>NC_091465.1:25838750-26438750 GCF_027789765.1 Dendropsophus ebraccatus
GGGGGAGAGAAACATGGGGATTGGGGAGAAGCAGGGGGGAGAGAAACATGGGGATGGGGGAGAAGCAGGGGGGAGAGAAACATGAGGATGGGGAGAAGCAGGGGGGAACGAAACATGAGGATGGGGGAGAAGCAGGGGGGAGAGAAACATGGGGATGGGGGAGAAGCAGGGGGGAGAGAAACATGGGGATGAGGGAGAAGCAGGGGGGAGAGAAACATGGGGATGAGGGAGAAGCAGGGGGGAGAGAAACATGGGGATGGGGGAGAAGCAGGGGGCAGAGAAACATGGGGATGGGGAGAAACAGGGGAGAGAAGCATGGGGGAGAGAAACATGCGGATGGGGAGAAACGGGAAAGAAGCAGGGCGGAGAAAAACATGGGGATGGGGGAGAGAAACAGGGATATCCCTTTTGTGTTTATCGAAACAGGCCCAGGTTTCACACTGAGTGAGTATAAATACATTTAGAATCTATATTATTAACTATATGTATAATATGTACTGTTTTAGTGTCATTTTGTGCCATTTTGGTTGGTGGTGTGCCCCGGGATTTTTTAAGTATAAAAAGTATGCCGTTTTCAATAAACTTTGTAAAAAAAAGTTTATTTGCATTCATTTTAATGGTCCAAAGAATGTCAAGCAAAATGGTCGGCCCTCGCACATGTTCACTTCATCAAATTTGGCACTCTTCGAAAAAAGTTTGGACATTCCTGACTTAGGTTAAGCATGTGTGCTGCTCCAGAGACTCTGCTCCCAATGAATGGAGTGGTGAGACCCCTGTAATGTCAAGATCAGGGAGCCAGGGCTTGCTTTTAATGGTGCGATGAATCTTGCAACCCCAAATTGTCTATGGAGCTGCCAGAGAACGCTAAGTACATTACTCCATTGAGTGGAGCGCCGTGTGTTCGCAATTCGCCACTCTTTTCAAAACAAGACTTGGCTCCCTGTTCTTGAGATTGTGGTGGGGCCCTAGCAGCCAGACCCTCTGCGTTCTGACACTTCTTTTGAATAGAGCAGCGAGTCATGCACGTGCACCACTGAATCACTGATTTCCGTCAGCTCCGTAGATAATTGAGTGGTAGCGAGTATGCGTAATTCATTGCTCCGCTTAAAATACTGAAGGGTCAGACACTTATCCTCTATCCTGAGCATAGGAAACAAGTAATTTACTTTAGAATACCCCTTTAAAGGGGTACTCCAGCAAAAAATTGTTTTCTTTCAAATCAACTAGTTTCAGAAAGTTATCCAGATTTATAATGTACTTCTATTTAAAAATCTCCTATCTTCCAGTACTTATGAGCTGCTGTATGTCCTGGTGTTTTCTTTCCATACTGACACAGCGCTCTCTGCTGCCACCTCTGTCTGAGACAGGAACTGTCCAGAGCAGGAGAGGTTTTCTATGGGAATTTGCTACTGCTCTGGACAGTTCCTGACATGGACAGAGGTGGCAGCAGAGAGCACTGTGTCAGACTGGAAAGAATACACCACTTCCTGCAGGACATACAGCAGCTAATAACTATAGGAAGAATTGAGATTTTTAAATACAAGTAAATTACAGATCTATGTAACTGTTGATTTGGAAGAAAAATATTTTTGCCGGAGTACCCCTTTAAGGATTTGTCTTAGCCCTTCGCAGTTCTCCAGCTTTGAGTGCACTCTCACATCTGATGTCTCATCTCTTCCTGACAAATGTGTTCACGTATAAGTTGCGTTTTCATTCCTACCTCTATAAATAGTCCTTTGTATAGGAACCTATTCCCAGTCTCCTCCAGGTTTTCCGCATGTGTGCAGGAGAGACGCTCTGTAGCTCCCGCAGGCCATTTCTTTTTTTATACCCGCTGTGTGTATTTATAGCGTACTATACCGGGTCCTTGTGCAGTCTTGTCAGCCTTGTCGTCCTATTTTTTCCTCTAGGTAAAATGTCATCTATAATTCAGCCTTTTCCATGATTCATCTGATTAGAATGAGACCCGGCTCTTGATGTATTCATCTACTATTGATGTGTTAAACCAGGGATGTGGAACCTTCGGCCTTCCAGCTGTTGCAAAACTACAACTCCCATCATGCCTGGCCTGGACAGCCTTCGGCTGTCCAGGCCAGGCATAATGGGAGTTGTAGTTTTGCAACAGCTGGAGGGCCGAAGGTTCCCCATCAATGGATACTTCCATGATGCATGAAGCCGGGAAGTCATGAAATTAAGAAATTACACAAAGTACACGTGAGAAGACCCGTCCACGTGACACAACAGCAGCCTGAATCAATATCCAGTATGGCTGTAAACCTGTAATTGGACCATATGTGACCATTCAGTGTATTGTCAGTCTAAATGGACCTTTTAATCACATTGCTGGGACTTGTTAAAGGAAACCTGTCACCAAGACTGATTGGGGCATCTGTGCAGGGGCCTAGTAGAGCCAGACTAGTTATACAAGAGTTGTGCCAGTAAGTGGACCCCAGTGTGCCAATTAGGACGGCCTGAAAAAAATAGACTCTGTTCTAGATATGGGTAAAAGAGCAATGGCTGCAGGGGTCTATGTCATGTGGCCTATGTCAGCTCACTAAGTGGCAGCGGGGTTCACAGAGGGAGGGGATGCCACCTTATTAAAGGGGTAGTTCACCAAAAGAGAAAAATCTTTTAAATCAACTGGTTCCAGAAAGTGGCAGAGATTTGTAATTTACTTCTATTAAAAAATCTTAAGGCTTCCAGTACTTATCAGCTTTTGTATGTCCTACAGGAAGTAGTGTATTCTTTCTGTCTGGAGAACAGGAGAGTCTTTCAATGAGGATTTGCTACTGCTCTGGACAGTTCCTGACATGGACAGAAGTGGCAGCAGAGAGCACTGTGTCAGACTGGAGAGAATACACCACTTCCTGCAGGACATACAGCAGCTGAGAAGTACTGGAAGACTTGAGATTTTTTTTTTTTTATAAATAGAAGTAAGTTACAAATCACTGGCACTTTCTGGGACCAGTTGATTTGAAAGAACTTTTTTTTAGGGTGAACTAGTCCTTTAACATAAGGATTGCACCATTTTCTTGCAGATCTTGCTCAATTGTACCCTCTAGTTCAGGATTATTATGCACTCTATGGGTAGCTTCACACACACCGTATCGCAGTGAATTTTCTGCTGCGGATAGACAGCAGATACGCAGCAGATTTGATGTAAATAACTGAACACAGCATCAAATCTGCACCATCAAATCTGCTGCTGATCTGCTGCGCATGAGTGTGTTCACACCCTATAGCTATAATGCTAGATATAGACGTAGCAATTATATGCAGCCCCCAATAGGGGGAGTTATTGCATACAGCATAGGGTCCTATTACATGGCCCGATCTACAAGAGGAAGCAAGCAATGACCTGTCAGGGCTCACTTCCTCCTTGCCCCCTGCTCGCTGTTTGTGCTATTACACGCACAGACATCAAGCGGGGAGCTGCAGGGGAGGCTGCCTGGACGATCTTTAGATCCATTGAGGCAAGTGGCGGTCTGCTGCCTCCACTTCATAAGACCCTTATGTTGAGTTTAACACTATATGCATTGAGCTCCCCCTAGTGGTGGCTGTAGGCTGCCAGGATTTATGTCATTTAAAGGGGATTTTAGTTTTTTTTTTATTTTTATGATTAGTGCCAGATACTGACACATGATCTTTTTTGTAATCGGTTTCTTTTTATTTTCTTCTTCTTTTTTTTTTTTGTATTGTTATATTGTTTGTATATTACAGGAGCTTCTCCTCTGCTCTGTTGACAACATTTAGAGAGTGGCTTTTATAGCGGCTACATAGATATAGGAAATAATTGGCGGGGGGGGGGGGGGGGGGATTCCTAGGCATGCTTTGTGACCTGTGCATTGAGCAGGATGGGAAAGGAGAGGCGCTGTGGCCATCAACTATTGTGAATGCCTTGATCCCGTCCTAGCTATACACTGGTGTCACCTTTCTCCTTAATCTGGTCTATGATGATATAGAGGAGACGGCTGAAAATGTTTCTTTACAGAACTCTGAAAGTGTCAACCTATTATTAGTCCTAAACGCCAAAATAAAATCAATAAAATTAAAACTTTATTTAAACATTTGGTCATTTTCTGATGACGCAATCCCTTTAAAGGTGCTTTCAGTTTACACATTCATATAAGAGATCTGGTGGGGGACCCCTGTCTTCTGTTCAATATCCTTCTCTCTTGGAGAGGGATTATAAAGAGTGTCCCTCCCTCTGGAGGATTTATGATTTCCTGCATTACACAGAAAACCTAATATGAACAGGCACCATGCAATGCATCATTTTCCTTGTAGTGGCTCTGTACAGAAATTTAAAGGGGTTATCCAGCAAAAATCTTTTTCTTTTAAATCAACTGGTGTCAGAAAGTTATATAGATTTTTTTTACATTTATTTCTTTAAAAATGTTAAGTCTTCTAGTACTTATCAGCTGATGTATGTCCTGGAAAAAAGATTGTTTTCTTTTCAGTCTGACACAGTGCTCTCTGCTGCCACCTCTGTCCATGTCAGGAACTGTCCAGAGCAGGAGAGGTTTTCTATGGGTGTTTGCTACTGCTCTGGACAGTTCCTGTCATGGACAGAGGAGACAGCAGAGAGCACTGTGTCAGACTGAAAAGAAAACAACAATTCATGCAGGACATACAGCAGCTGATAAGTACTGGAAGACTTGAGATTTTTAAATAGAAGTAAATTACAAATCTATATAACTTTCTGATAACCCCTTTATGACCTACTACCAGGTTTTCCACAGATAAAAGAACATCGCTGGTGATTTCTTGTAGGATGAAACTTTATTATTTGCTTATAGTTTCTGGGATTATTTAGAGGCATGACCCCTTTAACTCTATGGCCCTGTGTGGGGCAGCAGAGGATCTTGGGCCCTTTGTATGTTAAGCACAGCTCCATACCGTGTATGCAGGAAAGATGAAAACTGACATTTCTTTGGAGTAAACTGTAATAACTGTATAGTATTTGGATGGTTTTCATTAAATACATGCTTTTATCTGCACTGAACATTTGACCTCTGTTTTTTTTTTCCCTTCCACAGATGTTGTCATTCATGCATGCCCAATACACATTCTTCCAGCAAGGATATAGTTTACTAAATGAGCTGAATCCGTACATGAAGAAGCTGGCTTCAGAGGTGCGTGGACTCCACCGGGGATCATATCTCAGCATCATCTTCTAGGTTCTTGCATGTAATGGGCCTTATCCTGTTACACATTTTCCAGCGCGTTGGAAAGCGTCTGTTGCGCAAGAACCTTAGGAGAGTATACAGGATGGTGTTCGGAGAAGCCGCCCGTGGTCTGATACTGTGGCCGAACATAGTGACTGTCGCAATGATTAAAGTGTCACTGTCGTTTAAATCTTTTTTGCAGAAATCAATAGTACAGGTGATTTTAAGAACCTTTGTAATTGGGTTTATTAGCCGAAAAATGCATTTTTATCATGAAAAAACAGTTTGAAGCTCTCCCCCCTGTCTTCATGGTTCTCTTATGGAGAGGGGAGGGGTGGAGGGAGATGAGGCACCAAAACTGGACAACAAAGAGTTAATTTACAGCTACATCATCTCCTCTGAAGTCAGCACTGACCTCTGAATACCAGCTTTCACACAGATCCCACTGTGTAATCCTTTGTTCTCTGCTCTCTGCTGGCGACTAATCTCCCTCCTCCTCTCTCCATAGGTTACACAGGGCCCGACTGATGTAAAAGAGTCTAGATTTCCTGATAATGAGCAGTGAATGAGAGAGAGGAGGGGGGAGGGCACCTGAGGAAAGTCTTTTTGTATGCTGATAATGGCATATTTGCCTATTGCAAAGTTTTTTTTTAAATCGCCTCTTGATTTCTGCAAAAAAAAAAAACAGTGACACTTTAAGCTGTGTACATCCATGGTGATTAAAAGAGCTAGATACATGAGGTTCTTGGAGATGGGATCCTCTGTTTTAGTCTAGTCTAGATCACAGGTGTCAAACTCTTGGCTCCTCCACCTGTTGCAAAACTACAATTTCCATCATGCCTGGACAGCCGAAGCTAAAGCTTTGGCTGTCCAGGCATGATGGGAATTGTAGTTTTGCAACAGCTGGAGGGCCAAAAGTTGGACACCCCTGGTCTAGATGACAGTCAAAAACATTGGAAATCGTCTCCATTTTTATGCATCAGGTTCCACTTGATCCTGTCATAGAGGTCATGACTGTAAAGGACCAGATACGTGATGGTATACGTCATCAATCCATCAAAAAGGTTTGCTGACGTATACTGTGATGTGTTTGCGGCAAAACCATAGACTCTAATGGACCAAGTGTACTATGATAGTGACTATATTCGGTCTGTATCCTATATGTATACTGTTTTGGTTCAGGAGTCAAACGTGTGGTCTGCCGCACTTTTGAGCCCCACGTAGAAACTGTATATGCTTGGGAAATGGACCGAATGTAGTTACTATTAGACTGAGTTCAGTCTAATATACAGTATACTGCGAACACGTCACAGTATATGTTACTGACATATACAGAATGGGGTCTGAATGGAGCCTGAACCATGTTAGTAGATTGAACAGGGCTTGGCTTATAAAGGAATGGTCGGGTCACCACAAGATTTTCTAGTTCTGTGACCTGGCTCGTCCCTGTTATCTATAAAAGGTACCGGTTAGACTGCTAGGGGTCTATGTACTCTAAGGGCCCTATTCCACAGGACGATTATTGTTCAGATAATCGTTAAATCGTTCAGAACTAATCGATAATCGCTCGGTTGAATAGCAGTTAACGATTAAACGACGAACGAGAAATCGTTGATCGCTTGATAAGACCTGGACCTATTTTCATTGTTGCTCGTTCGCAAATCGTTCGCATGGAATAAGACGTTGTTTGGTCATTCGCAGTAGCGACAAACGCAATAGCGACGACAAGACAACCGCAAGAAGGATCATAAGTAACGATCATTGTTCGTGTAATTGGATGAACGATTTCAGGTTGTTGGCAATAGCGGTCGTTTGAGATCATTTATTGTTAACAATTATCCGAAGATAATCGTCGCATGGAATAGGGCCCCTATTGAATGGAGCGATTTTTAACGATAAATTACTAACGATCGTTAACCTAAAATCGTTCACTTATATTACACAGAACAATGGTCGTTAGTTACGTTTGTTGCTACAATCGTTATTGTGATCGTTACTATGATCGTTTACTCCTTCTGATCCCAGCAAAACACTGGACAATGCGCAATCACACTCAACGATTAGTGAACAAATGCGAACGAATTTGGAATTACAGCGAATGATTAGTAAACAATTAACGATAATTTTTAGGTTCAGATTTTTCTCATGATAATTGTCTCGTGTAATAGGGCTCTAACACGTCTCACAGGTTGTACATGTCTGTGAGATGTGAGTACAAAGGAACAGCTGACAATGGAGTAGATATAGTTCCATGGGGTTGTAAAGCAGTACATCACTAGCGACCATTCAGGTGTACAAGCACCATGACGTATGATATAAAATGAGGTATGAAAACCGCTAAATTTACCCTTTACACCTGTGTAGAGATGTCAGAATGCACAAAGGGGGTGACAGTGTCATTTTAAGTCTTCTGCCTAGGTCTGGATTGCTACCTGGTATATGTTGAAGGACTCCCAATGTATTTCTCTGAAGAAAAAAAGCATAGCCCACTACAAAGGATTAGAGTGGGATATGTTGTGCCAAGGAGAAAGCCCTGAGCAAGCTCCAGTCATGTAGTTGTCCATATATGAACAGTAAACATATGGTTATACCATCAGGACTCCCCTAGTAAGCTGGGTAGTTTAGCTCTGTAGTCAGTTATTCTCCTCCTGTCTCCCTGCAGGGTGGTGGTACTGCTGACAGCCATCAGACACACACTTTCAATCCAAAAGTCAGGTGGTTGTCTGTAGAACCACCGCTCTGGAGGAAACCCAGGAAAAGGAGATACAGGAGCTTCCTGCTTCTCTGGATCTGAATGCTCCATAAATAGATGATGATGTCACTAATGTGTCCTATGTGACGCATACCATGACTTTCATTCCCCATAGGCTAATATAGTATCTGTTTTTGCGGAATATGTCAAGATACTTTTTTACCCCCCAGGCACCCACTGATCTGATTGTAATGATTGTAAATTTTGCCTGGATACCCAATAATATTCTAGCTGCCTAAAGCCACCACTAGGGGGAGCTGATTGCATGCATCTTAGACATTGAACTGAAAAATAAAACTCTATGCAGTAAGCTCCGGTACTTTGCTGGTGTTTTACAGCTCTTTTAGTAAACTGGTATGCATGTATGTCAGGGTTTTCTCAAAATACTCACTAAATATAGGACTGAAATGCAGAGTGATTTGCCCAATACTAAGAATACACAAATATACAGTGTTTTAGAATAAAGCTATGATCCATATTGTACAAAATATTACTCAAAAAGTATTTTCTAATCTATTTATTAGTAGTTAACACCATTGTTTTTCTCTATAGTTGGACCAATTAGTCATTGACTCGGCTGTGGAGAAGAGAGAGATGGAGCACAAGCACGCCACCATCCAGCAAAGGGTAAGTGCTCCGAGCTCCTGGCCGTACAATCTATCATCCCCTTCTACTATTGATTTACTGATGAGCTAGATTAGCCTGGAGTGAGCCAATATTCATTAGGAGAGAGCCGATCAATATCGCTCAATAAGTCATTACACCTTAGAGGTCCAGGAAAATTCCAGTTGTTTGGCTAGCAATAAAACCTGATAGGCTCAGAGGTAATAAATACTCTGGGTTATCAGACAGTCAAATTTATTGTAAGAGTAAAAACCTTTCGAAAGACACATAGCGGCCTCAGAGACAATGGATAAAGTGCTCTGGTTATTCCGGGGAGAGGCTGGTTCCTGTTTTTGAGATCAGTGGGGGTCCCAATGGTCAGACACCCCCCCCACCAATCTGCTTACCATTCCCTCTCCACAGGGTAGGGGGACTACAGGCCCTATTCCACAGAACGATTATCGGGCATATTCGTCCGATCGTCCTGTGGATTAGAAGGCAACGGTCAGCAGACATCGTTCATGTCGGCTGATCATTGCGTCTTTCGTTTTTCAAACATGTTGAAAAACAAACAACCAGGATAGCAGCGATCTGCTGCAGTCGCTCCGTGGAATAGGGGCGGCGGCAGCAGACTGCCACTATCCTCTATGGGCTGCCCAGACGATCTAGCAATGACCTGGGCAGCCCCCCACCACAGCTCCCTGCAGCCCCTCCCACACTCACCCGCTCGCTGCAGCCGCGCGGAATAGCGGTGGCAGCGAGCGAGAAACGAGAAGCAAATGAGCGCTAATAGCTCACTGTCGCCCGTGGAATAGGGCCTTACCTCTTATAACTCTCATACACCTGAAAGCATTAATGGGGTTATCCAGAAGCAGAATAAACACAAAAAAGAATTACAAAAACAGCACCACCCCTGTCCTCAGGTTGTGTGTGGTATTACAATACGAGTGTCCAGTCAGAATTTAAGATCAGCCTGGCTCCAGCCGCTGAGACCTCACTAAAACAAAGTTAGAGTAATGCCCAGCTGAGCGCTCTATAGAAAGTTTATAAGCTGACAGAGACATTGCTCAGGTGAGCACTTCTCCTCTTTCCTTTAATCAGTAAGGATTTTTAAAGGGGTACTCCGGCAAAAGATTTTTTTTCTTTCAAACCAATTGGTTTGAAAGTTATATAGATTTGTAATTTACTTCTATTAAAAAATCTCAAGTCTTCCAGTACTTATCATCTGTTGTATGTCCTGCAGGAAGTGGTGTATTCTTTTCAGTGTGACACAGTGCTCTCTGTTGCCACCTCTGTCCATGTCAGGAAGTGTCCAGAGCAACATCAAATCCCATAAAAAACCTCTTTTGCTCTTGACAGTTCCTGACATGAACAGAGATGTCAGCAGAGAACACTGTGTCAGACTGGAAAGAATACACCATTTCCTGTAGGACATACAGCAGCTGATAAGTACTGGAAGACTTGAGATTTTTAAATAGAAGTAAATTACAAATCTGTATAACTTTCTCCCACCAGATGGTTTCAAAGATTTTTTTATTTTTTTTTGCCAAAGTATCCCTTTAAGTTTCAATATAGCTATACTTAAAGGGGGTTTGTTCCAAAATCAGCGCCACACCTGTCCTAAGGTTGTGTTTAGTATTAAAACAAGACTTCAATGGAACGGAACTGCAATACCACACACAAACAGGTGACAAGAATGGCGCTGTTTTTTTTTTTTTTTTTTAATATCCTGGATAACCCTGTTAAAGCCAATATCTAGTGTGCACAGTGCAAACTATTATCACCCATTACTATCACTAAGTCTGGTTTCACTCTATTACCTAAATCTCCTCATCTCTATTCTCTCTCCACCATCCATTGTCTTCTTATCTAATGTGTATTTCTGATAACACTGGAGCCCAGAACACAATTCTCTTGCACTGGTATATCCTGATGCCATTAGTCTGTGTGAATGTGCGCTGACATCTGGGTGGACAATAGATCTGACAGCTTTAGTAAATCAGTTCAGCCCTTTATTTCCATGAGATCAGATTGTAATTTGTTGAACTTTTTTCTCTAGACTGGGAGACCCTTTTTCAGGCCGCGTTCACACACTCCCGCTCACACACTGGATCTGATATATGGTATTCATCATACTAGGAGAATAGATCTGTGTATATCTACAGCATAATATCTGCGACGTATATGCTATATGGGAACATACTATTAGGTTCGATTTGCAGAGCAGATAATTAAAACAATCCTTATTTATTACTTCTAACCACCCCATCGGTAACAATATACTTTAGAATTGGCCTAAAGACATATGTTTAGGATTTTATGTATATGAACCTAAATATAGAGTTAGTTTCTCAGCTCAGTGTTATTCCTTGAGGAGAGCACCATAGGGTTTATGGAGACTTATAGGCCATTTATGCTCCACTGAGAATTCTGGGAAGAAAATTATGCAAATTATGTCTCTGGCTCCACCTTCTGCTCTGCATATCCTTCCTCTTCTTTTATGTGTTCAGCAAACTGGGATTGTAAAGAGGAGCCCTGATACCCCTCAGCACCTGTGACATTGACAGCATAAACTCTGCAGTTCTCTCTCTTTCCATGCAAGGGATGATGGGTGTTTTTATTGAAATGTCTACTCACCAAATGTTGATGACTGATATTGATTGTTTGCTCATGAAGTTTTTCTCTCTCCTCTTTTTTTCCCATTCTGTTACTGATGCATCGCTGACCTGCAGACCCTTCTTCAGGTAAGTTGCCCTGCAATAATATATAACTCCATGTAGGTCATAATTCCGTTTTCTGTGGGGTAAATACACCATAAGGGTGCGTTCACACCTACAGGATCCGCGGCAGATTTCATTTAAATAACTGAACACAACATTAAATCTGCACCAACAAATCTGCTGCGGATCTGCTGCAGATCCTGTAGGTGTGAACGCACCCTAAATTATTATTTTGTTTCCTGGTGGTATATGGGAGTATAGGCGGTATATGGAGTGGGGGTTTGAGTCTCAGGTATCAAACGGTGTCTGAAAATGTGGCATTGTTGCCCATAACAGATTTAGGCCATGTTCAGATGCTGTAAAATAAAAGACGCCATTTGCATTTAAAATAACGTCCGTTTTTGTTCTGCCATTTTTATTGAAGTCTAAGTCTTGTAGTAGAACAATGTTCTGACAGTCGTCATTGCAATGGCAGCTACCAAAACATACTAAACCATGGCCGTTGTTTGATACTCAAAACAGCGGCCGTTATTTTGAGTATCAAACTACGGCTGTTGAAAATCGATGTGTAAAAGTTGAGTACCTGTCGCCAAAAATAACTCTTGACATGTCATAAGTTATTGATCACACAGGGTCTCAGCAGAGACCCGCTGTGATCAGAAGATATAGCTGGAGAGAGCATGGCAGCCGTGCCATCCACTTCCCAGCCATATCTACGTAATAGATAATTACCACAGTGTAATGGTGTGTTTACACAGACAGATTTATCTGACAAATTATTGAAGCCAAAGTCAGGAAGGGATTTGAAAAGAGGTCCTTTATGACCTGATCTCTGTTTATAGTCTGTTCCTGGCTTTGGCTTCAATAATCTTTTAGATATCTGTCAGATAAATCTGTTTGTTTAAACACACCATAAGTCTACGACGGTGAAGCGCTCTCTCCCCGGATACATCTACTGATCACAGGGAGTCTCAATGCTGAGACCCACTGTGCTCAGGAGATATAGCCAGAGAGAGTGCAGCAGCCATGCCATCCACTCTCCAGCCAAATCTCCGTAATGGCTAATTCCCACAATGTAAGTCTACGAGGCTGCAGCGCTCTCTCTCCCTGACTACATCTCCTGATCACAGCGGGTCTCACTGCTGATGACATGTCAAAAGTTATTTTTGATGACAAGTACTCATCAAGGATTCAGACAGATGACATAGTTGGCTTTTCATTTGAATGCCTGCCATGTAATACTAGATTTCACCTGTAGTGGCCACTGCAGGCAATGTGTGCTCCATAGTTACAATCAGCAGATTGCTGAGCAAGCTATAATATAAAAAGTGGTTGTGAGACTACATTGTGGTAATACCCAGGGAGCAGAATTATCCAAAAATTGTAACACTAATTTAAAAGTGAGGATGCAGTATGGAAGTACCAGACTCCTCAGTGTTACACAATATATCACAAACGGTTATAAAACTATAATGAGTGTTACTTGTGAATTCCTGAAAAATCCTTGTCTGTCCTGGAGTCCGGCTACGCTCATCTGTTCGCTATTCGTGTAGACAGGTCTTGGAAAAACATAGTAAATGAATAAACTTCTGGCTCTGGATCTGCCGCCAGTCTCATTTCCACAGACCATAATGACATTTTGGCTGATTGAATGGAAAAATCGAGAGAAGGCCGAGACTGGTCGTATTTGCGGCGTTATGTAACCTCATTATTATTACCATTAACACATCTAATTGTTGATGAAGTTTAGCTGGTATGTGTCCAGTGTACGCTGCAAACACAATGGCTGTGTGTACAGGGAGGCTGCCAGCAACTACTTACAACTACAAAGAACAGACATGTTAAAGGGGAAGCCACCCCGATATGGGTCAGCTATATTCAAATTCCTTTAGGGTACGTTCACACTTACTGGATCCGCAGCTTATTTTCTGCAGCGGATCTGCAGCAGATTTCATTTAAATAACTGAACACAGCATCAAATCTGCACCATCAAATCTGCTGCGGATCGGCTGCAGATCTGCCGCGGATCCTGTAGGTGTGAACCCCCCCTTTAGGGTGCGTTCACACATACAGGATCTGCAGCAGATCCGCAGCAGATTTAATGGTCCAGATTTTATTTGCTTTGAATCTTCAGCTTCAAATCTGTACCATAAAATCTGCTGCAGATCCTTTACGTGTGAACGCACCCTTATGGAGGATTGTTATAGGTCAATGTATGCAGGAACATGAAAACTTAAAAAATTGTTGTTTTTTTTGTTTTGTTTTTTTTTAATGCATTTCTTTATCTTTTTAATGGGTTATCCAGGATTAAACCAACAAAAAAAAACCCATATCTGACTTCTTCCAAAAACGGCACCACTCTTGTCCAGTTTGTGTTTGGTATTGCAGTTCAGTTTCATTATAGTGAATGGAGCAGAGTTGTAATACCACCTACAGCCTGAGGACAGGTGTGGCGCTGTTTTCTTTCTTTTCTCTCCTTTTTTTTTAACAAAATCAATCAATCTCTTTTTCTTTTTTTCCTAAAATCATGCAGTTTTCATTCTGGTCACTAATCCTAATACTAAGCTGACACTTCCTTTTGAGTGGAGAAGACTCTTAGCAGTCATGTTATCATCCCAGATGAGATTACAATGAAAGGTGATTCAGGTGTATGGATAAGATAGGATCATGCCGTATACAATAGGTGATGGTCACAGCACTCCTCCTCCATTACACATTTCTCATCTAAATCAATAGGGGGAGATTATCAAACATGGTGTAAAGTAAAACTGGATCAGTTGCCCCTAGCAACCAATCAGATTCCACCTTTCATTCCTCACAGACTCTTTGGAAAATGAAAGGTGGAATCTGATTGGTTGCTAGGGGCAACTGAGCCAGTTTTACTTTACACCATGTTTCATAAACAGCACCTCTCCTGTCCTCTGTTTGGGTGTGGGTTTTGCAGCTTAGTTTGATTGGATTGAATGCAGCTGAATTTTAATACCATACACAACCCGAGGACAAGGGTGGTGCTGTTTTTACAAGAAAGTAGATGATCTTTTATTTTTTTAAACCCTGGCTAACCTTTTTAACTAAGGGCCCTTTTACACGGAAAGATTATCTGACGGATTATCTGCCAAAGATTTGAAGCCAAAGCCAGGAATGGACTATAAACAGAGATCAGGTAATAAAGGAAAGCCTGAGATTTCTCCTCTTTTCAAATCCATTCCTGGTTTTGGCTTCAACTCTTTGGCAGATAATCTGTCAGATAATCTTTCCGTGTAAAAGGGCCCTAAGTGTCACCTAACAGGAGATATGAAAGTAGGTTTTCTAAGGGTGCGTTTACACAGACAGATTTATCTGACAGATTTTGGAAGCCAAAGCCAGGAATGGATTTGAAAAGAGGATAGATCCCAGTCTTTCCTTTATGACCTGATCCCTGTTTATAGTCTGTTCCTGGTTTGGGCTTCAAAGATCTGTCAGATAAATCTGTCTGTGTAAACGCACCATAAATGAGCTAAACAGCCTATAATACCAGATACAGCTCATGGATAAGATGGTTATTAACTTTTATGGTATTTTCCCTGCACAATGGTATTTTCCCTGCACTTCTATCAGACAATGATCAGCTGCTGGCAGGAGGATCACTACCCAAGATGCAGTTTTTTTTTTTTTTTTAATTCTTTTTTATTATTTTCAAGAATTTTCGAAATACAAATACAAATAGGGCGAATCAAACACTTCGCCACTCACAGTATAACAAAAGATACAACATTTTTAACCGTGTGTATGGGAGTAGATTCACGGCCGGAAAAGGAAGCCTAGACTTAAGCAATCCAGCCGGACCGCTGACTTGTTGCCTTCTAGAGAAGTCAACACGTTTCTCATTACAAAGGTGTAACTGTATACAGCTAATTAGAACTCTACCCTCCCCCCTTCCTCCCCCCCCCCCCCCCCCCCCCCGTGCTCACGTCCAATTTATATAACTACGCGCCAGCTACATTATCCAAAGGCATCATAACCTCCTCACACTTTCAGCCTTCCTAGAGTGCCTGCCACATCCCTCCTCATGTACCACCTTGTGCTCTGGAAGGGCGTCATGATATAAACAATTTCCTCTCTGGACAAAAAGGAAAGGATAAACGTCTTCCATTTTTTAAAGAACCCCTTTGCCAGTTTGTCCTTAGATCTCAGCACCTCCATTTGGTCCCAGATCATATACTTCTTAACTTGATCTACTACGTCCGTAGAAGTGGGCATTGATTGCACCAGCCACCGTGCAAGAAGGCATCTTTTTGCGACCAATACAAATACATGGGTCAGTCTGGTGACCTCCCCGTCCCCCGGCGACACATGTAGGACCAAAAAGGAAGGGTCTAAGGAGAGGGAGATACGGAGCTTCTCCCTTAGCAGATCCTTGAGAGATAGCCAGAAACGCCTCGTGAACGGACAGGTGACCAGACCATGTAGTAAGTCAGTGCCCCTCTCTGCGCAGTTTGGACAGGCTTCTATTCTTTCTGGATGGGTAACGGTTTTTGGAAAGGAAAATCCATAGGTTGCGTGGTGCATTATTTTAAATTGGGTTTCCCTCCAGACCTCCCCAACTATCGCTTTGCGCACTGAAGCCCACCCTTCCAAGATAAGTTCACTCAGATCCGTCCTGGGGAACCTGGATTCCCAATAAGAGAAGATGCCCTGTGCGAACCTCTTAGAAGATACCATCCTGAGGTTCCAGTAGATACGAGATAGTGAGTGGATATGATTCTCAGTTTGGACCAGATCCTGAGTGAAATTAGCCTGATATAGTGAGGATACGTTAGCCAGCCTGGCTTTTAAAAACCCCATGATCTGATTGTACAGCAAGAAATGTCCAGGCCCTACTCCGTATTTGTCCCTCACTTCCGTGAAGGACATGTACCTGTGTTCAGTGGGATGAAGCAGCTGCTGGACCGTTAGTATTCCTTTGTCCTTCCATACTGTATGAAATGAATTTAGTACCGCTTCGTGCAGTTCTGGGTGTGACCACAAGGGCATCATCCGACCAATCAGAAAGGGCAGACCCATCCCCCTAAGACATGACCTCCAGGCCATGATAGAGTCCCTGAGCAAGAGACTCTGTTTGATCGATCTTGGGACTGCAGATAATTTAGTGAACAGGACAGCCCGCAGTGACCAGGGCGCTGCCGCTGCAGCCTCCAACTCCACATTAGAGTAAGGCCCCTCACCCCTCATCCAGTCCACCCCATGGCGCAGCAAACATGCTAAATTATAAGAACGCACATCTGGGAAATTGAGGCCTCCCTGATCTCGGAATAGCATCAATTTCTTCAGTGATATGCGAGGGCGTCTCCCCCTCCAGATGAATTTTACAAAGGCAGAATTTAGTCTAGTTATGTCTGTATGTCTCAACAGGATAGGCAAGGTCTGCATCGGATAGAGCAGCCTGGAAAATGCAAGCATTTTGAGAAGGTGACTTCTAGCCATGATAGGTAGTGGAAGTGTCCGCCATTTGTCCATATCATGTAGGATGGACTGGATGAGGGGGGGGGTAATTGAGGTGGTAAAGTTGCCCCGGTTGGGGACTAATTAGGATGCCCAAGTACTTAAAATGGGACCGCGTAACCGTCACGGGGATATCAAAACAGCCTCTTTGGCCTTTTGAAAGGTCCAGCAGGATACTCTTACTCACATTGACACGGAACCCCGAGCAAGTCCCAAAATCGACCAAGCAGTCAAATACAGTTTTCAGATCCCTATGAGGGCGTTCTAGAAAAAGCAACAGATCATCCGCGAAAAGGGCGAGTTTAACAGGAATGCCCCCCACCTTGATGCCACTTATGCCATTATGCTGTGCCAAGGCCCTAGACAGCGGCTCCAGGGCTATATTGAACAGCAGTGGTGACAGGGGGCATCCCTGTCTCGTCCCCCTCTCCAGGGTAAAAAAAGAAGAGAGAAAACCTGGTGTACTGATTCTCGCCACTGGCGAGGCATAGAGAACCCTTAAATAGGTCATAAACTCCCCCCTGAAGCCCATTTTGTCCATAACTGCCCACACCCACTCCCACCGTACATTATCAAAAGCTTTTTCAGCATCAATAGACAATATAGCGGGGGAGGGGTGTGAGTCAGGGTGTAAATGGACCTCATCCAGGACGCTGATAACCTTGCGCAGATTAGACACTGCCGATCTACCCTGCACAAATCCTGCCTGGACAGGGGATATGATATGAGGAAGCAGGGTGGCTAACCGATCAGCCATTATTTTGGAAACAATCTTGAGGTCTATATTAATTAAAGAAATGGGCCTATATCCCCCAGGAGAGGCAAGATCCTTTCCTGGTTTAGGTAACACTTTAATGTAGGCAGTGTTCATATCCCGGGATATAGAGGACCCCTGCAGATAGGAATTGTAAAGCGTCTTAAGGGCCGGACCCACCTCACCAGCCAGCAATTTATAAAAGTCTCCGGTGTAGCCATCTGGGCCCGGAGCTTTGTTTGGCTTAAGAGATTTTATTGTCCTACTGATCTCCTCCAGTGTAATATCAGCATTTAACAATGCCCTATCACTATCCGTGATGTATGGCATCACGTTGTCTGCCAGCCAATCACGTTCCGAGCTCCTTCCAGTCTGGGTGTCAGAATATAATGAGGCATAAAAGTCTTTCAGGATCATATTAATCTTGGCCGGATGCGTGTGAGCTACTCCAGAGGCGTCTTTGAGAGCGTGTATGTGATGGGTAGGGAATTTACCCTTGGCCAACCTTGCCAGAAGCCGCCCTGGTTTATTCCCATAGCGGAACAGAGTGGCTTCAAAGTGCGACCTATTAATGTTCTCTCTCCTCTCCATCCAGCCTTCGTATGCCGCCCGGGTCGTCTGCCACTTCTCCCTATTCGTCGTGGTAGGAGAGGAGAGAAAAGCAGCATACGCCAGTCTAAGCTTAGAGCTAAGATCAGTTATGTGGTCATTCGTCTTGCGCCTAAGACCCTGAACATACGAAAGAATGCGGCCCCTAAGTACGGATTTTGCCGCATCCCAGTATAACTGGGGGGATGTTACATGCTCAGCGTTAGTAGATTGGTAATCCAACCACCACCCTTTTAAAATATCCTGGAAATTCTCATCTCTAGCGATACCATAGGGGAAACGCCAGATGTAGTCCGTCCCCCTAGGGATCATGTCATGAAGGTGTAGAAGCACTGGGGCATGATCTGATATAACTAAATCTTCTATCCTGACTTCCTTCACTCGCGGAAGAAGGGACTGAGACGCGAAGAGGTAGTCAATCCTGGACCAAGAGTTGTGTGGAAAAGAAAAGTGAGTATATTCTCGAGAGTCAGGATTGGCTAACCTCCACACGTCCACCATTGCCGCCGCCCCCGCCCACCCCGGGAGAGCCTGATCCCTGGACCTCGGAGGTATGCTCACAGGTCCTTGTGACTTCCTATCCTCCGCATGGCACATTGCCGCGTTGAAATCGCCCCCAATGATCTTGTTACACACCTGTTCCTGCAAGACGGTGTCTGTCAGGGTAGCAAAGAATCTAGCATTGGCCTCCGAAGGGGCGTAAACATTCATTAGCAGGAGATCCTCAGTAGCGGTTCTAATGTGAAGTTTGCAGATCCTACCCTCAGGATCCGACCAAGATTGACATATCTCGTACCTGAAAGCTTTATGAACAAGAATCAGCACTCCAGCTTTGTGAGCAACTGAAGGAGAACCGTAGACCTCACCTACCCAGGATTTTTTCATCCGGAAGAAGTCCTCCTCCGGCAAATGGGTCTCCTGCAGGAAGACAATATCGGGGGAGAACCTCTTCAGGTGACGCAATATCATATTCCTTTTGTGAGGGGACCTGAGGCCCTTGACATTCCATGTCACCAATCTAACCATAATTAGAAGGAAAAATAGGCATTAGGCACAAGTACAGAACAAATTCCCTCATTGGACGTGAGCACCCCACCCTATCCCACCCATGAACAGCATAACTCCCAAAAAATAACACCCATAATTCGGAAACTGAAACACAACTTGCCTCGGCTAGCGAGAACATGGTCAGACACAAGTATGACCCAACATAGGCCATGACATGGAGTGCTAGACTGCACTCTGATGCCATCCTCTTGGCCTCTGGACCTCTCTTCTTCCCATGAGGGCAACCCAATCTACCCAACCTACGAACCATAATATACACCTAACTTCCGGTAGCGACTCCCACTATACTGTTAAAGTAAGAATAAAAAAAAGGGGGGGGGGGGCGGCATAAGGCCAGAGAGGGTAAGGGAACCCCAGCGGGGGCAGGGCAGAAGAGAGAGGAGAGAGAAGAAAAGAGAAAAAAAAAAAAAAAAAAAAAAAAAAAAAAGGGGGGGATAAGCGAATACTAATAAAAGTATATACTCGTATAGGGAAAGAGGAGGAGATAGGGATGAAGGGAGGGAGAGAGGGGGAAGGGAAGGGGAGGGAAAGGGGAGGAGTAGAGGGGGAAAAGGAGGGTGGAATGGGTGAGAGTGGGGTGGGAGGGAGAAGGAAAGGGGAAGGGAGGGGTGAGAATAAGGGAAGGGGAAGGGAGGAGGGGAGAGGGCGGAAGAGAGGGAGAAAGAAAGGAAGTAGAGGGAGGGAGGGGGAGAAAGAAGAGGGGGGAGAGGGAGGAGAGGGAAGGATGAGAGGGATGGGGGGGGAGGGAAGAGAGAGAGAGGGAGGGTAGGGAGGAAGGGGGGGGGGGGGAAGTGAGGAAGGGAGAAGGAAAGGAAGGAGAGCAAGGGAGGAGGAGAGGAAGGGGAAGAGGGGGGAGGGAGAAAGGGAAAAGACCGGGAAGGGAGTAACAAGAAGTGTAGGGTACGTGGTGCAGTTACTCAAGTAAAAGACAACCCCATCATGGAGTTGTGAACCTAAACTGCCACCTGAGTATCATAGTCCAGCCCTAGCATCTATGTAAGTCACACGCCTCCATCTTCATCGATTCCATGAGCCAAGTCAACGCGGCGAGTCCTCTTCTCCCGTGGGGGGGCCGACCACACCGAAAGACTAGGTGAGACCGAAGGAGGCGGAGGGCTTCGCGCCCTAGATGAAAGCCTCTGCAGAGACAGATCCTTCTGGGGTCCCCATCTAGGTGATCTGTCTGGGGAGTCGTCAGGTTCACGGTTCAAAATGTCTTTTAGTCCTTCCGCAGCCTCCTCAGCGGTAGTATAAGAAGACACAGAGCCATCTGTATGGAAAATTCTTAGTGTTGCTGGATACATCAGAGCGAAGCGAACTTGTCGCCTAAATAAAGCCGTGCAGATAGGGGAGAGGATCTTCCTCCTTCTAGAAACTTCAGCAGAGAAGTCACCAAAGATAAGCAATTTATGTCCATCCAGCTCCAGGCCCTCCCTTCTGTTTTTAAAGGCCCTTTGTATGGCGACTTTGTCAGTGAAGTCTAAGTATTTTACGATGACCTGCCTGGGCCGTGCTCTGGCTTGTAGACCTTGTGGTACTCCCGCATCCAGATTCACCCGCGGGTCGGGTCCCAATCTGTGCGCCCGCTCAACTTTGCAGGGCCCTGGAAGATTCAGCAACGCCGGGATGGTCTGCTCACATATGCGGGTCAGCTCCCGTTGGCGGAAGGATTCCGGGAGGCCTACTATGCGGAGATTGTTCCTCCTGGAGCGATTCTCCAGGTCCTCCAGTTTGTCCCACAGCCTCTTGTTATCGTTTTCCAGGCCCACTATGCGAGCATCCCTGGCATCCTCTGCGTCCTCAAGCCTCTGCACCCTTTCCTCCGCCAATGTTATTCTCCCGCCATGCGCCGCCACAGTGGCCTGCAGCTGTGTAAGAGTGTTAGTGACTGCGGTTGTGACCGAGTCCTGCAACCCAGGCGCTATTCTTTTTGCAACCTCCGCAGCCAAGGCTGCATAGTCTATGAGCATAGGGTCAGTATCCTCCTCTCCCCCTGAGTAGTCCCGCTCTGACCTGCCTGGTGACTGAGTCCTGGAGGAGACCGGTGACGCCGCCATGTTGGCGTCCGCGCCCTCCGTCCTGCGCTGCTTGCCGCGTCCCTTAGGCTTAGTTGCCGTGCCCCTCTTCTGCACATACCGATCCATCGGCGTGTTCTGGTGTGCTATTCCCTCTCAGGGAGGTGATCAGCAGTCTTGCGGGTGTTCGGGGCCGTTATCTGTGGGAGCGCTTGCCGGAGCCGAGGCGAAGTGCGGCTTTACCTCATGGCGCCGGAACCGGAAGTCCCAAGATGCAGTTTTTATTAAAGTGGTAGTTCAGCAAAAAATGTTTTCTTTCAAATTGACTGGTGCCAAAAAATGCAAGAGATTTGTAATTTACTTCTTAAAAAAAAAATCTTCCAGTACTTATCAACTGCTGTATGTCCTGCAGGAAGTGGGTTATTCTCTCCAGTCTGACACAGTGCTCTCTGCTGCCACCTCTGTCCATGACAGGAACTGTCCAGAGCAGTAGCAAATCTACATAGAAAAGCTCTCCTGCTCCCCCTGACTGGAAAGCATACACCACTTCCTGCAGGACATACAGCAGCTGATAAGTATGGAAGACTTAAAAATTTTTAATTGAAGTAAATTACAAATTTCTGGCACTTTTTAATTTTTTTTTTACTGAACTACCCCTTTAACCAGAATAGCTGCTCTTATGGCTTCTAGATGTATGCCCAGGGGTCATCCACCGCAGAAACATTAGATCATCCGCCTGCCGAAAGTGCTGGGATCTGCAATCTTATGTATAGAGATGGATGCGGCATAACAAGTCTGTATAAACTGCAGCATTGGCGCAGCGCTTGTGGTGACGAGGCTTATAATGTACTTTTGTTGGGAACACGGCCAACGATAACATCATGCTCGGCTTTGTCTCTTGTTCTTTGTCCCTATAGTCCTCACATTTTAGCGTTTTGAACATGAAAAACGTTATCCCTTTACATCTTCCTGTCGTCCATGATAGCTGATCTCACCCACAAGTGCTTGTTACTGTGCCGCACAGGAATGAGAAGCGACATTTGGTGAGCGGGGCCGTCCCTGCTGCCTTTGGCTCCTGAAGTTCTAGTATTCCCGGAGCAGACGTTCATCAATAGGAGGTCAGGGATCAATGTGGACATGTCATTAACCTAAAGAAAACCTCATCACCAGCAGCAGGGCCACCAGGCATGTCAGAGATTTACTGCTCTTCTCTTCAATTATCCATTGTCACTGGAGCCTGTAGTATGGCTGGGAAGAAATCATTGTTTTGGCATAAAATAGTAATGAAAAAAAAAGTGCAAGACTGGAATAGTTCTTCAGCTCCAGGGATTAGTTGTAAAACCTCAGTCTTTTTCATATCAAAACAATTTGAGGTGTTATATGTATAAAAATACAAATGAAGTGCCGACGCATTTCAGACTCCTAAGAGTTCTTATTCATGGCTTGACCATACACAGAATAAGCTTGTCAGGTCTAAATAAAAAGAAAAAATATCATTGGAAGGTGTTGCCTGTTCTTTATTCTTCTTTAGATCAGACAGACTTAGGGTATGTTTACACTGAGCAAATGTGGCGTAATCCCGTCTGCCTCAGTGTGACACTCTTTCTCTATGGGAGGGCTCGCGCACCTCTGCACACTGAGGCAGGTGGGATTCTCCACCACGGAATTCCGCCACATTTACTCAGTGTGCACATACCATTATTCTGTGTATGTTCAAGCTGTGAATAAGAACTTATATAAGTTTGAAATGCGTCAGCGCGTCATTTGTATCTTTTTATATATTGATGTGGCTTGTTTTGTTATGCACTAGAGATGAGCGAGGACTAAAGTGCTGGAATGCTTGTTACTTGAGTGGAGTATTTTCTGATGCTTGAGTGCTCAACTCGAGTAATGAACCCCATTAAAGTCAATGGGAGACTTGGGTAATTTTTTAGGGGCCTCCTATTCGTCAAGAGGGAGGGTGTCTGGTGCACCTGAAAACCTCAGAAAGTGATGGAAACAGCATGGAAATGGAGCTGGCACAGCAGGGGGAGCATGCATGGATGCATTTAAGACTTCCAGGTCGCTGTATTAAAAGAACTTGTGGATGAGAGGGGGCGATGTTGTAAACCAGCCGGGGCTGCAGGACTACATAAGAGCTGTGCCCAGAACCAAAATATTAGTGCCAGGTCAGGGGCCACAAAACTCCTCCTGCAACACCTGGCATTACTCCTGCAACACCTCCTGGCATTACTCCTGCAACACCTCCTGGTTATACTCCTGCAACACCTCCTGGTTATACCCCTGCCACACCTTCAGGTATAAGAGCCCAGTGTAATAGAGAAAACAATCATCGCCTAATTGTTTCTTTAGGCCCAAACCTAAAATCATCAGCCGCCGACCACGCATCGCTACATGTAATAGCGGTTTGCGGCTGGCTGACGATTCTACAAACAGTATACATTACCCATTCACACTCCAGGGCTCCTCCTGCGCTGCAGCTTCAGAGCAGCCCGTCTGAGCTGGCAGACTACTCAGCCAATCACTGTCTGGGACCGGGGAGGAAGCAGAGCGCAGCAGGAGCCCATACTGTTTGGGCAAGGGCTGCAGGGACATCAGTAATGATGTCCATGCAGCCCTTGCTAAACAATTATTGGGCCATTTAATAGACCCAGTAAACTAGCACCAATCTAGCAGATCGGCGCTCGTTTACAATATTTATCGGGCCCCCTTCAGCCCGTGTAATAGGACCCTTACTCTTACAACACCTCCTGGCATTATTCTTACAATGCCTCCTGGTAATACTTGTGAACACCTCCTGGCTGTGGCATAGCAGGATGTGCCAGCCCATTCCATGCATGTTTATTGGCTAATTGAATCCAAAAACACGCAGGAAGGAGACTATCATACTTAAGCACCATGCGGTACTTGGTCAATATCGATTACTTTTGAGTATCCCGATACTCAAGCTCTAATATGCACTAATTAATTTTTAACTAGTACTGGAAATCTCTTCTAGTCTTGCACCTTTAAAAATAAAGTCCTGGAACTAGACTGTTTTTTAATTATATACAGGGTGGTCCAAAAGTAGGTAGACAGTATGTGTAATAGGGTCATAAACAAGGGGAGATTTATCAAACTGGTGTAAAAAGAAACTGGCTCAGTTGCCCCTAGCAACCAATCAGATTCCACCTTTCATTCCTCACAGACTCTTTGGAAAATGAAAGGTGGAATCTGATTGGTTGCTAGGGGCAACTGAGCCAGTTTCACTTTACACCATGTTTGATAAATCTCCCCCTGTTCATAATCCTATTACACATCCTAACACCCTGTATGTGTATGTATATATACATATATATATAATCTCTCTCTCTCTCTCTCTCTCTCTCTCTCTCTCTCTCTCTCTCTCTCTCTCTCTCTCTCTCTCTCTCTCTCTCTCTCTCTCTCTCTATATATATATATATATATATATATATATATATATATATATATATATATCTCTATATCGTTATAGCTTCTCGTCATGTATCATGTATTTGTACAGGTACAGTATTATAAGACTTTCTGGATAATCGGATGATATATTAAAGGAATTTTACAGCAGAGATCCATGTAGGATATTACATTTTAGTGTACCTCTTAGGGTGTGTTCAGACATGGCAGAATCGCTGCAGCTTTCCGCAGTTCGCAGGTTAGGCTGGGTTCACACTACGTTTTTGCAATCTGTTTTTTGCTAAAAAAACGGATTGAAAGAACAGGTACATGTGTGTGCATCTGTTTTGTTCCGTTTTTCCCTTGAATACCATTATAAAGTAAAACGGATCACAGTGGATCTGTTTTGTTTTTTTAATGTAAACAAAAACGTAGTCAATCCCATTTTTGTGTCCATTAAAAAAACGGATCCGTTTTTTTTATAATGGAATTCAATGGAAAAACTGATCAAAACAGATGCACACACATGCATCCGTTTTTTGCAAAAAACTGATTGCAAAAACGTAGTGTGAAACCAGCCTTACTGTTACGCTTTTGGATTGTATTGGCTTTCCAGCTAGTTCTGCTGAGGATTTAGTGCCGACTTTCTCCATTCCTCTAGTCTGTGCAGTAAAATCTGCATTGTCGCCCGGCCGTCATAGTGCCCACAATCCCATGCATCTCTATAGACTGCGGTATCACTGTATGATGGCAGCTACATTCCCCAGGCTATGTATACCATTCCTTCTTCTCATGTATCACCCTCCACTCAGGAAAACAGAAGGTATTGGGGATGGCAGTAAAAGGTGGCTATAAGCATCCGCAATCCGATACTCTGCCTATTCCCACTTGCTGAAATAGTAGTAGTGATGAAAAGGTTAAAGCATGGCTGGTGTCAGAGAGGAGGGGAAGACAGATGGGCCTCTCTCCTTAACACCCTTGGCGTGTGCTTCTTGAGCCTATCAGCATTGCTCCTTTCAGATGAGAATGGATGGAGCTCCTTTGTGATTTGAACAGAGCATAAAGGGGGAGTGGTGCCTTTAAATTTGTTCCAAGGGTGAGAAAACATTGTTAGCATTACCTCTATGGCCCGGGGAGTAAGTCAATAAACATGCATTGTCCTCGGCTTTCATCCTTCTCCTTTCTTTTGCTGCCCAACAAGTGACAGCTGTATGCTAATGCCCCCCCTCCTGCCCTGTGCCGGAGCTGGTGGACTCCAACACTTCATCATCTGCAGACACGAGTACCTGGTCAGGGACCATGGCAGTCCTGTCCGCTCCTTAGCTGCATCTCCGAAAAACCTCAAGACTGACAGACCTAGGATGGCTCCTTAGTATTCAGGGCACGTAACCATGAAGAAGTGACCACTGTCGCTACATGGATTTCTAGTCTAGTCTGACTGTCAGGGAACACATCCGCCGCTGCCGACACCACCACCACCACCGCCGCTGCTGCTGCTACTGAAAAAATGAAGATATTCGGCCGGCTGGAGTATTTGCTGGTAAGTAATAGGTAATGCTTATTTTATACAAAAGCCAAGGTTTCTGCTTGGGTAGTGGTACTCCGTTATAGGATTGGGCATGGGTACTTGTACTTTTATATGGGATTAAACATTCTGGTACTTCTGTGGAGCATTGGTCTTTGGCACTGATACTTCTTTACAGGATTGGGCATGGGTACTTGTACTTCTCTCTAGGATTAAGCATTCAGTAAGATATCTGAAACCTCTCTATAGGATTAGTCTAGAGACTGGTACCATTCTGTAGGATTGGTACCTCTGTATAAGATTGGGCATGGGTATTGGTACTTGGCATTACATATTGCATAAGATTACTGGCACTTCTATATAGGATTGGGCATGGGTACTTATATTTCTATATTGTGTTAATGACTGTGTACAATTACTGGTACTTCTGTATAGGATTGGTCTTGGGTGCCGGTAATTATGTATAGAATTGGGCACGACATAAGATTACTGGCACTTCTATGTAGAATTGGGCATTGATACCTATATGTCTATATAGTGGTAATCATTTCATATAATTACTGGTACTTCTGTATAGGATTGGTCTTGGGTGCTGGTACTTATGTATAGAATTGGGCACAACATAAGATTACTGGCACTTCTGTATAAGATTGGTCTTGGATATTGGATACTATAGGAATGGGCATGGGCAGTGATACTTCTGTATGGGATTAGGCATGGGTACTGATACTTCTGTATAGGATTGGGCATGGGTACTGGTATTTCAATGTAGGAGTTGGTCAGTCCTTAACATTACTGGCACTTCTACATAGGAATGGGTTATTATATATGGCATCTAGAACTATCAGGTCCCATCATATAAGAAGAGGTAATTCTCGAAGGGAACTGTCATTTCATATCCGAATATCCGAATCCCATAAAAGATTACTATTTTGGGATTTTATATACAAACTATTATTGTGTTTTAGTATTATTGGATTATATATGGAAATTGTACTACTATATAGGAACCATTGATTCTATATGGCAACTAGAGCTTAGATTTCATGATTTTATATGAGAGATGGTACTGCTTTATAGTCATTGTTGGTGCCATATGCAAAATGATTCATCAAAAATAATATTGGGGACTAATGTTTCTATATGGGAAATGATATAAGCAAATGGTAGAACTATAAAGTAATTTAAATTGGTGCTACTGTATAGGAAACAATCAGTGCTTGCTGGGATTTGTAGTGTTGCTACAAGAAGCGAGTTTAGTGTCACTACTATGGGTGAACCAGTGATATCATTCCTCCTTGTACATCTCATCGCTTTGGCTTAATAATTCATTGTCGTTGAGCATTTTTCAATACTTGGCAACTTTCCCTTTATGAAGAATTTTTTTTCCTCCGTCCTGTCCGATGGCATAAATTAGCACATTTCCCATGAGGGGACTCGGAAGGAAACTGTTGCCGTATTGTGTGGCCTCTCCGGCATTGAACGTGTTGCCAAAGAAACCATTGTGATGTCACAGATGGGAGACAGCGCATTACAGAAAGTGAAGGCATGAGTGGTTAACCCCGTAGTGGACACCCAGTCACATACTGATTTAACCCCTTCACTATGATTGAAATCAACCTATAACATTATTATACATTTCCATAGTGTATAGACTTAGATTATTTTCATCAATATGTATTTATTTGCATTTAACCTGAATTCCTTGATCAGCCGTTACGTCTTGCACATCTATCTTTTCTGTGAGTAGCCTGGCAACCATTGACTTGTCTTGTGTGAAGGCCATTTGGCGTGCCTGGTCAGCTTATTGCACTCTTGTTATCTCAGCACTCCACTATAAGTGCTCTGATAATGTTGGCAGCTCACAGCTACAATAACATTCTGTTTAACCCTTTAGAAGGCAGCAGGGTCAATGCTGTACTATAGTTCTGTCTCAAATTTTACTTTGTTGTGCAAAGAGAAGGTCCAGGTTACACGTATGATCAGAGTCCTAATGGTATAGCAGTAATGCCATATAATCACATTTTAAAGTTTCCAGTGGACATGGATTACTATAGACGGGCTATCCACACTGGACAATCCTGTTGGAAATGTAACTTTTCCCCTAGGAATCAGCAGAGGAAACCTGATACTAAGTGTTCAGTTTCTCTGCAGCACTCCCAGAGGGGTAATTAAGCATTACACATTCTCATTAGACTTAAAGGGGTTATCCAGCGCTACACAAAAATCGCCACTTTCTTCCAGAGACAGCCCCTCTCTTGTCTCTAGTTTGGGTGGGGTTTTGTAACTCATTTCCATTGAAGTGAATGGAGCTTAATTGCAAACCACACCTAAACTGGAGACAAGAGTCACGCTGTCTCTGGAAGAAAGTGGCCATGTTTTTGTAGTGCTGGATAACCCCTTTAAAGGGAAACTCAGCAGGTTAGACAAAGCCAAGGAGGAAGGTATGAGTCTTAGGGCCCTATTCCACCGGATGATTATCGTTTGCATAATCGTTAACGATTAACGATCTCAAACGACTGCTATTGCGAAAGACCTGAAAACGTTCAGTCATTTCCATGGAGCGATAATCGTTACTTATGATCGTAATTGCGATCCAGTGGAATAGGGCCCTTACCTTCCTCCGCAGCAGCGGTCTTGCGCTGTTAGTTGGGGTAATCTAGAGCACAGTTACGAGTACTGCTGCCTCATCTGGCCCACCCCTTCTAATGATAATCAATGAAGGGGTGGGCTGGATGACGTGGCAGTGCTCCTAAGGGTGCCCTGGGGTGGAGTTTACCCAGACTAACAGAGCTAGACCGATGCCGAGGAGGAAGGTAAGACACATACCTTCCTCCTCAGCGTCCTGGGTGCTATAGGGCTATCAGCAAGTTGGATTTGACTATTACCTATATTAAAAAGCAGGTACAAAGGCTATCTTCATTCTCCCGAAAGCATAACCAGCACCTATAAGATGTTAATGGAATATGGCCCCGTTCACACTGAGCAAGAACGGCGGAAGTCCCGTCGTGCTCAGTGTCCTGCTTTGAGTGAATAAGAGGGTGCGCGCTCCTCCGCTGCCGCCGCTCTCCGCTGTGACATGCCATTTCTTTGAGCGGAGAGGGGAGAAAGCGGATGCGTGCGCCCTCTCATTCACTCAAAGCAGGACACTGAGCATGGCGGGATTCTGTGGCGGAGCTGTCCGCCATTCTTGCTCAGTGTGAACGGGGCCTTCACCTCTAAATTCCTCAGATAGTAATACCCTTTTAAGTTTTATTGCAGCTCTTGAGATTGGCTTAATCTAACAATGTGGCCTTCAGGCTAGCAAAGGTTGTGCATCCCTGATTTACATCGATTTCCATTGATTTCAATTGTCTCCATGTAATAGTTCAGTGCACAAGGAAAAATGAACATTCACCGAGTGGTTCCCAATGCAATAACAAATCATTGTGGTGGGCTTCCACAGCAGAATATCCCTCCATCAGCAAGTCACTGGGAATGATGTTAATAAATGGACAATCCATTGTCACCCGATCCGCCATTATTAAGGTCTGCTTGAACCGGACACATATAGGGGGAGATTTATCAAACATGGTGTAAAGTAAAATAAGCTAAGTTGCTCCTAGCAACCAATCAGATTCCACTTTTCATTTTCCAAAAAATTCTGTGAGGAATGAAAATTGGAGTCTGATTGGTTGCTAGGGGCAACTGAGCCAGTTTCACTTTACGCCATGTTTGATAAATCTCCCCCATAGTCTTTATTCAGAACACATGAACGATTGAGCTGAACCGGCACGTATATGGAGGGATCAAGAGAAGGCTGTTTTTTTGGCTGATGGCTATCCCCAGTGTACAGGAACCTGTAGGCCCCTTTCACATCAGGTCTCGGGGGTCTTGAGAACTCAGTGTATCGGAAACTTTATTGTGTGATGAATAAGGACACGGAAAAGTTGACTTATAACTGTAAGCCTAACTATGCTGCGTGTCGGCCATGTCCTGGGAGCTGGAGGAGGATGATAAATGTCACGTTTATCATATACTATCATTTATAGTAAGGTCTTTTACATGGCGACATTTGGTTCCTGAACTATCATCCCCTTGGATCTGACAGAATGGTCACAGAGTGAAGGACTGAGAGGCTTGAGGTGAATACTAAGCGGCTCTGATGATGGCGGCCGATGCTGCTATAGTCGACAATTGATAACTGCAAATGCCAACCATGGGGACCGGCCAACCATCTGATGTGTATGGCACTCCTGGGAAAGCTGTTGTGGTGACTGCTGTCCGTTATTTATAATTATCCTAGGTAATTTATTCCTGTCATAATACAACTTATTCTTTTATGTGTCAATAAATGACAAAATGGCCGCATGTGCGACGACCTGTTCAGACACTGAAGGAGCGAGCCATTGCAGCCAATCAGGTCACTGCTTACATTTTGGTCACTATGAGGCATTAGTGGAGACCAATGAGATTCCAACTTTCATTTTCTAGAGCCTGATTTGTTGCTATGGGCAACTGATCTGCTTCCAAGTTTTGATAAATTTCCACCATTTTGTCCCAATGTGGAGACAGCCATTGAGAATTTAGCTTTTTATTTTTCCAGGATCCATAGCTAGTGAATAATTGTAAATTATATGAAGCTCAATGTTATTCTGCATTGTCTTTAATTACTATTGTCGAAGCCTTAATGGAGGGGGTAGGCAACCGTGGCTCTCCAGCTGTTGCAAAACTACAACTACAAAATTTTAGCTTTGGCTGTCCAGGCATGATGGGAGTTTTAGTTTTACAACAGCTGGAAAGCCAAGGTTCCTACCTCTGCCCTAATGAATATGGTTTACAAAATGGCGGAATAGTGATAAGTACTGAAACCACATGTGCCATGTTATAACAAATTAAAGGGAATCTGCTGATTGACATTTGATTGCCTATACACAGCATGAATAGATAACTGCCAATCAGCAGCTGGTGGGCGGAGTTTGCTGCTGCTCATAAATATCCAGGACTACAGAGCATATAGAGAGGACTACTTATTGTCCATGTTGTTTTTTTAGGAAAATATGTCCAAAACAGCTTTACAGAACAATGAAAGTGAAACGTCATTCTGTTCATCTTCTCTTTAATGATGGGTAATGATAGCAGTGGAAGGGTCTATTTACGGTGTATTCACACATGGTGACTTGCGACATGGGACCCATGACAGCCGATGTTCATTCATCCAATGGCTATCTTTCCCAGTTTATCCAAACACATGAATATTTGGCTTAACTGAGCATTCATGTGTTCTGAACGGAGAAAGTGTTAGCCACTGCCAGACATGTCTGGCAGTGGTTTACTTTTCCAAGAACAAAAAGACCAGTTGAACTCTAGCATGTCTGATCCTTCGTTCAGTCAGACCCCCCCAAACACATTAGTCAGTCAGCTCTTGCCACTGAAATTAGAGGGTGTGGACGTCCTGTCAAATGTATGAGGACCCTTTACTAATAGTTGCACCTTAGACTCTTAGTACACTGCAATAATTACACTTCTGCGTAATGCTTATATCAATATAAAGCTTAAAGGGTGATTAAGATTAAAAGCCGTCCCCGATGCACAGGACATGTAAAAACTATCGGTGGGAATCCAACTGCTGGGATCCCCACCGATATGGAAACCACACAGATCGGCTAGTTATTACATGTCCTGTGGATAGCAGGCAACTTTTAATCCTGGGATAACTCCTTTAATTTCTCCTCCTTGGTTATAGTTCCCCTTTAAAGGATTTCCCTGCTTTGGACAATCCCTACTTGTTTATAGGGAATGTAAGTGTAAGGATTTTTCTAAAATGGACAACCCCTTTGAGTCTCAACTGTCCATTAATATAGAGTACAGGTATGATAACCATCTATTTATATTTGGCAGGATTTCTCCTATGATGACTCCAAAGCAGAATTTAATGTGGATGCCCCCAATGGGGTGGTAATGGAGGGCTACCTCTTCAAAAGAGCGAGCAATGCTTTCAAGACATGGAATCGGTGAGTACAGTAGCCAGTTTATTATTTACAGTAGCCATGTATATTAGAGTTTTCTCCAAGTAATTTGAAGCTTTTTTTATAGAGTTTCATAGAGTCATTCAGTAGGGTCGGCATTAGAGATGAGCGAACCGGGTTCGGGTTCGAGTCGATCCGAACCCGAACGATCGGCATTTGATTAGCGGGGGCTGCTGAACTTGGATAAAGCTCTAAGGTTGTCTGGAAAACATGGATACAGCCAATGACTATATCCATGATTTCCACATAGCCTTAGGGCTTTTTCCAAGTTCAGCAGCCACCGCTAATCAAATGCCGAAAGTTCGGGTTTGGATCGACTCGAGCATGCTCCAGGTTCGCTTATCTCTAGTCAGCATCATTCTTTGCTTTAGTAATGCGCTGAATAATCATTTCTATATGAAGAACCTACCAGCAATTTTAACCCCAACATTTTTTATTCTTAGGCGGTGGTTTTCTATACAAAATAGCCAACTTGTTTACCAAAAGAAGCTGAAGGTAAGCACATGTACATTTAGACAGTGTATGCACAGGATCGGGGGAACTAGCTGATCGTGGGGGACCCCCTAATGATCACAAGAATAAAGATCTGTTGCTGCCTGGGTGAGTGGAAGGGCAGCTCACATGCTCCAATGCTGCTCCATTCACTCTCTATGAGCTCTGTGCTTTGCATTATTTAGAAGCCCTAGTGAATTGAGCATGCTTGCTACTGCTTCATTCACTTAGAGCACAGTTGATCTCCATTCTCTTGATCTGTGGGCGTACCAGTGGTTGGATAACTACTAATCAGCTTTTATTGTAACTTTTAATCTTAAAGGGGGACTGCAATTTACTTCTGTTTAAAAACTTCAAGTCTCCCAGTACTTATCAGCTGCTGTATGTCCTGCAGTAAGTGGTGTAATCTTTCCTGTCTGACACAATGCTCTCTGCTGCCACCTCTGTCCATCTCAGGAACTGTCCAGAGCAGTAGCAAATCCTCATTGGAAAAAACAGTATACTTTACACTAATTTGCTCAGGAGGTGCTACACCTAATGCAATTCTACCAGGCTGAATGTATGTTACCACAATTTTATATTCATGTAATATACCTAATGTTATTACTGTTGTTTCTAAACAGGTTAACTATACTGTTGGCACTAAAGTCAGTGCTTATAGACTTTATCTTTTGTAATTTGTTCTTAAAAAAATAAAATAAAAACATTGAACCAGAAAAAAACTCTTCTGCTTTGGCCAGTTCCTGACACGGACAAAGGCGGCAGCAGAGAGAACTGTGTCAGACTGGAAAGAATACACTACTTCCTGCAGGACATACAGCAGTTGATAAGTACTGGAAGGCTTGAGGTTTTTAAATGAAAGTAAATTACAAATCTATATAACTTTCTGATATCAGTAGATTTAGTAGAAATATTTGCCAGCGTTCCCCTTTGAGAGAATCCCTTTAATTTAGGTTTAATGACAATGGCAGATACAACCTGTGGACAAGAGAAGTACTATTTTTTTTCTCATCTTGGATTACCCATTTAAAGGGGTTATCCAGCGCTATCTGATCACTTTCTTTCAGAGAGAGACACACTCTTGTCTCCATTTCATGTGCAGTTTGCAGTTAAACTCTATTTAATTGGAACTAAGGGTGTTATTACACGGGCTGATGAAGGCCCGATAATAAATGTAAACGAGCACTGACCTGCTAGATCGGCGCTCGTTTACTGGGCCTATTACACGGCCCGATAATCGTTTAACAAGGGCTGCAGGGACATCATTACCGATGTCCTAGCAGCCCTTGTTTAAACTTTATACATTACCTATCCAGGCTGCAGGGCTCCTCCTGTGCCCTGCTTCTCCCCAGGTCCGCGCAAACCAGCTTCAGAGCGGCCTGTCTCAGCTGACAGGCCGCTTAGCCAATCACTGGCCGCTGCAGTCTCGGACAGTGATTGGCTGAGCAGCCTGTCAGCTAAGACAGGCTGCTCTGAAGCTGGAGCGGGCGGGACCCAGGGAGAAGCAGAGAGGAAGAGGAGCCCTGCAGCCTGGATAGGTAATGTATTCTTCTTTGCTAATCGTCAGCACGTATTACACGTAGCGATGCGCGGTCGGCGCCCGACAATTATAGGTTAGAACCTATATCAACGATCAGTGACTGATCTTTGTCTTTATTACACGGAACGATAATCGGACGGATAGGGCTGATTCGGCTGATTATTGTTCCGTGTAATAGTACCCTAAGATGCAAAACCTGCCCAAAACTGGAGAGTGTTGCTGTCTCTGAAAGAAAGTGGCCATGTTTTTGTAGCGCTGGATAACCCCTTCAAGTGAAAGCATTAAAACCCTGGTAGGGGAACAAATCAAAAATTTTGTATCAGGTTTTTACGTCTTATATTTTGAGTTTTTTTCCTCACAACTTTAGTATTAGAAATGCTCGTGTATACATGTGGTCAGTCCGTAGTAACCAGCACGTGGGACACTTTCTTTCTACAATCCACATTACACCTCTGTAGAAGCAAATTTCCTTATGATGGCCTTCCTGAAGACCATTCAGTCTTCTCATCCAAACGGAGGATGAGTCATTGGGATTAGTTATCGTCTTGATCGGCAGCGTTTCCTTGTTATATGACTACTGGCTGAAAGGCTGTCTGTATGAGTGGCAGCAATCAAGATAATAGGTGAGAGAAGAGCAGGCCCGGGGAAATCAAATTACCTGCATCTGCTCTCCTTAGCCCTGTCAACAGTAAATGGTGCCTGTAGTCTGTCAATAGAGCGAGAAGCCGCTGTTAATCGTCAGCACATCTCAGTAGGAAGGAATGGCCTGATCGTGTAATGTACCCTCATGACAGGTCCTCTATATAGAGGCATGCCTTATAGCTCTGTGTACTGAATGGGACTGTCTCCTGAACCCAAATACTAAGTGGGAACAAGGCCTGAATGTCTGTGACTTCTGGCTAGCCTTGGAAGCATTGTGCAGTGCACTGTACTCTATGTGGTGCATAGGCTAAAATATTAGGTGTTTCTCTATATTCTAGTTAAAGAGACTCTGTCAGTAGGTTTAGGCTGTCCTTTCTCATGGTAGCATAAACTAGTGACAGAGAAGCTGAACAGAATGATATATCACTTACATTTTTCCGTGCAGCTGATTCAGAGATCTCCTCCTGAATAACTTCGACAACAAGTAGTCGTCTCCATTGTGTGCATGTGCTCTGTAGTCCTGGATATTTATGAGCTTCAGCACATTGGCAATTGTCTGCCTATTCTGTATATAGGCAGATAACTATCAATCAGCAGCCAGAGTAAGTCAAGCGGCATTAGCCCCATTCTCCTTTATATTAGGAGAACAACTGAACGAAATAATTTAAGTAATATAGTTCTGTTCAGCATTCCAGTCAGTAGTTTATGCTGCCCTTATTTAAGGCAGCATAAACATAGTGACAGATTCCCATTAATAATGGTGTAGTACAAAGGTGCACAACTTGCAGCCCTCCGGCTGTTTCAAAAGTACAACTCCCATCATGCCTGGACACTTCTTGGTGGAGGGCCGCAGGTTGTGCACCCCTGGTGTAGCTAGAGATCTAATACCTTCTGTGTCTTGGCAGGATGGTCTGACTGTGGTGGTGGAGGACCTTAGACTATGTACAGTGAAGCCCTGCGAGGATATAGAAAGAAGGTTTTGTTTTGAAGTTGTTTCACCCTCCAAGTAAGTTCAACATGTATATTAAGAATATAGAACTGATATGCAACGTCTCCACATTACATCGGTACCATTGACTTTCACCAGACTGAAAGTGAGTGTGCATTGTAATGTAATGTTAGCAGCTGTTTTCTGTGGTGTCACCCTCCATTGCACAATCTCTCAAAGTAATGCTAATGGAGACAGCGCTCATTTGTATTGTATAGACAGACAATTGTTAGCACCCACTGCAGTGCAGGCATTCACACGGGTGAAGGAAGCAGTGATTTAAACAAGGTCATGATCCCCAGACGTGGTTATGATTCACCCTGTGCGCCCGTTCTCCACACCCATGCACACAGATGTTATTTTTGGAGCCTTCTAGCTTTTGTTCACACTAAAATATCCATAATGAATCCTTCTCGGGCTTCTGAATCTTTACAGCATAATTGCCATTTAGCCTTTTGGAAACTCATTTAAGCCATCTGGAAGGACCCGTGTGCAAAAGCCTAATGGCATTACACCCTTGTTCTTGTAAAGCAGTAATGGTGTATTATTGCATTGGAAAGCCTGTAGCACCACCTTGTGGTAGTGTTGTGAATTGTCTGTCTATATCAGTGTTTCCCAACTTGTGCATTTTCAGCTGTTGCAAAAACTACAACTTCCAGCGTGACCCGCTGATAGGTTGTTAATTTGCAACTACAGTCTGGATATTCGATGACTGTAGTGTCGTCATTGCATCACGTCACCTGATCCCTGGCAAATCACGCCAGCCCTGTCTTTGTTTATGGCATTAAAACAGACTGTAAGCTCTTCTGCCCACATGGACCAGATTTGTAATGTTAACTGTTATGATGTGCACAATTACCAGGAGCTGCATGCTACAAGCTGACTCTGAGAAGCTGCGACAAGGCTGGATCCAAGCTGTGCAAGCCAGCATTGCCTCTGCGTACCGGGAAACCCCAGATAACTACTACATAGAGGTTGGTGCCCATTTCTTGTGAAGGTAATTTAAGCCATTTAAATTTATCCAGTGCTACAAAAACATGGCCACTTTCTTTCAGAGACAAACACGACTCTTATCTCCAGTTCAGGTGCGGTTTGCAATTAAGCTCCATTCACTTCAATGGAACTAAGCAGCAAAAACCCGCCCAAGCTGGAGACAAGAGTGGGGCTGTCTCTGAAATAAAGTGGCCATGTTTTCGTAGCACTGGATAACCCCTTTTAAGGTGAAGGGAACCCAGTTAAGGTTAGTTTCACTCTAAACGGATCCGCAGCGGATCTCACGCTGCGAATTTGCAGCGTGATCCGCTGCGGATCCGTTCCCTATACCCTCTATGGCAGTATCGGCTCCGGCGGTGGGGGTTAACGGGGCGAGCCGCAGACATTCTCCCAGCGGGATGTACATCCCGCTGCGAGTTTGTCTGCCATAGAGTGTACAGGGCACGGATCCGCAGTGGATTACCTTCTGCCCCAGCCCCTCCAAAACCTAATATTAATGGCCTGTCCCAAGGATAAGGGTGGATCACCCCTTTAATCTCCAATTTAAATGATCACATTCATGTTTACTGACATAGGATATTACATACTGTTCAAACAAAGCCAAGATTAATTTTTCTAAACTTTGTATCTGTGCACAACATTTTGATAAGAGGTGTATCTGACATAATGTATGTGGATTCTTCCAGAGGCTCGACAGGACAGCATCTCCTTCCACTAGTAGCATTGACTCTGCCAGTGACTCCAGGGAACGGAGCATTAAGGGAGAAAGTATCTTGCAGCGGGTGCAGAGCATTGCTGGCAATGACCAGTGCTGTGACTGTGGACAGACGGACCCCCGGTGGGCCAGCATCAACCTAGGAATCACACTTTGCATAGAATGCTCAGGAATTCACAGGTATGTTGCGTTATATATGCCTTAGTGTGTGTGTGTGTGTGTGTGTGTGTATATGTGTGTGTGTGTATGTGTATATATATATATATATATACACACACACACACACCATACAATACACAATAATACAGGATATACTATAGTAACATGCTGTTTATTAACAGATTAAATAGAAACCTATGACATCTTTTACCATCTATGTTTTAAACCCATAGAGCAATAACATGTCATGTCTCCTTGTGTTTTTCAGAAGTCTAGGTGTGCACTGTTCTAAAGTACGTTCTCTTACATTGGACTCCTGGGAACCAGAGCTGCTAAAGGTAAGCTAGCATTGTACAGTCAATTCTTTCATTAGGAGATGGGCAGAGCCATCTAGAAGTATTAACATGACACCCCTCTCCCTCTGTCTCTCCCTCTCTTTTCTAGTTGATGTGTGAGCTGGGAAATAGCACAATAAACCAGATCTACGAGGCAAAGTGTGAACAGCTAGGCTTGAAAAAGCCAACACCGGGATGTTCTCGGTATGTATTATGGCCCTATTCCATGGGCCGTCTAGAGGAGCAAACGAGCACTCTCAGCGCTCGTTTGCTCCTCGTTCCCCACTCGCTGCCGCCGCTGTTCATTGCGGCTGCAGCGAGCTGGTGAGTGCGGGAGGGGCGGCGGGGAGCTGCGGGGGAGCTGCCGGGTGATCGCTGATCGTCTGGGCAGCCCATAGAATACAGCAGCGTCTGCTGCCGATGCTCCTATTCAACGGAGCGAAGGCAGAAGATCGTTGCTGTATCAGTCGCTTGTTTTTCAACATGTTAAAAACAAGCTACTGCAACGATCAGCCGACATGAACGATGTATGTCATGTGGATACTATATTGATTGATATAGACATATCACAAGTTCTCCTTGTATATGACGTTTTTTTTTTTAAGTGACATTGTCCATTGAAAGGAAATTCTAGTATGTTAAGTTAAGATTGATCATCTAGATCAGTGGTCTCTAACCTGTGGCTTTACAGCTGTTGCAAAGCTACAATGTCCATTATGCGCAGTCTGTAGCTGTCAGGCCATGCTGGGAGTTGTAGTTTTGTAACAGCGGGAGAGTCACCGGTTGGAAAAAACTGCTCTAGCCAAGTCTTTGGCTGTCCAGGCTTGATGGGAATTGTAGTTTTACAACATCTGGCGGCCTGAATGTTCCCCATCCCTGCTTTATATGGTGACTTTTTGTATGATCCCAGATTAAGGGAATGTTGCTGTGCATTGTTTTCAGTGACTAAAGATGTGTTGTTTTTAGGCAGGACAAAGAGGCCTGGATCAAAGCAAAGTATGTGGAGAAGAAGTTCTTAAAGAGGTTGGGAAGTGTAGATGTAGAAAATGATCGGAAGTCACAGAGGTGGAGCGTGAAAAAGTGTCAACGAAATAACAGCTCCATCAAAGCTCCTTCTGCACGGAGGAAGTACAGGCATGATGGCGGGAACACATCTCCAGCCATGCTCTCTTCAGGTACGCCTTCTATAAGCTAAGGAACCAAGGGGGTTATGTTTCTCACGGAGGAGAACGTCATAAAGACATGTGGACGCTTACAGGCCAATCATGTGCTGGGTATTTGGGAAGAAGCATATGCATAGCAGCTCTTTGACAGCATCTATAGCATTCTCTTCAAGTCAGCTCCTCTAAGAAGCCCCAGAACATGACTGGAGACTTAGCTTAACTTAATTTTAGTACATAATTATAGAAGCAGCCATCTTGTTGTTTTTAACAACATTTAGAGGTGTGCTTTACAGCAAGCCCTATCTAGTCGCTTTTTACTAGAATGAGAACTTTTACTAGAATGAGAAGCGATTTTTCAATGATCAACTATTAACGATAAACGAACGCGAACGACCTAAAATCGTTCACCCAATTACACGGAATGATGATCGTTACTTATGATTGTTATTGCGTTCGTTCTGTCGTCACCACTGCGTTCGCTGCTACTGTGAACGACCGTACAACGTCTTATCACATGCGAACGATTTGCAAACGATCAACGATAAAAATAGGTCCAAATTCTATTAAACGACCAACGATTTCTTGTTGTCTGCTATTACACTAAACGATCATTCAAATCCGAACGATTTAACGATTTTTCGAACAATAATCGTTCCGTGCAATGCCACCCTTAGTCTTTGCTGTCAGAATAAAAACTGCTAGATATTAGGATGATTTTATAATATAGATTGTAAAAATGGAAAATTTGCAAAAACATCACCAGAAACTCTTTAAAAAATGTTTAAAAAACTTTAAACAATAGGTCATTTTCTGGTGAAACTCTAACACTGCCTTGAAGGGAAAGCTGACTCCAGCAGGTGGCGTGAGAGAGCTGCTTTGCACATAATTCTCATTTAAACCTAGGAGACAGATCACTTGCAGGGTACTGCACCATTGCCTTGGTTACTTGAACAGGACTACACGACAGGGACCCTGTACCACCGCTATTTAATACAGTGGTTCAGTGATGCAGAAGCAAGCACTGGTAAACAGAAGAGTCTGTGGCACTGGTACAAGCAGTGCACCCCTTAAAAGGTAACTATTAGAGATGAGCGCACCAGTTTCGGGTTCGTGTCCATCCGAACCCGAACGTTCGGCATTTGATTAGCTGGGGCTGCTGGACTTGGATAAAGCTCTAAGGTTGTCTGGAAAACATGGATACAGCCAATGACTATATCCATGTTTTACACATTGCCTTAGGGCTTTATCCAACTTCAGCAGCCACCGGGTTCGGATGGACTCGAGCATGCTCGAGGTTCGCTCATCTCTAGTAACTATCATTTGTAAAAACATCTGACATGTCAGAAGTGAGTATCAGTGGGGGTCCGGGTGCTGAGACCCCGACGATCACTTGAATGAAGGGGCAGAAGCGCTCAGCAGCGCATGCTCTCCCTTCTCATCTCTGTTATCACTGCAGTGTACTGAATTTTAATGGAGATAATTGGAAGTTCCATACTATGGAACTTATCACTGTATCCGTGTTTTCCTGGCAGCCCTAGGACGGCATCCAACTTTTTCAGCCACTGGAAGTCAAATACCAAGCATTTGGGTTCAGAGAATGTTGCTGAACCCGAACACTTCAGCGAGTCTGCTCAACACTAGTCAAGACTGGTTAACCCATTGAAGGCTGCTTATGTGCTTTTTAGAGCAGTCGTGTCAAACTCTGGCCCGCGGGTTTCAGGGTTTCAGTTACATCTGGCCCACTATGGCTACTATATAAGAGACTATGGGGGATGGCTGGCTACTATATGAGACTATGGGGAGGGCTGGCTACTATATGAGACTATGGGGAGGGCTGGCTACTATATGAGACTATGGGGAAGGCTGGCTACTATATGAGACTATGGGGAGGGCTGGCTACTATATGAGACTATTGGGAAGGGCTGGCTACTGTATGAGACTACTGGGGAGGGCTGTCTATTATATAAGAGACTATGGGGGAGGGCTGGCTACTATATAAGAGACTATGGGGGAGGGCTGGCTACTATATAAGAGACTATGGGGGAGGGCTGGCTACTATATAAGAGACTATTGGGGAGGGCTGGCTACTATAGGAGACTATTGGGGAGGGCTGGCTACTATTCAGGCACTACTGGGAGAGCTGTCTACTATGTCAGGCAATTTTGGTTGGGTTGGCTACTACATGGGGCAATATTGGGGGGGGGGGGTGGCTATTATATTGGTTGGGGTTTAATCATGGCATAGCAATATATCATGTCATTTATCATAGTGCACAGGGCTGGGAGACGCACACCACTGAAAGTGCCAGGACCGCCGCATTCACGCTTCAATAATTATCAAGGTTGGCCCGCGTCTTTGTCTAATTTTTAAATTTTGGCCCACTGTGTATTTGAGTTTGACACCCCTGTTTATAGAGCATATAAGCAGATGTCTTACTTATCTTCAGCGATTTATGGGAATGCGAATACGTATATACCGAAACGTAAAAATAGCCAATGTGGCCCAAGTGTCTTCATTACATCGATATTATACATTCACTGTCTTATTTATTTGGTCTTTACAGCTGCAAAATTTGAGCGCAAATTCCGTCGGGATTCCCTGTTTTGCCCAGATGAATTAGATTCCCTCTTCTCCTACTTCGACACAGGCTCCGGGCCACGTAGTAAGTATTCACTGTTATACTACACCATCTGCTAAGTTCATCTCCATTTGGTGATTGAATATGTGTACTGAGCAAAATCTCTCATATAGGTTACAAATAGAGATGAGCGAACCTGGAGCATGCTCGAGTCGATCCGAACCCGAACTTTTGGCATCTGATTAGCGGTGGCTGCTGAACTTGGATAAAGCCCTAAGGCTATGTGGAAAACATGGATATAGTCATTGGCTGTATCCATGTTTTCCAGACAACCTTAGAGCTTTATCCAAGTTCAGCAGCCACCGCTAATCAAATACCGAACGTTCGGGTTCGGATGGACTCGAACCCGAACCCGGTTTGCTCATCTTTAGTTACGAATGCTATAAGATAGCAGTCATTGACACAGGCGTGTGGGATTAAAGGGGTTCTCCAGGCTTAGAAAAACATGTCCGCTATCTTCCAGAAACAGCGCCTCTCCTGTCCTCAGTTTGGGTGTGAGTTTTGCAGCTAAGTTCTAAGTAAAAGGGGCTGACTTGTAATACCACACACATCCTGAGGACAGGGGTGGCCCTGTTTTTGCAAGAAAGCTGTGCTTTTTCTAATTCTGGTTAACCCCTTTAATAAGTATATGGGGAGTTCTGGCTTACTGTTCCATCTTGTAGCTATGGAGAGATTTTTACACTATGCATATTACAAATCCTATCATGCCATCATATACAGAACAGAATAAATGTTTGCTAGCGTCATTCGGTTGCTATAGATGCCTTGTCAGCGTTGCTCCAGCATTGCACAGGTTCATACTGTGTGGGTTATGAATAAAACGTTACCTTCCTAGAAAGCAGTCGGCTGCTTGCTTACGTTTTCTGACTTTTCCGTGTCTAGTTACGGGCACCATACATGACCCTATATACGTAGCCTGTGGATCATTCCGGCTTCGTAGCTATATTCCACAAAGCACAATGACCTGCATTTATTCTAAGACAAATCCAAAGGCGCCAACGTCTTTGAAGCGAGTTTCTCATGTCTTATTCTTCCATTTGTTATTTGATCCCAGTATATTTTCATGTATGGTAGAATCTGCTTTTCTTAGTTTTTTTTTTTCTCCAATCCAGATTTTTCACCTCATTTAGTGATTGCATGAGTAGTTTCATCATCACGCTAGTAAATGACACTAGATTGTGTTACTAAATTGACTCTGCCCTCACCTTCCTCTTAGGTGCCAACCAGCTTCCTGCGCAGCACCCCCTGCCAGCTGCACCATGGACTGGCAGTGGCGCTGAGCCCGGTGGGAGCGCTATGCCGTTCCTCCCGGATGGAGGTAAGGTCGGCGGCAAGAGAAAGACATATATTAACCTATATACGACATATGTGGCAATAGTTGTTAGGTTCAGGCCATTGTAGAGGATTGTCATCTGTTCGGCCATTTTGCATTGACCATTTAAATATGCCCAATACAAATGCATAGGTATTCTCACTAAAACAGCTAAAGCTTAGTCATCAGACATGGAAATGTGTAGTTCTTATTGGAGCAATGTTTATCTTGTACCTATAGCAACTTAATGGCTTAAAGGGGTTCTCCAGAGAAATAAAAAAAAAACTTTAAATCAGCTGGTGTCAAAAAGTTATACAGATTTGTAATTTACTTCTTTTAAAAAATCTCGTCTTCCAGTACTTATCAGCGGCTGTATGTCCTGCAGGAAGTGGTGTATTTTTTTCAGTCTGACACAGTGCTCTCTGCTGCCACCTCTGTCCATGACAGGAACTGTCCAGAGCAGTAGCCAATCCCCATAGAAAACCTCTTCTGCTCTGGACAGTTCCTGTCATGGAGAGAGGTGGCAGCAGAGAGCACTGTGTCAGACTAGAAAGAATACACTACTTCCTGCAGGACATACAGCAGCTGAAAAGTACTGGAAAGCTTGAATTTTTTTTTAAATAGAAATAATTTGTATAACTTTCTGACAACAGTTGATTTATTTAATTTTTTTACTCCAGAGTACCCCTTTAAAGAAAGATGATCTTGTAATTTGCTCTCTCTGTGGGGCAACTTCATTGCCAGTATGGTAATAGATAGCGTCGTACATAAAATAAATGAAGTCACATGGCATTAATATGCCCTAATATGGTGTCATCCTTCGCCACCCGTGACTGAACGACTCCCCACTTCCAGCCCTCGGGCCCAGTCACAGCTTACCCTCACTTTTTGGCTTTGAGTTTTTTTCTATTACAGTCTATGAAAGTGGCTCCTCCTGCAGTTGGTAGAATATGTTTTTTTTTTTTCCCGTATGGTTATGATTTGCTTTGTTTTAATATGTTTTTGGCTTTCTTTCTGTTGGCCCCGCAGGTCTGAGCAGTGACAGTGGTCTGGGGGGAAGCACAGATGGAAGCAATGATGTCCTGGTGTTTGGCTCGGTGGTAGACAGTGTCACAGAGGAAGGTGAGCGTGTGTTTTACTTTTATTTAATGGAACCTGTTATCATTTTCATTGTGCCCAGAACAACGGCAGGTTCCCATATTGCACTGGTGTGACACTACAGTGAAAAACTGTCCAAGAACAGGGCTCCGAGTCATCAGCATGGTCCCTGGTGGCTTTTCCCCAACTCACCAGCTTTGATTGATACATTTCTCCCTGTAGGGCAGGGGTGGGGAAGCTTCAACTCTCCAGCTGTTGCAAAACTACAATTCCCATCATGCCCGGACAGCCAAATCTAAAGCTTTGGCTGTCCGGGCATGATTACAATTGTAGTTTTGCAACAGTTGGAGGGCCGAAGGTTTCCCATCCCTGCTGTATGGAGAAGCCACAGGGACCACCATGATGACTTGGCCAGTTTGCTACCTCTGTAACACCACATGGTTTTAAGTTAACCTTACACCATTGCAAAAAGGAAACCTGCTGGGGTATTATGCTGCTCATCTTTCAGACCGCATGTAACTGATGACAGGTTCCCTCAAAGAAGTACCAGCATTTTTTTTATTTGCTCCATTATAAGGGTATGTTCACACTGAGTAAATCAGGCACAACTCAGCGGAGGAGCACGCGCTCTCCTATAGACGGACTATGGCACACTGAGGCAGGCGGGATTCCACAGATTTACTCACTGTGATCATCGCCTAACATACTGTATGGTCATGGTCAAATTGTGTCATTCCGTCTAGCTGGAGAGTTAATTTCTCATCTCTTTCCTCCTGGGCCATTAGAATGTGAGGTCTCAGAAGATTCGAGTGGAGAAGCAGAGACAGAACAGGAGCCTTCAGACCCTGAGGACCTACGAGAGCTTCACCCCGGACTGCTCATGTACAAAGCATCTCGTGCAAGGAACCTGCCTATCATGGCTGAAGCCCTCGCCAATGGGGCTAACGTCAACTGGGTGAACGATGAAGACGAGAGCAAGACGCCTCTAATTCAGGCTGTAATAGGGGTAGGAAAATAACACTTTCAATTATATATATATATATATATAGAGATATATATAGATAGATAGATATATAGATATATAATCATTCAATCATTTCATACTGTGCAGTGTTAAGGCCCTATTACATGTAATAGTGCTGGCAGCGAGCAGGTCGGTGCTCGCTTGCTCTCTTGTGGCCCGTGTAATAGTGCCGGCAGCAAGCAGGGAACGAGGAACAAGTGAGCGCTGACCTGACAGGTCTGTGCTCGCTTGCTCTCTCTCGTCGCCCCGTGTAATAGAGGCTTTAATCCTGACCTATAATCTAAGGACCTACTGTAAGACTCACTTATATATTCTGTATATATTCTATAGGGCTCACTGATCGCTTGTGAGTTCCTGTTGCAGAATGGGGCGGATGTAAACCAGACTGACATGAGAGGACGAGCACCTATACATCATGCAACGTATCTAGGGCACACTGGGTGAGTATAAGGACAGGATACCATGGACAATATGGACTCATGCTATTCTATGTATTGTATCAGCTATAAGAATGTTTTTTGGTGTGACCTTTTTATTAAAAAATTGCCTCTTTTCAGTCAGGTTTGTCTGTTCTTAAAGCGGGGGGCCAATCAGCATGCGGTGGATGACGACGGTCAAGACCCTCTCAGTATTTCCGTGCAGGCAGCTAATGCAGATATTGTCACTTTGTGAGTTTTCCCGCCTCATCTTATACAGATCTGTTGATATCCCTGAACATGATCTCTTGTACTCATAGTCCACCCTCTCTCATGTCTTCTGCCACAGGCTACGACTTGCCCGGATGAACGAAGAGATGAGAGAAGCAGAAGGGCCATTCGGACAACCAGGTCAATATCCCAGCAACAGTCCAACAGAACAGCAGTACAGGAAGTGCATCCAGGAATTCATCTGCCTTAATATAGATGAGTGTTAGTCAGACAAAGTCCCTCAAGGGGGCGCAGCTGATCCCTACTTTTTTGAACTTTTTTCCACTAGCTGCTCTTGGCAAACTTTTTTGGAAACCTGCATGGGGATTGTCTTCTGGCATCAGGGGAGGGAAGAGTCACTTGCGGACCAGGGGCACAACTAAACCAAAATGTTTCTTTTTTTTTTTTTTTTTTTTTTTTTTTTTTGAAGGGTTTGGACCAATACTATTTTCTTTTTTTGTTCTTATCACTGCCAAGAGCTGCCAAGATGATGTATTGATATTTTATGTACTGTTTAGCACTTTTACAAACTGTGATTCTTTTAGACTTTTATGTTTTCAAGATCAGAACAGACACTGAGATGATGGAGTCAATGGGGGAACCTGCGGCTCCTCTACCTCTTTAGTGCCTGACTATTTATTTATTGAGGGGTAAAGTTAAAGGGACTCAGCTGAGCCAGTGACAGGTACTTCTACATTCAGGGACCTTGTTTGCATCAGCTGCCTAGCTTAGTAGGGTTCTTGTCTTTGTGCATTTTAAAAGGGGTCTGCTCTTTCATAACTTCCGCTTTAGTGACTGAAGGGTTGGGGGGCGTGGATGTCGAACTTAGGGAGTGGTGGGGTTCAGAGTACCTTGCTGTAATGCTGCGTGGGGTATCCCTATAGACCCACATCTAAAGCACTTTTCCTATTTCGAGGTTGTCTATTTCCTGGTGCTTATATTCAGTGTACTAAACGCACATGAACGTACAGCTTCCCTTATCCTTGCCTAGGTGTATTGTGCTTTGTCTTAATTTCTTTACTGCCAGAGAGTAGATGGGAAGGAAAGAGATACGGGTGACATTTGTGAACCATTGCTGTGGATTTGAACATCACTTCTCTGGACAGAGTGAAAAACAAACAAACAAAAAAAACACTTGTAGATGTCCTAAATATTTTTAGAGCACAAAATATTATATCATGAATGGGTGCTGCCTCTTATCGTGTCTTTTCAGGTGTCTGGGTGTCTCTTTAGTCTCTAAAATGCTATTTAAAGGGAATCTGTTATGTTGACAATGGAGTCCAATCTGTAGGTAGCATGTTGTAGACCAGGAAGAGCTGAGCAGATTGATATATGGGTTTTTGCAAAAGTTCCAAGATAATTAGTAATTTATTCACATCCATCACTGAGCAGGACTGCCCACATGACTACTCAATCCAGTGTTTTACAGCAATAAATAACAAATTATTCAAGAATTTTTCCCACAAACCATACATCAATCTGCTCAGCTCCTCCCTCTCTATAACTTGCTGCCTTCACCTTGTACTGCATGTTCAATGCAACAGGATCCCTTTAAATGTAATTTTTTATTTCTCTACACATTTGCATTACCTTTTCCTCTTACTGACACTATATTTATTTGCTCCTGCACTTGCTCTCTTTGTCCATGTCTCTTACCATTTGCCATTCCTTTTCTTTGTCAGCACTTGTTCCCTTCCTAGGCCACTCTGTCTTTCCCCTCCACCCGCGTGTCTCTCTTATCATATCCAGTTCTCCAGAATAGCAACACATTCTCCTGCAGCAGTGAAGAGGTTAAATCATGTAATGTGTCCTTAATATCTACCCTCCATGTGAGATAAAGTGCACTAAATACCTATAAAGACCTACCTTGACTCTACCCTCATGTCGGGGGTTTCCGAGACCGCTCGCTTGCTTCCAGTTGAGGAGGCATAAGCTTGCCAATTGTATTCCAATGTCACCCCCTAGCGCTATGCAATTCACTTGTATAAAATAATCAGGACATAAGGGACATATCTACATAGATCATCAGCAGGTACCTTCCTCCATCTAGTGATTCCCACCACCATTGCCCATCAATCCTCTGAGTTTGGGGAACATCTGCTTAAAGCCCGTACCATTACATTAGCTGTCTGACCTCTCAAGGTTTTACGAAAGTTCTGGAAGAATCTACTAAATGCACCTTAGGTCTGCCATACCCGTACACTGTCTTTTGGGGGGTGATGGACCTTTTTGGAGACGCCCTTTCGGAAAAGCACAGAAATAAACTAAAACTCCATCCGGTCTGATTGCTAATCTAGAGAAGATGCAATAAATTCCTGTTCATCAGTCACCAAATAAATACGTGGGAACGGCAGCCATATAACTCTTCGTCTCCAAAGGCCTATAATGCGTAATGAGGTGTTCCAGATGAGCGAAATTACCACTGTAAAATAAACTGATCGAGTTGATAGTGTTTATTAGGAAAGGGGGGGGGGGGGGGTGGACAAACTGTTCTGTTACATCTAGAGTTAGTCAACTGAGGAATCATGATGTTCATTGGCCTGTATGCCAACAGCAGAAAGCACTGCCAGACAGGAGCCCGTCGGCTTCAACCACTAACAACCAGCAGCATTCACTCTGTGAGATACCATATACTAGGTGCTAACGTCATTGGAGGTCCATGGTATGACCATAGAGGACTTTGAAACCTCCTTCTTAGAAGTTTACAATCTGCCCTTGACTCGTACCCCTGCAGGTTGAACGTTGTGCTTTTTAGACTGACTAAAGGTGGAGCTCCGTCTTTGACTGGCATTGGCTGTATAAGCCCTCCGGAATGAAAATAGCCGGTGTATGCCAATCTCATTTCCCGTTTAGTGGTTCTAGTCTTTGTTGCCTACTTGGAAGCTATCACCAAGCAGATGAGCTTATTTTAGTAAAATAGTTTTTTCTCTCCTATCTAGTACTTTGAGTGCACATGGGTGTAGTATTTTTAAGGGGTACTCCAGAGGAAAAAAAAAAATCAAATCTTAGAAAGTTATTCAGATTTGTAAAATGCTTCTGTTTAAAATTCTTAAGTATTCCAGTACTTATCAGCTGCTGTATGACCTGCAGGAAGTGGTGTATTCTTTCCAGTCTGACACAGTGCTCACTGCTGCCACCTCTGTCCATCTTAGGATCTGTCCAGAGCAGTAGCATATCCTATCCGGTTCTTTACAGTTCCTGACATGGACAGAGGTAGCAGCGGAGAGCACTGTGTCAGACTGGAAAGAATATACCACTTCCTGCAGGGCATACAGCAGGCTTGAGATTTTTAAATAGAATACCACTTTAAGTAGGCTGTAGGCCTTAATACTTTTTTTTAACATTTACCCCTGTATATCCTGGGTCATGAACATGTAAATGTTCACATGTGACTATATCATTGTTCCATGTGTTCATGTTTTTGGAATTGGTGCTACAATGCTTCTTAGGGTGTTTTTGAGTAAATCAGAGCACCAATCAGAGCTTGTTGACTGTTTCTAGTAGCAACAATAAGATTTTCTTTATACGCAGAATGAGAACAAAGTTCCATGTAATGAATAACATGGTCCATTTTGCTTTATTTGCCTGTATAACCAGTGTTACTCAATGGTGGAGCTTCACTTTAAACCCACAGTGCACTCTGCCATGACCCTCAGTGGAGGGGTTAATATTTTTTGGCCAACTACAATACATTTTATGTAAAGACGAAAAATACAACTCTATATACTTGTGCACTTTTTCTCGAGTATTGGAAAAAATTGTGTAACTGTAATTTTATGTCATTTTGTTTTTTTAATAATTTATTATAGTAAATGCCAAGCAGAGCAGTATAATGTCGGCTGGTAAATGCTCCACGCCTGAGGTCCGAGCTGCTTTATACTGTAGGATTATGTTATTGTTGGATAATAAACCCCAATACTGACAATTGCTTCTTAAAGGGGTTTACCAGTGCTACAAAAACATGGCCACTTTCTTTCAGAGACAATACGACTCTTGTCTCCAGTTCAGGTGTGGTTTGCAATTAAGCTCCATTCACTTCAATGGAACTGAGCAGCAAAACCCCACCCAAGCTGGAGACAAGAGTGGGGCTGTCTCTGGAAGAAAGTAGCCATGTTTTTGTAGCGCTGGATAATCCCTTTAAGGCTTTTTTTGACTCTTTTGTATCAGACTCTTGAGTCCACAATCAGGTGGGACTCTTCAGACTTCTACACTGTTTCACTGGTTTCCTGACCTAAGGAAAAATCCTGTGTTACATGGACATGTTTATACCTTTTGTGTTGTTTTTATGTCATATGGATGGATGTTACATTCAGAATCTTTTTTTTTTTTTTTAATTTTTTTAAGAATTTATTTGGGAAATTATGTGCTGTATGTAAGAAATTTAACTCTTCTCTTTTTTAAATATATTTCCGTGTGGAACTTCTATAGCAATTTTGTGACTGTTTTATTATTATTTTTTATTTCTTATTTCATTCTGTGAGTTTACACTTTTTAGGAAATTTGACATTCTTAAATATCAGGCACATTTAATAACATGCTGCAAATAGCTAATCTCCTGTTCCTCGTGGGCGGCCCTTATAATAAAGTATCATTATTTTTATGATACTATACACCTCTTCAGCATTCCAGGTGGTTGGTGAGAGTCAATGATACACAGACAACCTGCACCTACAGCAGCCAATCAGATGCTGTTTTTTTTTTTTTTACAGATCTTGGTTGCTGTGAATATTTGCTATTGGCATGTTATTAAATAAGCTTGCTAATGTTAAGTAAAATGTGAATTGTATATATATGTATACATATATATATTATATATATTGTGTCTAAAGGCTGTAACAGTTATTTTCTATTAGATATTAAAAACCAGTGACTACGGTTGAAAAGGCAACGTATCAGAGACCTCAGTTCCTGTTTATATTTCTGGCACTAAAGAATTGACTACCTATTCTTAGAATAGACCATCAATATTTTATACCCCTAAGGGGCTAAGGTGCTTGCTGGGGCTTGTGGTTGTGCCTGGTAATGCAGCTCAGCCCCACCCAATTGAACATTTTTTGGCTGATCATTGGGAATCAACAATAGAATAAAATTTATATTTTTTTTAACGATTAAAATGGAACAATGAACCCTAGAAGTACTAAAAGGAAAGCAAGCATGTTACTATAGGTCCTTAGTCCTTCTAGGTAGAAATATAATAAGTTACAGCCTCCCCATCAGATCGTATTCTACATCAATGTTCACATCCTAAATGGCATATATACCAGTAGTAAGGATGGGAGTACTGATGTGGGTGGTGAATTAGAATAATAAAATGAGAGAATAGAAAATGTAGGTAACTGGACACAAGAGCTGGGTAGCTGCACAGCAATCTGCCCAATTACCCTTTATACTTTTTTTTTTTTTTTTTTTTTAGAATCACAACCATAAATGTATTATTTTGTATAGTTCCTATAGTAATTTATATATATTTTGGTGACGACAGTTTTTCAAAAGTTATACACCGAGCGTTAATAATCACCCCTTATTATTATTACTACCGCCAAAGTTATACCCCGCTGTAATTGTACGTGACCTCCTGAAAGCAGCGCTACCGGTACCTGTGCATTAGGTGTAAACGCGTCAGCACTGCCTAGTACCATGCATAAGTACCAAAAGAGGTTTCTTCATATAAAGGCAACCCAAGCAGGTCAAGTACATTGTGATCTAGCTTAGGCCTTTCAGTTTCGGAGCATCTTTGTTGTTTTTTGAGGCTTTTGTGCACCACGTATGGCTGCAAAGGCCTAGAAAGTGTATATATTATAAGTGTAAAGCAAAGTTCAATGGATGCTATACCCTGCCAGTGGAAAATGGCAAGTGGTCAGTTGTACCCTGTCCCATCATGGAACCCCCCTACCCCCAAAAAAACAAATGTCAGGGAGCGCATGAGGACTATACAACCAACTGTACAATGAGAACCCCTCTTGCTGTATATAGGCTGATGCATACTCTACCTTCTATGTCTTGCTTGCACCTCCTCGGTGCCATTTTCTTTTTGCCTGGTCTACTTTTTGATGTTTTCTGAATATTGTATGTCCTTTCCTCTGTACTATTTCCACCCCATGTTCCCAGATGAGGCTTCTTGTGACACTTGAACCCTTGGCAACAAAGAGTTTAGGCCTAATGCAAAGGTGTTTGATGTGTTTTTATATAGAGACTATAGAACACGCACATACACAGAACCCCAATGTTTTTATTCTTTCCTCGACCTGTCTTTATAAGCACTGTTAATAAAAGTCATACTCCAACTCTTCTCCTGTTCTGCTCGGCTCTTTATTGCTGTCTTGGCCTGTTTATTAACACCTCCACACATCTCTACACTTCTGGTACTTTTGCTTTGCTCTGTTGCCTTTTTAATATACTCTATATATGGGGATTATATATGAAAATGCGAAAGAGTGTTTACTCCTTTATTGCTATGGGTAGTAAAAAATCAAGTTATCCAAGTGGCAGCCATCTTGCTGGGAGCTGGGTCATATGGGCAGGTAGTAGGTGGCTATATGTAGGTCCAGTACCTGCAGGTACTGTAGGTGACACAGGCCGACCTTTCTCTTCACTGACATGATCTTATGGTGAAGGGTTGGGAGTCCACCATACACTTTAGACACTATGGGGGAGATTTATCAAACATGGTGTAAAGTGAAACTGGCTCAGTTGCCCCTAGCAACCAATCAGATTCCACCTTTCATTTTCTAAAGAGTCTGTGAGGAATGAAAAGTGGAATCTGATTGGTTGCTAGGGGCAAATGAGCCAGTTTCACTTTACACCATGTTTGTTAAATCTCCCCCTGTAAGTATATGCTTAAGGTGACCATACATACTCCATGAGATGGCCTTCTTACACCTACAATCAGACAAGGAGTTCAGTGAGCAAGAGCGTGAAGCACACAGACATGCTCTTCTCCCTGCTCTTTCAATCGATCAGTAGAGGTCTGAACACCCAAACCCTGTCTGATCAAATGACATAAATAAATACTCCTGGTAGAACTGACACATTCCCTAGTGCAGTGCTTGAAGGGGTTGAGCATGACTGGGATTCAAACAGAGCCTCCTCGTGTTACTTTCCACCCACTTAGGCCCTGCTCTAGACATTACATTGTATGAGTTGCAGGTTAATCTTTAACATCATCTTCTGTTCATCATCTCCTGTCGCAACTCCCAGGATGCCCATATAGCCAGTGGCCAACATGCTGGGAGTTGCAGCTTCACCACTAAAGTTGAGTTAATCTACCAAGAAAGACTTGTAAAAGTCACTGTGCACTGGACCCATTCCAGTCTTTTCTTGGGGAACAGGAACTGCTTTGAGGGTAGCTTCACACGTACCGTATCGTGTGAAGTTTTTGGTGCGATTTTTACATGCGAGTTTTGATTTTCACGTAGCGTTAAATACGCAGCGATACAGTACGTGCCCTTAAAAGGCAAAATGAACCAACGGCCGATTCATTAGATTCAGGTTCCTCAAAATTTTCTGGAGAGTCATCGGCTTAGACTAGAGATGAGTGAGCCTCGAGCATGCTCGCGTTCATTCGAAGCCAAGTGTGCGGCATTTCATTACCGGTGGCTGAAGAAGTTGGATGCAGTCCTAATCTACCTAGAAAACATCTGCATCCAACTTCTTTAGCCACCGGTAAGTGCTTGAGGTTCACTCATCTCTAGTTTAGACCATTTCACTATATAGAAAGGTTACCTTCTTTTCAAATTTTTCATCTTCAAAGTCATAACCCAAGCATAATTTTATTGGGCAGATGTTGTCCTATATTGTTTTAGGCTTTTTTTTTTATTTTCACTCCATTGCATTGCAGGTGATACCACTTATTTGGATATTTTCCGTGAATTTTCTCACATGGCTTCCAACAACCCTGAAAAGCTGAGTCGACGAAGTGTTTATTTCAGTCAGTCCTGTCGATAAAGGATTCAGAGACAACACTATAAGAAGAACCAATTTATCTGGTATTCATAGAGAATTTACAAAAGAGTATTGAGAAGAAGGAAAAGCACAGGTTCTCCATATGTGGAGGATGAACCTACAAACCACTAAAGTCCTCAGCCAAGTATTGGACCTTGATGACTACCACAAACTTCTAATGTTCCTCATGTTATTCTCATGTAACCTGCGGTCCCACCACGAGAAGGAAGTCCTACCATGTTTTGGTGGCACTGGAAAAAATGCTGAGTCTATATTGAAGACAGTTTAACTTGTCACCTCTTAGTCGTGAGATGGTTCTGCTTGTATATACATCGGAGACTGAAGTTACTTACTAAAAATTTTCTGCAACATTTTAATGATATGAAGTTATTGCTGTCTGGCTGGTCCAGACGGGGAAAAAACAATAGAAAAAATACAGCACAGACACCGGTTTACTATTGACAAGCTGAGCCTATAACAATTTAGTTTATTGGATATAAAGTTATATGGTTATTATGCGGTGGAAAGTAGGGATTCAGTAAGTTATGGCCAGTTATACTTTAGCCATTCCCTTTCATATGAATTGCAATAGAGCTGAGCCGCAATACCATGTAGAAGAGGACCACCCTTATGGCCCATGGTTCAGGCAGCATGAGGTTAAATTTATGTGCAGAATTCTGCAATGTATCTGCCCTGTGTGAACATACTCTTAATAAGATAATCAGCTTGGGAATGATCTGCTTTATAAAGTACATATTGGCCAAAGTTACAAATGGCTGCCTCCTCTCAACCATAATTGTTATATTTTGTATGAGTATGAAGGTTGCACCACTATGCGATACTTATTTATTTTCTTCAGTTTTTGGCTGCGTTTTAGCTCCGCTCTATTAGGCTATGATTATTGTTTAGCTGGGTTGTCTTATACAGGGATGGGGAACCTTTGGCCCTCCAGCTGTTGCAAAACTACAATTCCCATCATGGCATGATGGGAATTGTAGTTTTGCAACAGCTGGAGGGCCAAAGGTCCCCTATCCCTTGTCTAATAGGAGTAGAGGTAGTCTCAAATCCATCTCCTATCAGAGGTTCAGGATGCTGCCTTCTCTCTTCCTCCATGCTTTACACTACAGCTAGATCTGCTCAGATGTACAAACACAAGACCAAACTGTATGCAGCTATGCCATAATAAGTCACGTTGATGGTCTATAAAATGCTAGGAGTTGTAGTTAAAGTTATTGACAATATGCGGCCATTTTTGCCTGTTGACATCATATCCATTATAATGCGTCTCAGTATCATAGCAGTGTGGCCAAAAATATTACATTTGAATGGATGCTTTTGCAGCAAGATGACATATTCACTACCTCCTGTAACCCTGAATCCCTCCATTATCAGCATCCTGTCTACAGCATGGCTTGCCTTTGTATCATGCTTTTATATTGTGGTCAGTCTGGAAGCAATGCATTGCAAGGGTATACTGGTATATTCCGTGTGGTTGACCGACCTGTTAGTTATTGAAGGATATCATGTACAGAAACATAAGAAATATAAGTAATATATCTTATAGCAAATGTGTATTATTTAATAAAGCTGCAGTCATTTGAAATAAAGATTTGGATTTCATTGATTCCCCGAGTTTTTGTCATGTTATTCAGTATATTATCTGCTGGTACTGTTCAGCCAATCACTGGCCAAGTCACTGTCTGTCACTGCAGCCGCTGCTTCAGAAGCTTCAGCTGTGGCTGTGGTGATCGGGCAGAGGTATGTACTGTATATACCATTATTATTTTATTATTTTATTGGCCACTGACCACCCGCCTCCTATTACATGTAGCGCTGCGCAGATTATTGCTAAACTTGGTAAGAAACCTTAATCAGTCGATGATTGGGTCTTTGGATGATTCTTGTCTTTATTACACATCTGATACCTGCCCGAATTTATCTGATTGGGCAGATAATCACCCTGTGTTATAAGGCCCAAAATTCAGTGGCATAGCTACTATGCATGGAGGCAGACCATGCAAATGCTACAGGGCCTGTGCGACAGAGGGGGGGTGTCTGCCTCCAAGGTAGCTATGGCTCACAGCACCCACTGACAGGGCTCCCTGCCAGTCTCTCTTGTGGCTGGAGGCAACGTTGCACCTCCAGCCACAAGAGGGCCCTCCCCTCAATCTCCCCCCCCCCCTTCCCTCGCGATGCACATACCTACATGAATTTTATAATATAGATAGTAAAATGGGAAAAAAAACTCCTAAAATAACACAATAAATTCTAGGCAGGCGTACTATTAAGTTTATTTCAGCATTTAACAATACAAAAAAGCCATTGTTTCCGTCTAGCCTTACTACATCAAGGCATCAGCATTGTGAGGCTTATTGCAGATCTATATGTAAATGGATATACTGTATGTCCTACATACACATCAAGCACATTAAAACTAGTTCTTGCCTTACAGGACTTTGAAGGTTAATATGGATTATAGGGGTTATCCAGGATTAGAAAATGCACAGCTACTTTCTTGCAACAACGCCACCCCTGTCTTCAGGTTGTGTGTGGTATTACAATTCAGCTTTATTCACATCAATAGAACTGAGCAGCAAAACCCAGATCCTAACTGAGGACAAGAGTGGTGCTCGTTCTGGAGAAAAGCGGCCATATTTTTGTAATTCTGGAGAACCCCTTCAAATCTGATATAATTGAATGTTTAGCCCCTATCTGCTCCCATGAGCGAAGCTCTGGCTGTCCAGTCATGATAGGAATTGTAGTTTTGCAACAGCTGGAGGGCCGAAGGTTCCCTATCCCTGACTTATATGGAACTAAGCTACAATACCACCGACAAACTGAGGACAGGAGTGGTGCTGTTCCTGAAAGAAAGCGGCCATGTTTTTCTAATCCTCGATAACTCCTTTTAAAAGGGTTGTTCAGGTTTTTAATAAAATGTTGACTTTCCTTTAGAAATAGCACTTATTTGTCTATGGGTTGTGTTTGGTATTGCAGCAGGTTCTGGTGCCTCTGGTTACCTAGCAACCAACTACTATCTGGCTGGGTGACCACAATTTTATTGCATGGACTGATGTTCTTCAGGCGGTCACAGGATGTTTTTTGCTATATTATAAACTACGAATTACTGTGTGTGTTATGGAAAACATTGGGGCAAATTTATTAAAACCGTATAAAATATAAACTTTGTTGGTTGCCCATAGCAACCAATTAAAATCTAGCTTTCATTTATTAAAGGGCTTCATTGAAAGCTGGTCTGTGATTGGTTGGTATGTTTTTTTCAACTTATTTATCAATACTGCCTAACAGTCTATATTGTCCATAGCAACCAATCAGAGGGCAGCTTTAATTCTACCAGAGCAGATTAAAGGGACGCATCCAGTACTTATCAGCTGCTTTATGTTCTGCAGGAAGTGATGTATTCTTTCTAGTCTGACACAGTGCTCTCTGCTGCCACCTCTGTCCATGTCAGGAACTGTCCAAAGCAGTAGCAAATCTCCATAGAAAACCTCTTCTTCTCTAGACAGTTTACTGCAGGACATATAGCAGCTGATAAGTACTGGAAGACTTGAGACTTGTAAACAGAAGTAGATTACAACTTAATATAACTCTGTCACTTGTTGATTCGAAAGGAGATGTTTTTCACCAGAGTTCCCCTTTAAGAAATAAAATCTGAGCTCTGATGCTAGGGGCAACATGGGCAGTTCTACTGTTATAATAAATGAGGCCTTATATTATCTTGTGCTGTAGGGTACAGCCTGATCTGAGTATCCTGTCCTGTATGTCTGCTCTCTCTATATGTATTACTACTATATCTAACTCTATTAAGAATTATTAACATTATGGCTTCCGTACATCATTGCTCGTCTAGCAGAAAGGCCGGGGACCCCTGCAGATCCCCAAGGAGGAGAAATTGCGGAAATACACATTGTAATGTTCCAGCTCCTTCCGGAAACAATTTGCAGCCTTTTCGTCGCACTCACAGACCATCTTCTCACATCGATCACGCGCTTTCACTGGGGATAGAAATATTCTGATGAATATATATATATATATATATATATATATATATATATATACACACTACCGTTCAAAGGTTTGGGGTCACATTGAAATGTCCTTATTATTGAAGGAAAAGCACTTTACTTTTCAATGAAGATAACTTTAAACTAGTCCTAACTTTAAACAAATACACTCTATACATTGCTAATGTGGTAAATGACTATTCTAGCTGCAAATGTCTGGTTTTTGGTGCAATATCTACATAGGTGTATAGAGGCCCATTTCCAGCAACTATCACTCCAGTGTTCTAATGGTACAATGTGTTTGCTCATTGGCTCAGAAGGCTAATTGATGATTAGAAAACCCTTGTGCAATCATGTTCACACATCTGAAAACAGTCTAGCTCATTACAGAAGCTACAAAACTGACCTTCCTTTGAGCAGATTGTGTTTCTGGAGCATCACATTTGTGGGGTCAATTAAACGCTCAAAATGGCCAGAAAAAGAGAACTTTCATCTGAAACTCGACAGTCTATTCTTGTTTTTAGAAATGAAGGCTATTCCATGCGAGAAATTACTAAGAAATTGAAGATTTCCTTCAACGGTGTGTACTACTCCCTTCAGAGGACAGCACAAACAGGCTCTAACCAGAGAAGAAAAAGAAGTGGGAGGCAGCGTTGCACAACTAAGCAAGAAGATAAGCACATTAGAGTCTCTAGTTTAAGAAACAGACGCCTCACAGGTCCCCAACTGGCATCTTCATTAAATAGTACCCGCAAAACACCAGTGTCACCATCTACAGTGAAGAGGCGACTGCGGGATTTTGGGCTTCAGGGCAGAGTGGCAAAGAAAAAGCCATATCTGAGACCAATAAAAGAAAAAGATTAAGATGGGCAAAAGAACACAGACATTGGACAGAGGAAGACTGGAAAAAAGTGTTGTGGACGGATGAATCCAAGTTTGAGGTGTTTGGATCACAAAGAATAACGTTTGTGAGACGCAGAACAAATGAAAAGATGCTGGAAGAATGCCTGACGCCATCTGTTCAGCATGGTGGAGGTCATGTGATGGTCTGGGGTTACTTTGGTGCTGGTAAGGTGGGAGATTTGTACAGGGTAAAAGGGATTCTGAATAAGGAAGGCTATCACTCTGCACCGCCATGCCATACCCAGTGGACAGCGCTTGATTGGAGCCAATTTCATCCTACAACAGGACAATGACCCTAAAGACACCTCCAAATTGTGCAAGAACTATTTACAGCAGAAGCAGCAGCTGGTATTCTATCATAGGTAATGGAGTGGCCAGCGCAGTCACCAGATCTGAACCCCATTGAGCAGCTTGTCCGTATGGTACGCCAGAAGGGCCCATCCAACCAATCCAACTTGTGGGAGCTGCTTCTAGAAGCGTGGGGGGCAATTTCTCCAGCTTACCTCAACAGATTAATAGCTAGAATGCCAAAGGTGTGCAATGCTGGAATTGCTGCAAAAGGAGGATTCTTTGACAAAAGCAAAGTGTGATGTAAGAACAATGTTATTTCAAATACAAATCATTATTTCTAACCTTGTCAATGTCTTGACTCTATTTTCTATTCATTTTACAACGTATGGTGGTGAAGAAGTGTGACTTTTCACGGAAAGCACAAAATTGTTTGGGTGACCCCAAACTTTTGAACGGTAGTGTGTATATATACACACACCATATATACTTTTACTTAGTCAGAGTCTCAGATACATCTGTAGAGAAACATAAATGACACTGGGGATGTAGCACCTGTGGCTTCCCAGCTGTTATAAAACCACAATTCCTATCACACCAAGCATGATGGGAATTGTAGTTTTGCACCAAGCGGAGGGCCGCAGGTTCCCCATCCCTGCTGTAGGGGCATCTGATAGTGCCCCTCAACCTCTGGGCCCCATGGCAGCTGCTAAGGCTATTACTATGGCCATGTGGTCAATAGAGATATTTGTAGGCTAAAAGTACATGGATCACCGGTATGTTAAAGTGACACTACATTATTACATTGGAGCAGTGTTCAGGAATAGACAGGTGCCATATGTGGGAACCGGGGGGCGGTTCAAAAAAGGGACCATGTCACTGGCATCCCCGCGACAGTGCTAATCTGTTAAGGTAAAAAACCCAAAGCGATGTACCTAATGGTATATTTGCTTTAAGTAAATCTGACCCATTGTTGAAACCTCCTTGATCTCATCAATATGTCATGCCTCCCCACTAGAGATGAGCGAACCTTGAGCATGCTTGAGTCCATCCGAACCCGAATTTTCGGCATTTGATTAGCTGGGGCTGCTGAAGTTGGATAAAGCCCTAAGGCTATGTGGAAAACATGGATATAGTCATTGGCTGTATCCATGTTTTCCAGACAAACAGAGCTTTATTCAAGTTCAGCAGCCACAGCTGATCAAATGCCGAATGTTCGGGTTCAGATCGACTCAAACCCCAACCCGGTTCGCTCATCTCTACTCCCCACCAATATGCACAGTGCGATTGTCATGTAAAGAGTTATATATATATATATATATATATATATATATATATATGCAATGATACTTACTGCATTTAACTTTCTGCTCCTCCTCCACATAGAATCGGTAGGATTGAGTCACTGGATTACAGCCGCTGAGTTCAGCCTCATTGTAACAGCAAGCTTTATCATGGCAGCACCTAAAATATTAAACATCTTAGACCCTGCAGAAGCCTAAACTACACAGCACTGACTACATAATAACATACATAATACATAATAACTACATAATAAAAAGTCCAAGCTTCAAAAAAGCATAAAACACAGCAACATCCCCACATTGAGTGCTCCAAGCCATAGAGTTATAGTGTGATAGTAGACTATAATGCCTAGCGGAACTGACCTGGTAACCTCATATGCCTGTCAGTGGTTTCATCACTACACCAGCGTATAGATAAGCAGGGAAAGAGTGTACGCCAAGTGTTTTATATCCCCTGAATATCTGATTGCATTGCTGCCAGCATTAAAATACTTTCAAGGAACGAGGATTTTTAAAAGAACCTGACGGCTTTCCTGGCATAACTAAATACTTGTATTCATTCCTGCAGCTCCTCTGTTATTCCTCCTGGAAGTGTAAACTGACAACTGGGAGTTACCTTTTTCCCCTATGTCAAAGGGGTGTGTCTCTACGTAACCTGACAATGTCATCAGTGATTAGATGGTGTGCAGGAAAACACCCCAAAGTCAAGTCAGAAATTTCCTGAAGGAGTAAGCGTAGTAACTAGTGATGAGCGAATGTTCGTATGAGCCATGTATGAACATGGCGCTAATAGTTTGTGTTTGCCGATCATGAACAATTTGTTTGGTGAAGAGAACATATTCGAACTAGCGAACGTACACAACTGCGTAATGTACGCTTTGCATCTGATAATCTGTCTGCATGTGCATAGACCTAAACGTACGCTTCTACTATATGTTCGTTATTTGTTTGTGAATGTTCGTCGAACACGAACCGATCGCAATGTTCGCTCATCACTAGTACTAACCAGCATAGTATAGTATTACCAGGCTTTATATACAGCGATGTATTACCAGTCAATGTTATCCACCGGCCTTCCTAGGATGTTATCACCGCAATGACAGCCGTAGTCCGAGAAGTTGGCCAGACCATAAATGATAGTAGTCACCTTAATCATTTCATCAAACTGTGCTGGGGTGCTGGTGACCAGAGCAATGACTGGAATAAGAAAAGAGGTGTCAAGCATTTTAAGGCGATTTTAAGAAACTTTGTAATTGGGTTTATTGGGCAAATATGCCATTATCTGCATTCAAAAAGACCCCCCCCCCCCTTCTCTCTCTCTTTCACTGTTCATTATCAGGAAATCTCGACTCTTTTACATCAGTGGAGCCCTATGTAACCTATGGAGAGGAGAGAGGGAGGAGGGAGATTAGTCGGCAGCAGAGAACAAAGGATTACACAGCGGGAAAGCTGGTATTCAGAGGTCAGAGAGTTCAGTGCTGACTGTCAGAGGAGATAGCCTGTGATGTAGCTGTAAATTAACTCTTTGTTGTCCTGTTTTGGTGCCTCATCTCCCTCCACCCCTCCCCTCTCCATAGAGAACAATGAAGACAGGGGGGAGAGCTTCAAACTACTTTTTCATGATAAAAATGCATTTTTCGGCTAATAAACCCAATTACAAAGTTTCTTAAAGTCGCCTGTACTATTGATTTCTGCATAAAAATTTAAACGACTGTGACACTTTAAAGGAATTTTTCTATAACGAGCCATTTCTATATCAAGTGAACTGGAATTGAACTACAGGACGGGGCATTGTGCCTGATAAAAAATAAAAGCTGGGGTCGGACTCTTAGGCTATGTTCACACAACGTATTAGACCGGCTGTTCCGTGACCCGGAACTGGCCGGATGATCTTTCAGGCCGCAGTGTTCTGATACGGGTGCATCAGCGTGCGCCCGCATCAGAACCTCCTGCAGCACACATTGCTTCATTGTGTGAACTGACAGGGTTTCCTACGGCCGCAATTCATTGAATTGCGGCTGCAGAAAACTGACATGTCAGTTATTCGCGGCGCCGCACAGGATCCTGGCTGGAGCGTATACGATGTGAATATGCTCTGGCCGGGATCCTATAGAACAAGAGGCAATGTTCCACACTGCATGTACTTCTACGTAGTGTGAACATAGCCTTAATTTGAAACTGAGGATGAGTCAAGTTCCAAAAAAACCCTTTAAAGGGGTAGTGCGGTGCTAAACAATTATTCACTAAATAACACATATTACAAAGTTATACAACTTTGTAATGTATGTTATGTTAGTGAATGGCCCCCTTTCCTGTGTTCCCCCCCACCCACGCCATTCCCGGAAGTGTAGGGCTCTATACTCTATACTCTATACTCATCTTTGGGAGGCTGGCCGGACCGCACCAGCCCTCCTTCATGCCGGCCCCCCTTTATGGCGTCATCAGCTGCTCAGCCGCGAATGGCTGAGTACAGTTATGCTCAGCCAATCGTGGCTGAGCAGCTGATGATGCGGCAGATGGAGGCCAGCATGAAGGAGGGTCGGAACGGTTCGGCCAGCTTCCCAAAGAAGACATCATTGTCCCAAGATGGCAGGCGGGGGTTGACACGAATCAGGTGAGTATAGAGCACTACACTTCCGGGTCGAGCTTGGGTGGGGGGGAACACGGGGAAGGGGGCCATTCACTAACATAACATACATTACAAAGTTGTACAACTTTGTAATGTGTGTTATTTGGTGAATAATTGTTTAGCACCGCACTACCCCTTTAAGCCTATACCATTCATTTACATTGCATCATATACAGGTGTTATCCCAAACCTCTAAATAAGATCACACATAAAATAAATCCCATATATAAAGTGATTTCTCGGAATACTCACTGCCTATCACCGCCAGTCCTATTGCGAGACCCTTAGCCATGTTGTGTCCTCTGTGTCTGTACCGGGACCTGTAGTACTTCACGTTCTTCTCCCTTTATATATATATTCCCCCAGTGGACACTGCTTTTCATTCATTATAATTACACCCTATGGCTGCAGTGAAAATGAATGGGTAAGGAGACCATCTAAGTACTATATTTATGAGTATTGCATTGGACGTATCAATGGATCTGCGTAGTCTCTGTAATAACAAGGTTTTATAGAAGGAAATAGAACCTCTTATTTTGAAGCTTTTGATATTCTGGAAAAATTAGGAAACACAGGAGGGATTGTATGTATGATGATGTTTAGTGATGAGCGAATCTAATGTAAATTCGCTCATCACTAGTGATGTTCTTCTCTCCATCATGTTGTATATAGTACAAGTGTATTGAATATCCTCTGACTTATCCTATGGTTCCACATAGGTCAGTAGCAGATCAGCAGAGGTGCCAGAAGTCGGACCCTTGGCCTTCAATTATAAAGGGATTGATAACTCCTTAAAGGGTTACTCCGACAAAAATCTTTTCTTTCAGATCAACTGGGGTCAGAAAGTTATATAGATTTGTAATTTACTTCTATTTAAAAATTTCAAATCTTCCCATACTTATCAGCTGCTGTATGTCCTGCAGAAAGTGGTGTATTCTTTCCAGTCTGACACAGTGCTCTCTGCTGCTACCTCTGTCCATGTCAGGAACTGTCCAGAGCAGTAGCAAATCCCCATAGAAAATCTCTCCTGCTCTGGACAGTTCCTGACATGGACAGAGGAGGCAGAAGAGAGCACTGTGTCAGACTGGAAAGAGTTAGAAGTAAATTAGAAATCAATATAACTTTCCCTTACGTCCTGTTGGCATCACAATAGATGAGGTGTCTCCGCCCCTGTGAGACCCCAGGACGAGAGGAAATTTAAATAATCTTGAGCCCCACCCCCTCCTGGGCTATAAGATGGCCCCCTGCCCCCATACCTCCAGGTCTTTTTTCGTCCTTGTCAGGACCACAGACGAGAGGAGGCCGGGGGCTTGTTTGCTCCTGGTCAGCTACATCGGAGCTGAACGCGCCGGGACCCGGAATCAACGCTGGAATAGCGACTTCCGGTCTCCGGATGGGTGCCGCCATTTTGTTGTGGCTGGCGTCCTCCGGTTCTCCTGGCAGTGAGTGTCAGGTAGCGGTCCTCCCCAGGTGAGAGATCCGGGACAGGTGGACATTAGCCGCGGGGGGAGTGGCTCATATTGGCGCCACGGACGCCATTTAAAGTGTTCCGGTCTGCAGTTCTGGCTCCCTAGCAGCAGGGCAGAGGAGACTGTGGCTGTGCATTAGAGCACAAAGCACTGCGGCTACCTTTACTGTAGGTATATTTTCTCTTTGTCCCTCCTTAGGATTATTGCAAGGTGAAATTTTTGTATGGTTATAGATGTCAAGGGAAGGATCTGGTGGTAAACAAACCTCTAAGAGGAGACACCTTACCTGCATCCAATGTGGTGAGTCTCTTCCCTACACTACTTTACCTGTGTGTTCTGTAGCTGCAATCAGGTTATATTTTTCAGAGAACCCCTTACCTGATGGATGGGAATACCTTAAGTGCCAGCTATGTCGTCACCTCCCAGCGCACCTACCCTATCGAATCCTGATAACGAGGAGCCCACGGTTCAAGACGTGGTCATTTGGGTAAAGGACTATGTGCATCATTCAGTATCTGGTATTAATAGGTCCATCACAGACCTGAAGGAGACAGTACTGCAAGAGTAAGTGAAAATTGGTTCCCTTAGCAGGGAGCGTATGACGGTGCTTAAAGTTTAAAAATAAATAAAATAAATTTCTTGTAGTAGAAAACGTGCAAGGAGGAGCCCGTCGCCAATGCAGCACTCTCCAGCTGGACATCGTGGTAAGCTGTCTACTTACGTGGATTGATAACATTACCAGATCTGTAGCTATTAAAGCTTTCTCCAACAGATTATACGGTTATAGATGAGGTGGAGTCCTCACTTTCTGAGGATGAAGAACCGGACCCGGGTAGATGTTACTTTCCTGTAGAGAAGTTTCCTAGGCTCGTTAGAGCCGTGAAGTTTCAGAATCATCCGGATGATGGGGAGAGACCGTCCACACCCAAAAAAGCCTTTGAGGTCAGCGACGAGTTACTGCACTCAATGAAGGCCGAATGGCTGAAACCGGAGATAGCCGCGGTTCTTAGTCGGAGGTTTAAGACTCTTTATACACTCTCTGAAGATAAGGTGAAGGAATGGAAATCCCCTCCAAACGTTGATGTGGCGGTAGCCAAGCTTTCCAAGAGAACCCTTGTTCCATCGGATGATGGCAATAGCCTAAAGTATCCTATGGATCGACGTATGGAGACTTCACTTAAGAGAACATATTCTTCAGCCTCGGCTCAGGCTGCAGTTTCCATATCGGCAGCAGAGGTTAGTGTGGCACTTAGGAAATGGTTGATGAATCTTGACTATAGAGGGGACTCTACGCCATCTCCAGTTCAGAGTGTTACCATTCGGGATCAGCACCGCTCCGTATGTCTTCACCAAGGTGGTCTCTTCGATTGTAGCAGAGCTCAGATTACAGGGAATCCGAGTCTATCCCTACTTGGACGACTGGTTGATCATAGCAGAAAGCATCGACCTCCTAGACACACAGGTTCGTACTGTCCTCTTGTTTCTTCAACAGCTGGGATGGATTGTCAATCTAGACAAATCGGACCTAACACCGGCAACCTCCAAGATCTTCCTCGGCTTGGTGGTGGATACCATTCAGATGTGCCTTTTCCTTTCACCACAAAGAAAGCTCAGAATACGCCAAGGGTGTCAGTTTCTATCCAGACCCAGACAAGTCCCCATAAGGACGATCATGAGATTTCTGGGACTTCTATCCTCTACGGTAGACGCAGTCCATTGGGCGTTATGGCACATGCGTACACTACAGACAGACATGCTTCAGACCTGGGACAGGTCTCTACTATCCTTGGACACCCAGATGACCCTCTCAATCAACAGCAGGAGATCGTTAACTTGGTGGAAAGAGCTCAAGGATGGGAAGGAATTGGAAGAACCGAAATGGACTTTTCTCACCACAGACGCATCGGCGACCGGCTGGGGAGCACACCTAGAAGATCTCCAGGTTTCAGACAGATGGATGTCAGAAGAGATGCAACTCCCCTCGAATACATGGGAACTGAGGGCCATAGCGCAAGCCCTTCGTCATTTTGCTCCTTTTTTTTCTCGGGAAGGCAGTACGCATCCGGACGGACAATACAGCGTGTGTATGGTACATCAACAAGCAGGGAGGCACCAGATCCCAATCCCTTCTGAGAGAAGTGGCAAGGATCTTCAACTGGGCAGAGGGGAGGATAACCAGGTTATCCGCGACCCATATAAAGGGAGATCTAAATGTCCTAGCAGATCGTCTCAGTCGAGGACTCACCATTCCGGGGGAGTGGTCTCTGAACGAGACCCTCTTCAAGATGCTTGTAGAGAAGTGGGGCCTTCCGCAGATAGACCTGAGGGCAACTCGGGACAACACCAAACTGAGCAATTTCTGCTCCCTCTATGCCGCAGACAGCCCGGTTGTGTAGATGCCATGACAATACCATGGACTTTCAGACTGGCCTACGTATTTCCGCCTGTTTCCATGATACCGCGAGTATTGATGAAGATCAGGCTGAACCAAGCATCAGTTATAGCCATTGTTCCGTTTTGGCCGAAGAGAGCTTGGTTTCCGGTGCTCATGGCAATGAGCAGAGGGAATTATTGGAGACTACCGTTGTGGTCGAATCTCATCACTCAGAGATCACAGCTTTGCCAGAATCTGAAAGCCTTCAACCTCACAGCGTGGAGGTTAACTGGCCCATACTGAGAGCAGAAGAGCTCTCGCAAAGGGTACTTCGAACTTTGTCCCACTCAAGAAGCGAGGCCACGAACAAGTCTTATACAAGAATCCATAAAATCTTTTCAGCTTGGGCAGCAGCCAGAAACGTGGATTCAAGTTCACCCTCAACAGCACACATCCTGGAGTTCCTGCAGGACGGGTTCGATAAGGGCTTAAGGCCGAGCTCTATTAGGGTCCAGATCGCGGCCCTATCCGTTCTGCTAAAGAAGAAGTTGACACAAGTTCAGGAAATTAAAGATTTCTCCAGAGCCATAGACAGACTTAGACCTCCCATCATTAGACCTACTTCTCCTTGGGATCTATCGGTAGTCCTTAGACAACTGTGTGTGCAACCATTTGAACCGCTGGAGGACGCTGAATTAAAGTTTCTTACTCTCAAAGTCGCTTTTTTACTCGCGATCGTTACAGCAAAAAGAATTGGGGAGCTCCAGGCACTAGGTTCGAACAAACCATACATAACATTTATGCCAGATAGAGCCATTTTGAGATATCTCCCTGCGATTCTATCCGAACATGTTATACCCTGGCAGACCTACAGCGTCTAGAATTTCTAACAGCCCATTCTACGAGAGCCGTGTCTACTACATGGGCAGAAAGATGTGCAGTCCCTATAGAGGACATCTGCTTTTCAGCTACATGGACTACGCCATCAACCTTTATAAAGCATTATCGCTTACACTCTCTCCTGGCTGACAGGACGGCTTTTGCCAGTTCAGTCCTTAATGCTGTGGCGTCTGAGGGCCCTCCCTATGGGGATACTGCTCGCTAACTCCCCATCTATTGTGAGGCCAACAGGACGTAAGGGAAGTTAACATTAAGTATGTTAATATGTTTTCCCTGAGTCTTGTTGGCATCACAAATTCCCCCCCTAATAGTATCTGTTTTCTTGTAATAGAACTGGAGGTATGGGGGCAGGGGGCCATCTTATAGCCCAGGATGGGGTGGGGCTCAAGATTATTAAAATTTCCTCTCGTCCTGGGGTCTCACAGGGGCGGAGAGACCTCATCTATTGTGATGCCAACAGGACTCAGGGAAAACATATTAACATACTTAATGTTAACTTCTGAAACCAGTTGATCTGAAAGAAAAAGATTTTTTGCTAGAGTACCCCTTTAAACATATGGCGGGGTGAGTAGTAGACAAGCAGCGCTGGACACAGGTTCTGACTAAATGGTAATATTGTCCTGATGAAATACATCAATAGTTCTCTATCAGGTTAGTTATGTATCCAGCGGCATTAAAGGGGTACTCCGATGGCAGGTTAAAAAAAAAAACAACTTTTTTAAAAATGTTATTCTTTCTTATTTGACCATATAAAGCATGTGTGTAATACATTTGTCTTCTACCTTTAAAAGGGGCACTCTGTTTTTGTGTTTATTTGCTCCCCCATATACTCCTGCATGATGATCACTTTGCTGCGGTGCGGCACGACGTCACGTGACCTTTTCTCTGGTTGTCCTGCATTTAAAGAGACTTCTATGCGTTTTTTTTTTTTATTGACACTGGACACATTTAGGATCCTGAAATCATTGGCTCTTCCACATCTTTTTAAACCTATCGTATAGGAATAGCTAGTAAAGATGGATAAACTTTAGTCTTTGTTTTTCCCTAGTAAACAATACACCTGTGTTATCCGTCTGGAGCCCGACGTTATTCTCCATTGATTGCTACTCTTCATGATCCGTCCTGTCGTATATATTTATGGCCGTCCTGTCTGCTTTCATCCGGCTTCCTCTTCCCTGAACAATAGGTTATTTGTCTCATGCTCCGCTTGCCCTGGGTTACAGAGTTGGTCATCATGAACATTATGGACCACAGAAATATGTAATTATTTGTATAAATTCTCATAGGCCAATGGGTCCAGTGTCGGACTGGCCCACCAGAGAACCGGAGGATCCTCCGGTGGGCCCCCAGCTTTAAAACCTGCACAAACACTGACTGACATGCACTTTCTCCGTTTCTTCATTGGTGGGCCCCCAGGATCAATTCCTCTAGTGGGCCCCAGATACCCCAGTCCGTTACTGAATGGGTCAACAGGCGAGGAACCAACCAATTTTTAGCCATTATTGGGAGCACAACTAGAATGTGGACTCCTGGTTTTGGCTACAAATACTGACCAGATATTGACCAAAATACTGCATGTAAACTCTTGATTTTATGCAAACTGGCCATAGATCTTCCTTTAGTCTTGTTGGTGCACATAGAATGGGTCCAGGAGAAGAGCCTATACTATATGCCGGCTATATACTGACAGCTGCCTGCAATTACTTCAGTCCTATCCTGGCTGTTTAACCCTCTACATGTTGCCTTCAGTGTAGAACTGACAGGTGTCACTCCATCAGGGGTCCAGTCAGCACAGTTGTGGAGGTCCCATTGGATATTATGGCACTAGACCTCTGTACTAGCCATGGTGCCTCTGCTTATTAAAGTAGAACTCTGGTAAAAACAAAAAAAATCAGTGCGGGAACATAATAAATAAAGAATCTATACCTACCCGTCCCCATACACCCGCTGCGTCAACACCTCACTATGACCCTCTGGTCTCCATTTTCTCCCATGTTCCAGTGCTGTCACAACCTGGCAAAAAGTGCCCGCTTAGCCTGTCACTGACTGAAACGGCGGGCATTCCTCAGCCTGGTTATGACATTGCAGGAGTGGGAGGCCAATGGATGTCTGGGAGCAGCGATGCAGCACTATGGGGGCATGGGGATGGGTAAGTATAGATCTTTAAAAATTGTTTAAAAAAATTAAAATCAAAAATCAAAGTTTATTCAAAAGTTAAAAAAGAAACCCTCCCACAATGAAAGTTTATTTTTTAAATAATGAAAGGAAAAAAAATTAAACATATTTGCACATACATTATTATCCGGCATGGTGGCCGTTGTAAATGATTTAAAAAAAAAAAAAAGATCAGAATACAGTTTTTTTTTAAGTTTTAATTTTTCATCACTGTAACGTACTGACCTGTAGAATGAAAATAACATGGCAGTTTTGCTAAAAGTGAATGGCGCAGAAATTGAAATACCCGAAAGTATTTCATATGGCTTTATATATGGAAGAATAAAATAGTTAGGGCTTTTAGAATGTGCAGAGTTACAAATCTGCCAATAAGCTCTGACGGGGAAGGGGTTAAATATCACCTCACTTTATCTCTACATTTGTCTCTATAACGGAACAGAACATTATAATAAGCACACAGGAGTCACTTCTTTTGCTAAAATCCTCTACAGCATAAGATCACTATGAGCGCGCCCCCCCTCCAGCTGCTCCTCCTGCACTCTGGGGGGCATCTCACCCCTGATGCCCGCCTCATAACCTAGGAAACACTGGTATAAATACAACAACAGACTGATAACCTGTTCCCCAGACCAGCACAGCAGCAGGTTAGAACTAGAATAAGTTAGTTCTCGTTGTAACTCTGGGGACGAGGTAACTGGTGTTTATTTTTCTTACTATATCTATTCATCTCTATGTGATTTGGTCCCTTAACCTACTGCTATAGCTATAAACCTGCTCTATATAAATAATAGGAAAGGTTTGGAAATGGTTCAGTGTTTCATAAGACGGTAAAGCGAAAGCTGTAGAGGAATCATTAACCATCCTCTTCATCGTATAGAGTTTTATAGTGCTACTGGCATCTATAGGATGCTTATGAAGGAGAACATTAGTGGAGGTCTTTTACAGACTACGGGGCCGGACTGCCCATCTGGCAAGCCGGGCGAATGCCAGATGGGCCTGTGTGCTAAGTGGGCCAGTCAATGAACAGCTTAATGGCGGGGTTTTCCCCAGTACAGCACCCTTCCTGCAATTCACAACATAGTAAGACATTGGTTATAGAAACTGTATAGTTCAGACAGCACCGTGCAGGAGAGGAACCAGTCATCAGATTGGAGTCCTGTATCCAACCAGCCCCATATCCTTCATCTACTAGTTCCCAGCAGGCACAACCTCATCATGGTTGCTGCAGGGCTGACCTTCACAGAAAAGGAGACTCCTTATTAGTACTGGACAAGGCAGGAGTTACAATCAGAGGAACAATTTAGTTCAAAACCCAAGGGCTTAAAGGAGACCTGTCACCCCCTTGTGCCAGGGTGAAGGCCACCCGACCCCCCGCTAGAGACCCTTATACTTACCCCTTCTCTCCAAGTCCCGCGCCTGGAGCCGGTCCCGGGATGGAGATATCTCCGTCGGAAGCTCGGCCCGCACGCTCCTGAGATTAGTCCGACGCCCATAGAGAATGAATGGAGCCATTCATTTTGTATGGGCGTCGGACTCATCTCAGGACCGCGCGCAAGGCTTCCGTCGGTGATATCTCCGTCACGGGACTGGCTCCAGGCGTGGGACTTGGAGAGAAGGGGTAAGTATAAGGGTCTCTAGCGGGGGTCGGGCGGCCTTCACCCTGGCACGGGGGGGTGACAGGTGACCTTTAATGCTTAACAAAGGGGTGATGCTTAGCAGGAACGCAGACAAAGCCTAGTGGTGGACAGGAATCTTAGGTGTAAGGGTCCTGCCATCTCCCGCTTTGCTATTACAAGGTTTATCAGTCAACAACAACAAAAGCAGATGAGAACAGCAATGTGTGTGGTGTGTCCTGCTGACTGATATGTGTAGTGAGAGTGCTAAATGTATTGTTGATAGTATATGTCCACTGTATTTTAACTTTTTTTCTAGGATACCAGCCCTTTCTTCCGGGTGCCTTGCTTAGTCTGGCTTCTCCCATTGACCTGTCTGGCACGGGTGACCCCACCAGGAGTATTACTCCCACCAGCTTAGCTCATTGGATCAAGGCATTGGATCAAGGCATGCAAGATTCCTCACCCCGTCAAGGTTAAGGCACCATGAGGGATCCCCTCTACCCTAAGGTTATGTTCACACTACATAAAAGTACGGCCGTTGTTGGCATCGGCAAGAGTGGAACATTGCCTTATCTGCTATGGGATCCCGGCCGGAGCGTATACACATCGTATATGCTCCGGCCAGGATCCCATGCGGACCCGCAAATAACTGACATGTCCGTTTTCTGCGGCCGCAATTCAGTGAATTGCGGCCACAGAAAGACCTGTCAGTTCACACAATGAAGCGAGCGGTTTTAGCCACTTGCTTCATTGTGTGCTGTGTGAAGTTCTGATGCGGGCGCGCGCTGATGCGCCTGCATCAGAACAGTGCGGCCGAAAAGATCATCTGGCCGGTACCTAAGTACCGGCCGGGATGATCTGGGCAGAGACCGGCCGTTCCCGGACAGGTCACGGAACGGCCGGTCTCTTTACGTAGTGTGAACATAGCCTAATACTGTTCTCCAGTTCTTATGTCCAGCTGCTGCATCTTCAGACCCTATTTCTTCCAGAAAAATTGACAGCCGGAGGAGGCAGGGCCTAAATACAAACAGGATGCCGGATCACAGCAGCAGCGCAATAGGTAAGTATGCACTGCTGTGCAGTCTGGAAACTGACACCATTCATATATATATATATATCCATGCTGTCAGTTTCCATGGCTGTATGAACAGTACATGGGTAGCTTGTGCAGCCAAGCTGCCTGATTTCTCCTACCATATAAAGGCATTGAAAATTAGTGCTGATCTCACTGATCGGCGCTCGTTTGCGGCTGCGCATGGCTGAGAAATCATCTAATGTAAAAAAAAGCCTAAAACATATAACAAGGCTTCCACATACCATGTGCCATGCAGCAGACAGTTTCTTGGGCCCCTTCATGCACCAAGGCCTTGGTGCTACTAACACCTAGACCCCTATAGCTACACCCTTGAGCAGATCTGCCCAATTAAAATCACAAAAATAATTTTAAGGAGTTTGAATGAGTTGGAAATCTTAGTTTTGTAAATCACATGCATCTATTTTCTACAAAGGGTAACATAAAGGTTGCACACACGTTATAGTAATGTCTTGTTTTGTCTGTTCAAGCCAAGTGTATGGGGAAGTCAGAAGGAAGAGCTGTTGGCTGAACAAACGTTCGATACAAGTGTTCATCATAACCTATGGATGCACTTGTTATCCAAACAAGGATATGACCGTCTAGATTTTCACTTTCAGGGCTGTGCAAACATTTTGTCAGTGTTTTACTCCTGGGTTGTCAAAGCAAAAATTATGGAGCTGGTTTTACAAGGGAAAACAATACGGCCCATAATCCCATATATATGCGAGGGGCTGAAAGTCTCATGGAAGCCCTTATCACAAGGACATCTTGGAGCATGAGAGTCCTCAACCAGGGTGGGAACTGAGACATTACAATAGGAGACATAGAGACAGCTAATGGGGTATGACAGCTAACAGATGCTCTACAGGATAACTATATGGTATACTGTATGTTACAAGTTAAAGTGTAACCAAGCCTGGGTAAAAGAGCAACAATGTGGAGAGTATAATTAATCTAATAGCCTATATACAGTCACTAGTATCCTTCTATAAGGCTGGGCAGTAAGCTTGACCCCTGTCCTGATGTGCGTGTAGCCTCCTGATCGTTCTCTAAATACACAGGTTGGGTTCCTGCACAGGCTATAGGCAATGGTTATATAATACAGACCACTCAGATATTAGATATGAGGTCACAATAAAAAGTGGGAATGTTAGGTAGGTTGACGGTTGAACAACTACTGAACGGACAATAGTCTGGTGAACAATTAACATGTATTACTTATTTTAGTCCATATTGGCTATTACCAGCAATCCATGATCATTAAGATGAATGGTCTCTGGAGGAATATTTTGTGAATGTCGCAGAATGGGTGCAGCACAAGAGAAGGCCTGAAGACGCTTGTTTTTTGTGGTACCAGTTGTATTTTGTAATGACGCCTTTCATGTTATTTATATTATTTAAAGAAATAGGTTTGGTGATAGTCAAATAATTTTTGGGGATGATAATGCATTTAGTCACAGAGCAACAAGTTAAAACTTTTCTTCTGAAAAGTTATAGAAGCTCAATGTTATGGTCAGCAATTAGCTAATTTCTCAATTTGAAGGGCATCTATCAGCACTGGGAACGGAGGTGCTGACAGTGTAGTGTAGGTGGCTGGCCCCTTGTGAGCATAATACTTGTAATAAATGTGCCAGTGCAGTAGCTTCTATACAATCTTAGGTCTCCCACTGTAATCAAGAGTCAAAGAGGAGAAGTGGCTTGGCATTTGTGCGCGCATACGCCACTGCGCAAGGGCCATGCACACCAACTTGCCAGTTTGCACATGCACCACTTATCTCTTGGGCCACGCATTCCTGACATCATCAATCACGTGTGCCAAAGTGCGGCACAAGAGCTGAGCCACTACTCCTCTTTGACTCTTGATTACTACTGTACAGAAGCATTTACTACAGGTACCATGCTCACAAGGGGCCAGCCACCTACACTACACTGTCAGCACCTTGGGTCCGGTCTAGGTGCTGACAGATTCCCTTTAAGAAAAAAAAATAAAAAATTGGTTGATGACAAGGCTCTATCCCAAAAAACGTATCTGTCACCGCTTTTGAGAAAATTGGATCCAACTTGATGTAGAATATTGTTAGTGATTGGTACTATCCAGGGCTCATACAATCCCTTAAAGGGCAATTTTTTTTCTCTTTCAAATCAACTGGTGTCAGAAAGTGCCAGAAATTTGTAATTTACTTCTATTAAAAATAATAATAAAGTCTTCTTCCGGTACTTATCAGCTGCTGTATTTCATAAACATAGATATGTAGGACATACAGCAGTTGATAAGTACTGGAAGAGATTTTTTAATAGAAGCAAATTACAAATCTCTGGCACTTTCTAACACCTGTTGATTTGAAAGAAAAATTTTTTGCTGGAGTTTCCCTTTAACGTTTCCCTGCATCCATCCCCTTCTTGGTTAAACTTGATTGACACGTGTCTTTCTTCAACCGTACCAACTATGTAACTAGGTAATGCAGACGTCATAAAACCCTGTGCAACAATCCTAGTTCTAGCTAGTATTTTCTTGTTGAAGACTCCATATTTTTTTCGTGAGAATTTCCTTTTTTGAGGGACGTTTCATCCTCAGCGCCTATAAGGGACATATCAGCACCTATAGATGCCTCTAACCTGCTGATAGTTTCCCTTTAACCATTGTTTTGTGTCATATCTGTGACAGATGTATTTGCTATAGGTGGCTATCCCCTAAGTGTGGGGATTCCGTCACTTTTACCAGGGGTTGCCTTTTCACCCAGAACTGACAAGGACCGATAAGGCTGTTTGCTTCTTTTTGCCGGTTGATCTCCTGTTCCATGTTTGCTGTACCGAGGAATTGTTCAGCACAATCATTCATAGTTCCCTCCTCATAAAGTAAATGTTACTCTTATTGATAAGACAGCACTGACTCCAGTCCGAATAAGCTGGTACATTCTGTTCTCTGTACCTTATAACATACAGACACAGGATGAGGAGAAATCATCCGATTATTATCAGACACATAATGGCCCTGCTGTACTGTTGTGAAAACTTTGATAAGACTATACACTATGTATAGTGGCAATACTGCATAATTTCCTGGAGACTGGGGCAGCTGATTCCCATTCATTCCAGCTGCCATAAAGTGCACACCTCGCTTTACTGCCTCTACTGCTAGCTCGGCCTACACTGCTGGCTCCACCCATGTTGCCTCACACTGCAGTACTGACACATTTCAAGGGGACAACACCCTTAGAGCCCGTTCACACTGAGTAAAACAGGGGGAATTCGGCGGTGTGTCAATAGGATGGCTCGCGCGCCTCCGCTTTCGTCACTCTCCGCTCAAAGAATTGACATGTCAAAACTCTGAGCAAAGAGCGCCTGTATTACACAGAGTGAACAGGCCCTTATTGGGAACCTGGGGCTTCTAGTTAAGCTTCTCCCCACGTCCATGTTCCCCAAGTCAAATTTTCTATCACTACTAGAGGTCCCCCCACTTTATACACTGACCGACTAAAGTATATGGCAGCACCCCCCGCCTCTCCTCCAAAAGATGATGTTGGGGAGAGAAGGGTCGGATATGTTGGATTTCAAACTCCCGGCCCTTTTGTTTTCAGATTACCTACACAATTGGGGAGAGACAGAAAGTGTATATTTATCTTTAGTCCACCCTCATGATCACTTTTAACTCTTCTGGTCCTTCTTAAAAAGTCACTGTCATAAAAAATAACTTATGACATATAATCAGGTCATAAACCTATTGATCTCAGTGAGTTTTATTGCTGAGACCCGCTGCAATCAGGATGTATAGCTGGGGAGAGAGCGAGGCAGTCAAACCATCCACTCCTCGGCCATTTGCTAATTCTGACAATGCAGCCCCATAGAATTACATTGTCGGAATTAGCCGATCAGGAGATACAGCCGGGGAGTGGTTCGCGCTGCTGCTGTGCTCTCTCCCCGGCTGTAACTCCTGATCACACTGGGTCTCAGGAGTGAGACCTACTGTGATGAATAATTTTGACAAGTCATTAGTTATTGCCAAGTACTCTTTAAGGTAGAACCTTAGTCTTGTGGTCCTATATCACAAATCATATACACATTAAACTATACATATTTTCTCTCCAATAAAAGACCCAGAACATTTACACATCAAGTAGTTTATTAATACAGCATACTGTAAGTATATATACTACCAAAATGTCTCCAAATATAACATACTATACAGTACATAAAGAAAGAAGAGAGAAATAATAACAATAAAACAAATGATTTTTTGCTACATATCCACCTATCTATCTGAATAAAAGGAGTTTTACGATGAGGTAGAACTGCTTGTATATGTAATCCAACAAAGGTATAAGAAACTGATTTTTAATAAAATGAGCCTGACATCTCATAGAGAAGCCTACAATTCTCATCATGCCTGGACAGCCAAAGCTGTAGCTATTTTTACTATTGCGTTCGCAAGAAGAGCTCACAGTTTTCAAAACTGTAACTTGGTTTAAGAGCATTGCTTTGGTTTAAGAGCTCCCTGTACTGGGTGGGAAGAAAAGTTGGGGAGGGGCATGGTCTGCATAGCGGGGTCTACAGTCCTGTACTCTGACCCAGGAAGTCTCCCCCAGCTTCCAAATCATAGTAGATCCACTTCAGGCTGGGGCTTACATGAGGGGACAGGTATGTCAAGGGTAATCTCTTCATAGATGTAACCCCTCTCTCCCTGGACAGAGAGTGCTGCATTTATGTGCCCACATCTGCCCTGCTCATTCCTTCATGCTCCCTGCAGTCTGTCAGTCCTTGTGTTTCCCATCTTCTGCATTCCTTCTATAATGTGCCTGCACTTACACTCAGCTATACACACTGCTGCTATAATCGTCCTGCACTTACACTCAGCTATACACACTGCTGCTATAATGTGGCTGCACTCACTCTCAGCCATTCACACTGCTGTATAGAAAAGTTTCTGTCACTGTCCTCCTGCACAGCTCTGTGATTCTCACTTCCTGATTGGTCTATGCTGAACACCCCCCCCCCTTCCCCATTGCAGTCATGTGACCACACAGACCTCTGACAGCCGCCCTACTTCTCTATTCTAGCCTGTATATACAAACTGCTTCTGTTTTTCATTCTTATTCACTATATATACATATATATACATTATACTCCACATCCTGCTTGGCTATACTCTACAGTAACTTATAATATGACATATCCAGCTTTACAAATGTTGGTTTTACCTGTTATTCAGCATAAAAAATCATAATTTGTTAAGAGTGGATTTGGATTACAAGCACGGTCCCTGAACCAAATATGCTCGTAATCCAAGGCACCACTGTATTGTCCACGTTAACCAATAGAATAGGTTGTAAGGAATAAAAGGAAATCTTATATGGGATACTATTCTTCCTTGTTTGATTTTGCACAGTAGACTGCAACCATACAAACCAAAAATAATAATAAATGGCTCTGCGATAACATCAAGTGAACACTATTAAAGCTAATTTAATGTTGTGTGTTCGGGAACATCATTAATGTCTCGGAAAAAAACGTAAAAAAATCTAAAGAGCCGGTTAACTTGTAACACAGTAAAAAAAAAATACAACAAAAAATGTGGTTGGAGGAGTTCTCTAATGACTAGTCAGTTCTGGTTCCTGATGGAAAAGAGATTGTAAAGGCGTGGTCACGGTTATGATAATTTTATCGTTCAGGAACAACGCCAAGGACAAAAAAGACAAAAAGTACCTTCTGGAAAAGATATTTCGATTGTGAAAAGTGGAGAAGGTCAAAAAGTGCAAAAAGAAAAAAAACAAACAAATCTAGGGCTTTATCAGCAAGAAAAACGTGTAGCAGTATTCTTGCCTTGAAATGACAGATGATAAGGTGGAAACCTGGTGGACATGACTGTAAACCAATAGGTTCGGTAGAGTGTTATAAACAGATACCATGGCGCACATGTTCAGAGGGTCAACCCCTTTCCATATGAGAAGATATCAGCACCCTTGTTAAGCTTATATTGTGGGCATTTCATATCTTACCGTATAAAAATTTCTTGAGGTCTCCCCCGAAAAATGCATGTTTTTGTTTGTGGACAGTTCCATAGGGGCGGGGCTTAACAGCAGTGGAGCCCCATATGTCCACCCACATCAAAGCCATAGGCCCCATCTGTGATGTCATCTCCATCTAGGCCCCGCCCCATACAAAGCCATTGGAATGGGTCAACCTAGGCCTCTAGGTAGGCCCATTCCAATGGCTGCTGAGGGGGCAGGGCCTAGAATGCAAAGAGACCACAAAGAGATCCTTTATATGGTAAGATATTAAATGTCCACAATATATTAAGAAGGGTCCTGAGAACTCCTCCTATGGAAAGGGGTGACAACATCACTTTAACCATTTATGATTTATCCTCTGTGTGAGTATTAGGACTATGCTAAATAGCCACAAATTGGAGAGAATTCTCCAAGGTAAACAAGGACCACCACCGAGCTGCGATAAACTCATCCTGAGCAACTTCTTTCTTGAATTCTGACAGTGTCCTACAAAACTCCTTGATCCCAATAAATAGTATGCAACCCGGCATCCATTTTATGCCACCTGGGATCCAGTCCACGTGGCAGCATTGCGTTGACTTTGAAGAACTTCAGAAGTTCTAGTGTTTCTGTCAGTGAGAATGTATTATAGAGAACAATACCCCATTACCCTTTTACCAACGTTACTACGATCACACTGTTAGATCTATGCCGGTTCAGACTCCATTTTGCTTTCTTGATAGTTGGGTGTCTCGCGAACATTTGAGGTGGTTAAAGTTCTTTCACGGATGTTAGACATGTCATCTGTTGGGATGATATATACATTCACGGTCTGATTTTCTTCTGTTTTCTTTCCATACTTCTTATAGCCAATTATGATCAACATGGCTGCAACGTCCAACACCAACTCTGCGAGTTCCACCACTGATAGCACTGAAGAGCCAAACCAAAAACTCCATTGACTCCCCATAGTAGAAAGCAGGTTGAAAATCTGTGAATATGAAAACACCTATTAAATACTGTACTTATCGGTTGTTCACTAGCACTAGCCACTAGGGAGATATTGGACTATGCAGCCAATACTCATCCCATGTAATGGGGATAATACAGTAGATGCAGCTAACTTCCTATCCTCAAAGCTTACTCTCCTACTCAATGTAACATTGGGCATGGAAAGACGCAACTGCTAGGAAGGTGGTACAGTTGTCAAGACACCCATGGCACCCAGCTAATACCGTACACAAGTAGTGCCATAATATGTAAGTAAATGCCATTACCCTTAAGTGTATTATCTTTTTTGACACATAAATGGAAAACATTATTGTTTTTTATGATATGTGCAATGGATGTATACTGTTAACATGTTAATATCCATTATTATCTACACACTTACATTTATGGCGGGTGTTTCATCAAATGAGCGGAGATTCTGTTCTTGGAAATATATATTGAGCTTTGCCAAATCATTTCTAGAATTAAAGAAAGTAAAAGTTATAATTAAGTATTCTGCAAACAGAAACTTACACAAGTCTATCTATCTATCTATCTATCTATACTACAGTATAAGCGTATAAGAGTCTGAGAATGGGGGCGAGACACCAGTGATCTTCAGAATGGAGCGATGAGCTGTGCATATATGCTGCGGCTCCATTCATTCTCTATGATGCTGCTGAAGATCACCAAGTAATAGTATATACATAGTACTTCATAGGAAATGAATGAAGTGGTGGAGAACAACAGTCATTAGAGCAATCAGCCTTGATTGGTAGATCTCTCTCTTATTACATATAGGGAAAGATCGACCAGTAAAGGTTGGTGGTTAGTACAGAGACCGCCCCAATGACTCTTAGTTGAGACAGCTTGAAAGTGATGTCCAGTTCCCTTTAAAGGGGTTATCCAGCGCTACAAAAACATGGCCACTTTTCCCCTACTGTTGTCTCCAGTTTGGGTGGGGTTTTGAAACTCAGTTCCATTGAAGTAAATGGAGCTTAATTGCAAACCACACCTGAACTGGAGACAACGGTAGGGGGAAAAGTGGCCATGTTTGTGTAGTGCTGGATAACTCCTTTAAACACGATATTCAGCTATTTTATTTACAGCTGTATTGATTATGTATATGACTATGCTAATATGAATGTAACCGTATGCCTTACCTTTTACTAGTTCTGTTATAGCCAGTCTTACTGGATAATACTGCTGTGACCCAGCCCTGCAACAAGATATAGATATATATATATATATATATATATATGATATAGAGATATAGAAGGCTTGTTGCAGATAGTACAGTTCAGAACTTCAGTTATGATGTCCACAGGCACTAAGGGGTAATCTTGATGCTGAGACTAATAAAATACTAGGTTACAAAACAGCACCTACCTTAGACACAGATGTTGGCCATTGAGCAGAACCAGCTGAGAGTTGATAGATTGTTTCGCTGTAAAGGTAAAAATACAGAATTCATGACACACTGCGAAATAGTAACCAGAACAGATCCAGATTATACTACCTAAAAATTTCCTCAGAACCCTAAATAAATACAGACCATAGACCATAGCACCTAAATAAGTAAAGACACAAGACCAGACCCCCCTAAATAAATACAGACCATAGACCATAGCACCTAAATAAGTAAAGACACAAGACCAGACCCCCTAAATAAATACAGACCCTATATCAGTCCACCTAAATAAGTACAGACACAAGACCAGACCCCCTAAATAAATACAGACCCTATATCAGTCCACCTAAATAAGTACATACATAAATACAGACCCTAGGCCAGTCCACCTAAATAAGTACAGACACAAGACTAGACCCCCCTAAATAAATACAGACCCTAGACCATAGCACCTAAATAAGTATAGATAAGTACAGACCCCCTAAAATCAGCTACAACAAGCAGAGTTTATAGCACATGAATGTTTTTTTTTTCCTAATTTCTGAGATAAACTGTTTCTATACTTTGGAGGGGTTCACTTAAAGGGTTTGTCTGTCCCCATTTTATATTATGGCATATGGACTCAAGACCCTCTCCTTTTAGAAAGAATGGAGAAGTGTTTCATGAGGGCAGGTTCTGTTCATGCAGACTCCAGCTGTCCTTATATTATATTATATTATATGGACAGCCACAGCCTCCACTTGAATGGCCACCAACAATACAAGAAATAATGGGTCCACCCACACAGCTATTATACAGAGACCAGGTGCAGCACACAATGATGAAAAGTGTCCAATTTCTTCCTATCCTAAGTTTGTCATATCTACGTACAAACTTTGTTGCACGCTACTAGTATAAGGTATATACAATTTCCCGGTCAGTTGGACGTTCAGTATAATCAATTTTTCATAGTTTGAAGCGGTATTATCATTTATATTAGTTTTTGACCTGTTGTTCACACATGTTAAAAGTTGAGATTGTTCCTGGTTCCACAGTCCTGAGACCTGCTAAGATGTGGAGCTTATGGGGTTGGGCTCCATAAGCTTCTAATAGCTATAAAGTGTGGCTGTGTGCTTCCTCGATTATAACTCACCGTCATAGAGAAACCATGTTATACTCTTGACATGCCTAAACAACACGTCAAAATTTATTACAAACACCAATAACAATATAAAACCTAATTGCACGTAGTGACTATGTATTATGTAGTGATGAATCGAGCATGGGCTAATAGGGTGATTTCACCTTAGGATCGACCAACTAACCTAGAAATAGAAATAGAATTTGAAATAAAGTGAAAGTTTTTTTGTGCCTGTACCTACCTAAATACCAATGTCGCACAACAAAGTTTGTATGTATGAATGGCCACCAAGGTTATTCTACATTTCCTCTTCAGGAGGATTGTCTTTATGGCCACAGTTTCCCCTGGCACAATCAGGTGAAAAGGTGTCAATTTACATACATGGTGTTAAAGGGAACCCGCCATCATGAAAATGCTACCTAATCTATTGGCATCATGTTATAGGGCAGAAGGAGCTGAGCAGATTGATATATATCTTTATGGAAAAAATTAAGTACAACCTGTACTTTATTGATTGAAATCTCTGATGTTTCCATGCTAAAGAGTCCCGTCCATTGAATGACACGCCCACTGGGCTCCTTATCACAGACCGAGCAGGGATTTCAATCAACAGATTACAAGTTATACTAAATCTTTTCCCACAGAGATATATATCAATCTGCTCAGCTCTTCCTGCTCTATAACATGATGGCGAGAGATTAGATAGCATTGTTTTGACGACAGGTTCCCTTTAAGTCTAGTATTCTCATTTAAAGCCTGGTCCATACCGACACAATGGAATCCTACAGTCCTTTTACCTGCACTGCTTTGGGCACTTCTTAAAACAGACAAGCTTGTGATCCATCAGATTTTCATACAGCCGATAGAAACAACGTCCTGTAATAAAGAAAATAATAAAAACAGAGAAGCTGCAATCCCGACCTGTCCAGAATGTAGAGATCGAGAGTCCAATCCTGCAAGAATTATTTCATGGACCTAATATAGATTTCTTACCCCATCCGGGATGCTTGTTATAATCACAGTATTCCGTCCCAGGAACCAGCGGATAAAAATAATATCCACATCCACACTTTTCTATCATTTGGAATTGGAAACAAGACTGTAGACAGGTCTAAACAACAGGGAAAAAGTGCTTTAAGCTTTGTGGTTATATCAACATAAACACTAGTATAAAGTTCTTGCAAAACACTGACTGGCATGTTGTTTCTCACTGGTTCTTTATTGTTGGGCCCCAAGATCATTTTCTCTAGTGGGCCCCAGATACCCCAGTCCAACACTGGTTATGGTCAGTCTCTATCTCTTATACTAGGAGCATAAGGCACTATTACAACAAGCGATTTTCAGCCATATCTGGCTGATTATTGTCCGTTACAGCCCATAATTGCTTGGTGTAATAGCTCCTGTTATAAGGAAACGATCAGCCGACATGCACAATATCGGCTGATCCTTGTCTTTCAACATGTTGTAAAAAACTAGAACGATAGCAACGGTCTGCTAATCGTTATAGGCCTCCCATACAATCTAAAGATCATCCGTAGAGCCCCTCCCGCAGCTCCTCACGGCCCCCCTGCTCATACTTGCTTGCTGTTGTCTCATTTAATAGCCATGTCAACGAGCGGGGAATGAGAAGCGGCCACCTGACAGCTTGCTTCCAAATAGGGCCTATATTCCTTACAGCCTTATGGTCTTTTGACCAGATATACATTTGAGGCCCTTTTACATGGGCCGATTATTAAGCAAATAAGCGTTTGTAGGAACGTTTATTTCCGCCAGAGGCCAGCAAACAGTATAACCCAAGAAAAATGGGGGTTTACCACGGACGCAGTTTTTTTTTGCGTGAAATTCTACTTTTCCGGATTATCTTTGACCTACGAATACTCCGAGCCTACCTGTTGTGTGTAAGAGGAATTGTACAGCAGCTGGAAACCTAAGTCGCTCCCATCAATGGTGCATTCACTATATGGTGCTCCCAAGCGGTTCACCTGATCCTGTAACCCATAAAAGTTGACTTTAATCATATATATAGCAGAGAAAATACTCTGAGACATCCAGGACACTCTAAGGATGGGTAACACTATTTCCATGTTAAAGCAAAAGCTATATATAGTATTAACTACATCTCATCCATTACATAAAACTTTAATGTACATCTCTGATGATGCGTTGTTGGTATCAATGAAAAACTAGAGTAATTTGGTAAGAATCAATGAGTGGGATGTATGCATTTTATATCACTTAGCTGTAATACTACTATCTAGCCACTAGGTTATATAGACTTAGAAAAACATGGCTGCCTTCTTCCAGAAGCACCTCTCCTGTCCTCAGTTTTGGTGTGGGTTTTACAGCTTAGTTCCATTGAAGTAAAAGGAACCCAACCCATTCACTAACCTGTTTTATACTGATTGAAGTCTCAGTGCCCGGCCGTATATCAAACCCTTCATGCTCTGCCAGTGGAGACTGGTTGGGGCTGTGGATCATGACTTTAGCCCCTGCTGCAGTTGACAGAATGGGCATATTATCATTCTGGTCTGTTTTTAGCGTTAAGGACAATCCTAAAAAAAAAAAAAACAAAAAAAAAACCCCAATGAAATAAGTTTAGCATCTATAATTCTACAATAGTAGGGAAATAACATTTTCTGTACATTGGCAAAAAGGGAAAGGACCAGTTCTTTATGCATACTGTGTTTCCCCAAAAATAAGACAGTGCCTTATAATAGTTTTTTCTCCCAAAGAGGCACTATGTCTTATTTTCAGGGAATGTCTTATCCCCCCCCCCCCCCCGGCCTCCCCTCGGCTCTTCCCCCCGGTTCTCCAACCCCGGCTCTCAGCCCTGGCTCTCCCCTCCCCCAGCTCTCACCAATGTGGGATGTGCGGCAGGACAGTGCCGGATGTGAAGGTCCACGATGGGATTATGGGAGTAGTGGGGGTCGTGGCCTTACTTTCGGGTGGTGCAGTGGTGCCGTAGTTTAGGGTGCCTTATTTTGGGGGGGATGTCTTACTTTAAGCTAGTTGGTAGGATAGTAGGGGTGTCTTATTTTAGGAGGATGTCCTATTTTCGGGAAAACACGGTAGGAAGAAAGACTAACAGATTCTTGTTTGATTCAGATTCAGATCTTGTTAGATGGCTGATCACTAACTCTTTTACCCAGGATGGCATTCCTAGGAACACTCTTTTGACCCATAGCTGTCCCATGTCCCTTGTGAATGGTTTTACTTTTGCTGGACCTTTTAAAGGCTTTTTAAGCCAGAATGATGTTCTGATATAAAGAGGTGGGGGCAGTCCAGCCTTGTAGTTACATAAGTGTAGAGTTTATCCCTCTAGAAAAACCTACCATACTTCTTGCCAGGCTGTATCGATGTCCAAAGGTTGCTATCATTAGTGTTTCCATGTAACGTAATACATGCACCATAGGTTGGGTGGTGGAAATGTGAGTAATCCCTGTTGGAGGATATAAAGATAAAACAAAATGATATAAAGAATAAAGCTATGATGCAGTGCACCAATACACCACATCCTTACATGCATCCGCACATCCTTACATGACTGAATGTTTTCCATCTTTAAAGGTCATTGAATGAATGATCACCAAATGGATGTTCCAGTTATCGATATAAAATTGGTGGGGTATTTACAGCCGTTTGCCTGAGCCACAAACCTACAGAACAGAGCTGGAAGTAGACAGCTCTGTACATTGTATAGTGACCATAACCTGGCACCCAGGAACATTATAAAATCTGCCACCTGGCAGGGGCAGGGGGTAAATTGATTACAAGTACTAACTTACCTCTCCCTGTGCCCACGGTGAGCGGCGGTACAGGTTTCAGGACCCCTGCCAGAAGGCATTTTCCCCTGAGTTGAGATGATGTGAGGCCTATCCCGGCTGATGGACTGTCCGCTTAGCCAATCAGTGACTGTAGTGGCATCCTTCCCCTGTCACTGACTGGCAGAGCGGCCAGTCCACCAATCTACTGCCAGCCAAAAAGTGGCATATCCTGACCCCCATAGTACCAAGGAATATTAAAGGGTACCTGTCAGCTCAGATGCTGCCAGACTAGCGGCAATGTCGAGTCCTAATCGGGAAGTTTGGGTATTCTTGGTAACACTCCACGCATGACATGAGTTGCGCTCAAACTCCATTGGATTACAACATGTGGTGCACGTGTGGTGGGTTACCAAGGATACCGAACTTTTGGATCAGGATTTGGCGCTGGCGTTACTCCGGCAGCCTCTGTGCTGACAGGTACCCTTTAAGCCAAGTTCATCTCTTTTCTAAGAAAGCAATCTGAGTTTAAAGGGAATGTAACATCACTTACATCGCTTTAAGTTTTATACATGAATGGATCGGTGCAGTCCTTTTTTTGAAGCAGTGCCTGGTTCCCACACAGTGCTAGTCTATTCCTGAGCACCGGCCCGGCATGAAGCATGGGACCCGGGCATGCTGGCCCCCAATGTGACGCGTCTCCATTGATTCTAATAAAGCCACGTCACAGAGGGGTGGGATTTATGTCACACTGGGGGCCTACCCTTAGTGACTCAGGCCGGGCTAATGCCTGGGATTAGACATGTACCTATTCAAAAAGAGGATAGCACCACCGTCATCCCCACGTCGCTGATCCATTTATGTAAAAAACTTACAGTGAATGTACTATCGGGCCCCGGGCTGAAGCACTGGAGGCGGGATGACCCACCCCCAGTGGGAGGAACCCCCCCCCCCCTCTATGACGTGGCTCTTTTAGAATCAGAAAGCCGTATCATAGAGGGGCAGGGGTTTCCTCCCACTGGGGGTGGGCTGGCCCGCTTCCAGTGCTTCAGCCCGAGCCTGATGGTACATTCACTTTAAACTAATCTTGGGCATTAATAAGCATACAGATAATAGGAACAAGACTGTAAGACTATATATTCTCCTACAGGTATATCTTTAGCTTAAGAATAGAAAGAATAGCTTGAGTCTCCTAGTCTATAAATAGCATTTATATATTGAATTACATCACATTGCTTCTCATAGACTGGTCATATGGAACAATAAAACTTTTCAACATTGTATTGTTCCCATACATATAGTATTACACGTTTATTTTCATATGCAATGTAATAGTGTGGTGAGCAGGCCAGTTGGTGTTTGCCTGTCAGCTCAGCCAGTGATGTGTCGTGTTGTGACATCAGTGCTTATCCAGCATACAGGTGTGATGTGGATACCTGCTTGTTTGTGTGGCTGGCTGTGTTCCCCGAATGGTCAGTAACCTACCGGGTTGTAATGTGTCCCTTGAGCTCTTGCCACAGCAGTCCTGAGTGGCAACCGACCCACCCTGACTATCAGTACCGCCACCCACAGAAAGGGGAAAAATGACCCAAGGTGTGCGGTTGTGTGTTGGTGCGTGCAGAGGATGACAGAGTCCCGGTAGTATAAAAATAGAACAGTTTTACTGTAAGGCTTCTTAGTATAACAGTACACATTTCACAAAATATATAAAACTAAACACAGACTTTTGTGCATGACCTTGTTGTGCTTGCAGAGGTGCTTGAGAGTAGCAAGAGAAAGAGAGGTAGTTGTAGCGGTGCTTGAAGAGGAGAGGAGTTGGCCAGAGGAGCCCCAAACCAGTGTAGCTGTGTACCCTGCCAGAACCTGAAGAAATACTTTGTAGTGATGTGTTTACTTGTATTTGTGTATAGACGCAGGTCCGACCACCTTCTTCCCTACAGCTATGAGCTACCCGTCCTGTCAGGGTAATACAAGCCCCAGTCGTAGTTATCTGGATGTAGCTAAGTGTCTGACATGTCACAGTTACCTGCACTGCGCAATGGGATACGTAAGCCTTCAGTACTGGCTGCTTTGTCCTATCGAGGCTAGTTCCTCTTGTTTCAGGATACTGCCCTGCTCTGTGTAAACATGTTCTCGGCGTGAGTTAGGGTGTTCCTTGGTTACCTATCCCTTTAGAGTGTTTAGCTCCGCATACTAAATATGGTAGGAATAATAAAAAAAAATGGTTGTCTCTGGCTGCATCTGTACACTCTTTTGTCTAGAATAGACTTACTTACTGAACTACCTCCTATAGGTTAGCAGCAAACACATGGTATAACAAATATTAACCCATAACTTCCTGCAGCTGTGCATGTAAGAACATAGGCGTATAGAAGATACTGACAACTAGGGGGTGAAACTTCAGAATACTTCATCCCCACTTAACCTGAGAGAGTAGGCTTTTTGACAGGTGCACAGGAGAGACAAAAAAACACCTGTGGTGGGACACCACAATAGTAAATATACAATGCCGGTATAAAACCTAGCTTTGTTGCTAGTTTCTAATTCTCAACATCAATAAAATGTATTATTGTATTGTAAAGATATACAGATCCATTTCGTTTCACTAGACAGATATGTTCAGAAATTCAAATTCCATTAACTCCTTAAAGGGAAACTATGAGCAGGTTAGACAAATCTAACTTGCTGAGAGCCCCTTATAGTGCCTGGGACGCTGAGAAGGAAGATATGTGTGTTACCTTACCTCGGTGCCAGTACTGTGCTGTTAGTCGGAGTAATCTTTACTACGGTGCACTGTTAGGAGCACTGCTGTATCCTCAGCCCACCTGCTCCATTGATTATCATTAGAAGGGGAGTGCTCCTAACAGTGCACCAGAGATTAGTCTGGAAACCTGGATGTTGCATGACAGAAAGGTCCCTGCTATAACTAGCAAGAATAACGAGCAGAATAACCTTTGATGCTTGTAGTTTAACCCCTTAGATGCTACTGTCAAATTGTTACTGTGGAATTTCAGTGGTTTCTGGACTTTTGTTACCCCATGAGCACCAGGGTGACACAATAGCTGGGATGTAGATGAATTTCTATAACAGCAACCGTGATCTGAAGATTGCAATTCAAAATCCCTTTGTGGGACTAATAAAAAGTTTTGGAATTTTTTTTCTATTATATTAAATAAAACACCCCACCCACCCCCCTAAAAAATACAACTACACAATTGTCCCTTACAAAATAATTTTTATGTAAAACCTAAAAAATAAAAACACACACATATTTATTATCACCACACCCGTAACAATCTGAACTATAATATTATCTCAGTATGTATTCCACATGGTGAACGCTATAAAATTAAAAATTTAAAAAAAAAAACTACACCAGACTTGCTGTATTTGTTTTTTTAATTTGCCTCTGTAAAAAAGGGAAAAGAAAGTATTCAAAAAGTCATGTGCCTAAATATGTACCTAAAGATGGCGTAACACATTACAAAAAACCCACCTGGCTACTTTCTTTTAAAAACAGCGCCACTCTTGTCCTCAGTTTGTGTGCGTTATTGCAGCTCTGTTCCATTGAAGTAAATGGAGCTAAGTTGCCATAAGGAACGATAAGAAACGATTTTTAAAGTGGAACTCCAAAAAATCTTTCTTTCAAATCAACCAGTGTCAGAACGTTATGTAGGTTTGTAATTTTGTTCTATTTAAAAATCTTAAGTCTTTCAGTACTTTTCAGCTGCTGTATGTCCTGCAGGAAGTGGTGTATTCTAGCCACATGCTGTCACTTTCTTTGGTGGGAAAAATTCTTTCAATGACAATTGACCCCTATCACTACCATAACATATTATACTGGATACTACAACCCCCTCCACCATCTTGAAGGCTTCTACTATGACATCTCTTTTTTCAGAGTTGAACGTGATCTTGGGCATCGCTTACCGTACAAATCATGGGGACTCGGAGTACAAAACATCCCCTACTCTTATATCTTATTCCATGGAAGAATAGTTTGAGGTCTATAAATAGCATAAAGGAGAGATTTGCTGCTATAAATATTGAGTTACTCTGCAGGTATTTGTGAACTATAAAAGTTTTCTTTTGACTTATCTTGTGGGACACGCACAGCTCATGTTCCAGTATAGACGAGCTTACACGCCTCATTAACCCTTGGAAGATTGGCAAGTCTCCCACACGAGGGAACGTTTGTAGACCGTGATGATAGGAAGAAGTCGATCTTTATGTGTTTTGTTTCACAATGCTTTATTGTTTTAAGTATCTTTATGTGTTTTGCTGTTGCACTTTGTTTCTGGCTAATAAACCCTTAGATGTAATCAGTTCAGGTTTTATAACTGCAAGCATCCTATTCTGCCTTTTACTTTTGGGACTGGTGGGAAGGGGGTCTGACATAGTCATCCATATGCAGTTTCTTCTGGGAGCCAATCACAGTGAAAGAACTCTCTTCACATCACAGATACCTATATGAATCTATGCCACTAGGACATGTCAGAAGTCTTCACTTCAAAACGACCTGGCTGATGGGAATTATAGCTTTTCAACAGCTGGAAGGCAGCATGTTGGACACCAGTGGCGTAGCTACCATGGAGGCAGACCACGCAACTGCTACGGCACCTGCTCTGACAAAGTATGGACTGCCTCCATGGTATGGCTCACACCAGTGTCCCCCACCACGGTGAGCTGCTAGCAGTGCATACCTTCCACCAGACAACCACTGGCAGTGCATACCTTTCCCCCAGACAGCCACTGGCAGTTCCCCCGAGACCAGCATACACATGCTCACCTGAACCAGTGTAGCCCTTGATGTTTGTTCTCCTGGGTCCCTGACACATGACGGTGAGCAGGGAGAACAAAGTAATGCTGGGAAACTGAGCCGAGCTGGAGGAGTATATGTGTGTGTGTGCGCGTGCGCGTGTGTGTGGGGGAGTACAGGATTCATGGGGCCCCATGAATCGTAACTACGCCCCTGTTGGACACCACTAGTACAGATAATACTGTCATCTTAACTGTCCCTAACAATAAAGTAATGGCCTGTGATCAGTTTTTGGCTGAGTAAAGTGGCCAACTAGTGTCCATTCCTACAGCTTAAAAAGATTAATTAGCTATAAATGTCATGCCATATGTTCTACCCCCCTTAGATGAACTTTTCTTATTTTCTACATTATAAAACTACACATCCCCATATGTAAAACATATAATTCTGACTTTCTGCGACCATTACTAGAGGAAGCATTGGAGTCCACTACATACTGTTCATGATGTACATTGAACTCAGATAAACAGTATGCTGTTGTCTCCTTAGCTCCCTCTAGTGGTGACTGCAGCCAGTCAGAATTTATTTTCTATTTCTATGCAAAGAAATTTTGACCACTGTTTCAGACAATCTGAGGTTTGACCAATATAAAGATATAAATCAGCATGTTAAAAGATGGGGATTCATAATGTTAAAAGATGGGTCAAGAGTCTACTGGTAGTATAGTAGTATTATTCCACTCCAATGGACATATACAAATTTGTACATCATATTAAATAAAGTAAATATATATATATATATATATATATATACACAGTGGTGCCTTGGATTACGAGCATAATATGTTCTGTGAATGGTTCTGCGAAAGTGTGAGTGGCTGAGTGTGAGTGCAGGCACATTATAGCAGCTGTGTGTATAGCTGAGTGTGAGTGAAAGCACATCATAGCAGGATTGGAGAGGATGGGAAACACAAGGGCTGACAGAGACTGCAGGAAGGAATGAGCAGGGTATATGTGGGCACAGCATAGCAGCACTTTTTTTCCATGGATAAAGGGGTTACCGCAATGTAGAGATTACCTCCACAGTCCTGTCCCCTGATGTAAGCCCCAGCCTGAAGTGGATCTGCTATGATATTAAAGGTGAGGGAGACTTCCTGGGTCAGAGTACAGTGCTGTAGACCCCGCTATGGAGACCATGCCCCTCCCCCACTCCCCCTCCCACCCAGTACAGGGAGCTCTTAAACCAAAGCAATGCTCTTAAACCAAGTCAAAATTTTGAAAAACTGTGAACTCTTGTTCCAAAACGCTCTCAATGCAAGTTACTCTTAAACCAAGGTACCACTGTATATATATGTACTTTTGGAACAAACCTGTTGCACATGACTCCATTGAAGTCGCACGTCAAAATAAACTTCTTCACCAACTTATCCGGTATCTGGAGCACCAAGGGGATGTCAGACATAATGTTCATAAAATGGAACTTGTACCACTCATGAAATGCATCCACTGCTGACCAGAATGTGCGGTAGTAGCAGTCTGTACCAGAAGAATCGCACTGTTGAAGGAAAGCATACAGGTCAGGGGCGTAGCTAGGGGTTCAGCCTAGGGGGGGCGAGTGAGTCTGAGTGGGCCCCCAACCAACGTTACCCATAGGGAACCTCAGCAGGTGACAAGGCTTTCTGAATAATAAAAGGAATATTCTTCTACATTACTCATAGTGGATAAGGATAAAGAGCAGTGTAAGAAGCTTCTGTACATTTCACATATTCACAAAAATTTAAAGTGCTTAAGATTAGAAAAATATAGCTGCCTTCTTCCACAGACAGCACCACTCTTGTCCTCAGTTTGTGTGTGGTATTCGACTGAAGTGAATAGTGCCAAGCTGTGATAACACACACAACCTAAGAGCAGGGGTGGAAGGGGTGGAGAGTTTTGGAAGAAAGCAACTATGTTTTTTTTTCTTAATTCTGGGGAACCCTTTTAACCAGATTATCTTTGCCTAAAAATAATAATGGTATAGGTAATAAGTTTTTAGACATTAAGGCTATGTTCACACTGCGTATGAGTCCGGACGCATTTTGTACGCCGCCGTACATGTGCGGCTGAAACTACGGGCGTGGGAAAAATAGACATGCGCCGGATGCGTACGAACCGCGAACATACGCCCGTAGTACAGTTATGCTTCCCTAGCTTGTTTCGTAGCGATCTGAAGCAGGTCATTTACTTGGGAATCTTCGCCCAGCCCAATAAAACTCACAGAACCTTTTGGATCGAAAAATCAAGTTCAATTTGGCTGAAATAAGTACTCCGTACGGGACCGCATGGAAATCCACGGCCGTGAGTTGGAACATTTCCGTCCTCAAACAATGGTCTTGTTCATTTTTCACGGCGCCGTATACGATCCGGCCGTAAGCTCATACGTAGTGTGCATTGTGCGGGCGTATATCGTATACTTTCAAGCGAACGCATCAACCTCAAAACTACGTGCAGAAACATACGCAGTGTGAACATAGCCTCAAAGGGGTGAGCTGGTTGTGATCATACATGTACAATATGTAATGAGCTGCTAGATATCCATTTCCTATCTATCTATCTATCTATCTATCTATCTATCTATCTATCATCTCCTATCTATTATCTATCTCTCTATCTATTATCTATCTCCTATCTATCTATCTATCTATCTATCTCCTATTATCTATCTTCTATCTATCTATCTATCTATCTATCTATCTATCTATCTATCTATCTATCTATCTATCTCCTATTATCTATCTATTATCTATCTATCTATCTATCTATCTATCTATCCATCTCCTATTATCTATCTATCTTCTATATATTTATCTATCTATCTATCTCCTATCTATCTATCTATCTATCTATCTATCTATCTATCTATCTATCTATCTATCTAATCTATCTATCTAATCTATCTATCTCCTATCTATCTATCTATCTATCTATCTATCTATCATCTCCTATCTATTATCTATCTCTCTATCTATTATCTATCTCCTATCTATCTATCTATCTATCTATCTATCTCCTATTATCTATCTATCTATCTATCTCCTATTATCTATCTATCTATCTATTATCTATCTATCTATCTATCTATCTATCTATCTATCTATCTATCTATCTATCTCCTATCTATCTATCTATCTATCTATCTTCTATCTATCTATCTTCTATCTATCTATCTATCTATCTATCTATCTATCTATCTATCTATCTATCTATCTATCCATCTCCTATTATCTATCTATCTTCTATCTATCTATCTATCTATCTATCTATCTATCTATCATCTATCTCCTATCTATCATCTATCTATCTATCTATTATCTATCTATCTATCTGTCTATCTCCTATCTATCTATTATCTATCTCCTATCTATCTATCTATCTATCTCCTATCTATCCATCTCCTATCTATCTATCTATCTCCTATCCATCTCCTATCTATCTATCTATCTATCTATCTATCTATCTATCTATTACCTATCTCCTATCTATCTATCTATCTATCTATCTATCTATCTATCTATCTCCTATCTATCTATCTATCTATCTATCTATCTATCTATCTATCTCCTATAGCTATCTATCTATCTATCTATCTATCTATCTATCTCCTATCTATCCATCTATCTATCTAATCTATCTATCTATCTATCTATCTATCTCCTAGCATCTATCTATTATCTATCTCCTATCTATCTATCTCCTATCTATCTATCTATCTATCTATCTATCTCCTATCTATCTATCTATCTATCTATCTATCTCCTATCTATCTATCTATCTATCTATCTATCTATCTATCTATCTATCTCCTATCTAGCTATCTATCTCCTATCTATCTATCTCCTATCTATCTATCTATCTATCTATCTATCTATCTATCTATCTCCTATCTATCTATCTATCTATCTATCTATCTCCTATCTAGCTATCTATCTCCTATCTATCTATCTATCTATCTATCTATCTATCTATCTATCTCCTATCTATCTATCTATCTATCTCCTATCTATCTCCTATCTATCTATCATCTATCTATCTCCTATCTATCATCTATCTATCTATCACATTACAGGAGGAGATATAAGAGGACAATGATCACATGTCCTTCATGCACCAGCATCTTCTCAGCCCCGCCCTCTCATGACATCACCACAGGTCCTTCATCCACAAGAATCCTCTCCAGTTCTCAGCCCCGCCCCCTTATGACGTCACCACAGGTCCTTCCTCATCGCTCTGCAGGCTGTCTGCAAAAGAAATAGCTTTTGCAGACAGCATTAAGCCTCTGAGACCTCAGTGGGCCCCTGCCAGTGTGGGCCCAGGAGCCACTGCCCCCCCTGCACCCCCCAAATTTTGCTTATGATACAGGTAATATGGTATCTAATGACAATGACTGGTTGAAGAAATGGAGACGACTCTTCCAAGCTAGAGATTGAATGTGCGGCTGTTATTCATGTGCTCTCTATGGTATTATCCTAAATGGGACTGAGCTGCAATAACGTACACATCCAATGGTTAAGAGTGTGGCAGTTTTCAGAATCACAGAAAACCCCTTCAAGTTTAAAGAGCACAATTCCCTCAGCAGACTATAGATAAGTAAACCTTAGTAGACTGTAGCCCAGGCTATAGATTGTAATGTTTATTAAAGGGGTACATTAAATGTTTTCTTTCAAATCAACTGGTGTCAGAAAGTTATACAGATTTGTAATTTAATTCTATTTAAAAATCTCAAGTCTTCCAGTACTTATCAGCTACTGTATGCCCTGCAGGAAGTGGTGTGTTCTTTCCAGTCTGACACAGTGCTCTCTGCTGCCTCCTCTGTCCATGTCAGGAACTGTCCAGAGCTGTAGCAAATCCTCATGGAAAACTTTTCCTGCTTTGGACAGTTTCTAACACAGACAAAGGTTGCAGCAGAGAGCACCATGTCAGACCACTTCCTGCCGGACATACAGCAGCTGATAAGTACTGATTTTTAAATAGAAGTAAATTACAAGTCAATATAACTTTCACTGGAGTACCCCTTTAACCCTTTGAGGACCAGGCCCAAAATGACCCAGTGGACCGCGCAAATTTTGATCTTAGTGCTTTCGTTTTTCCCTCCTCCCCTTCTAAGAGCTCTAGCACTCTCAGTTTTCTATCTACAGGGCCATGTAAGTGCTTGTTTTTTACAGGAATAGTTGTACTTTGTAATGGCGTCTTTCATTTTACCATAACATGTATGATGGAATCCCAAATATATTATTTATGAAGAATAGGTGAAATCGTAAAATAGAATGCAATATGGTAACGTTTGGGGGGTTCCTGTGTCTACGTTATGCACTATATGGTAACAGCGACATGACACTATTATTCTATAGGTCAGCCCGAACACAACCATATGCAGGTTACACAGATTCTCTAATGTTATATATGTATTTTTTTATGAAATCCTTTTTTTTGGCAATTAAATATTAATAAAATGGGCCTATTGTGACGCTTATAACGGTTTTATTTTTTCACCTATGGGGCTGTATGGGGTGTCATTTTTTCCGCCATGATCTCTAGTTTTTATTAATACCATATTTGTGAAGATCGGACGTTTTGATCACTTTTTATTGATTTTTTTAAATATATAATGTAACATAAAATCGGTAATCTGCGCACTTTTTCCCTCTTTTCGTGTACGCCGTTTACCGTTCGCAATGACGCTTGTTATATTTTAATAGATCGGACAATTACGCACGCTACGGTATATTATATGTTTATCTATTTATTCATTTTTATATGTTTTATTTATATAATGGGAAAGGGGGGTGATTTAGACTTTTATTGGGGGAGGGGCTTTGGGGGAGTGTAATAGTGTTTTGAACTTTTTTTTTTTTACACTTTTGAAGTCCCTTTGGGGGACTTGTACATACACTTGTGTGATTTCTACACTGATGAATGCTATGCCATAGGCATAGCATTGATCAGTGTTATGGGCGATCTGCTCATTGAGCCTGCCTGTGCAGGCTCAGTGTAGCAGATCGCCGATCGGACCGCACGGAGGCAGGTGAGAGACCTCTGGCAGTCCGTTTCAACGATCGGGACCCCCGCAGTCACACTGCGGGGGTCCCGATCGGTAAGTGACAGGGGATCGCTGCAGCGTGTCATTACCGGTGAGGTCCCGGCTGCTGATTGCAGCCGGCCCCCACCTGCTATGAAGCGCGCTCCGCTCCGGAGCGCGCTTCATAGCGGGAAAAACACCCAGGACGTAAGGTTACGTCATGGGTCGTCTGGGGACAGACTTCCATGACGTAACCCTACGTCATGGGTCGTCTAGGGGTTAAAGAAGTTTTTACATAAAGATTACCTATCCCCAAAAGTCAGACATCCACCCACTATGAAAATGCCCACCATGACTAAAGCATTGGTCAGACATGCATACTAGCACTCCATTCAACTTTATAGGCCTGACAAAGTTAGCCAAGTCCTGTAGATAAATAGGGGGGTAGCACATATGTCCAACTACTGCTCCATTCAACCAGGTGGACATGTGACCCCTGTTTTCTTGTTCAGTTGGGGTCCCACTGACCAGAAACTCATCACCTGCCATGGAAAAGGCCCAGAGCACACACTACTCACTGACAAAAGTGGGACTGGTCCTGGAATTAGTATCCAGGATTAGAAAGACATAGCTGCTTTCTACCAATCTTGGCAATAGTGCCACTCTTGACCTCAGTTTGGGTGTGGTATTGCAGCTCAGTTGTATTTCGATTGTATCCCAGCCATGAGCCGTAACCCTTGCATCAGCCACCAGTCACTGGACTTTATTAGCAGATATAACATAGTTTCTTACCAGTTTAAATCCCACTTTCTTCCTCTTCCCGCTAGCGGTTTGGGTTCCTTCCTCCGCGTTGATTTTTATCAAAGTTATTGACCTGTCTAAATGAAAGTTCCTATTGGCTGGAATAGTCAGATTATTCATGATGTCCTCGAGATCAATGACTTCTGCATCCTTGTGTAAATTCAGGGAAGCATTGTAACCATAGAACGTACTCAGTGTTTCCTCTGCCAAATCATCCAGCTGGTTAAGGTATTCATTAACCTGGCCAAACCTAGATGGAGACATCACACATCTGCTCAGCCACAAGTACTATGTGAATAAAGGGTTACTAAAATCATCTATTTATCCCCTTCCCACACAACAACCCTAACCCTCGGGGTTGGTGCTAATCAGGAGGGTTAGGGTTAGGGTTGGGGCTGTTGGGAGGGTTAGACATGAGAATCAGTGGGACGTAACCCTAATCCGACCCCCAACCCTAACCCTAATACTAAACGCTCGGATTAGGGTCGGGGGTCCGGCAGGGTCTGATTTTTAACTGATAGGAAGCCCCGGAGTGGAGCAGCCAATGAAATCCGGCCGGGGCGGGGCTTGCCTGGGAGCTGTGTGCGCGCACCCAGTGAGGTCCCTTTGCTGTATGGGATTTAGACACTACCAAAAGAAATAGCTTTTGCAGACAGCATAAGCCTCTGAGACCTCAGTGGGCCCCTGCCAGTGTGGGCCCAGGAGCCACTGCCCCCCTGCACCCCCCAAATTTCGCTTATGTGTATACATGATCCTACCTGTAAGGGTTCAGATTACAGACAGTGATGGCAGGAAAGATATTTTTCTTGGATTGTAGCTGAATAGCTATATTGGTTGGATAGGCCCAATATTGGTTGATGGTGTCTCCGAACTGCCAATACATCATCCCAAAGGAGCAAAAGAAAAGGATGACCCAAAAGCCGGTCTTCATTTTATTCCTCCTGGAGCAGTTGAGTCTGATGGTGCCATGGATGGTGGTGTTATCACAAAAGAACTCAAAGAGATCCGTGAAGGAGTCGTAAAAATCAATCAAGCCTTCTTCAGACTTTTCCTTCTCCGTAGACTCCATGCTCTCAAGATCCTGACATAGTAAAACACAGGAAAACTCAGGAGCATAATACAAGACGTGTACTTCTTATAACATGGGTTTCCTATTCCCGGATAGGTGATCAGGCATAAAACTAACATAAAAATAACCTAACATGATAATAGGCAAGATAAGTCGTCTGAATGTTCACATAAAATGTTATCAGATTTTTATCTAATGTCATGAAATTAAGTTTCTTTTTAACCTTTTTTTTTAATTTATTTACTTAAAATCTGACACTAAAAGTGATTGGAAACAAATGGATGAACTTTTAGGTAGATATCAGAAATATATTTAAAGTAGAAATATAAATCACTGTTTACAAGAAATGTATAAATATATTGATAGGCTGCTGGCTACCTAACTCAAAGAGGAAGAAAAAAAGAAGTAATAATAAAATAAAATAAAAATATATATATATATATTTATTCATTATATATATATATATATATATATATATATATATATATATATATATATATACTCCCAGGTGAAAGCAGCGGTATTCCCATACAGACGCACAGTCCTCCACCAGGTTGGCTCGTTCCCAGTACTTCATCCACAACAAAATCGCAATTGAAGACAGCGTCTTTTAGAGTATCAAAAAGTTTCTTCTTTTATTTTATTTAGCCATATGCGTACAAAATATCAAACAAGGGCCGAAACGTTGTTTGATATTTTGTACGCATATGGCTAAATAAAATAAAAGAAGAAACTTTTTGATACTCTAAGAGACGCTGTCTTCAATTGCGATTTTGTTGTATATATATATACTTATATATATATATACTGTATATGCAATCATAATCAGATAATAAGGTATATATATAAATATAATTATATATACACATTTTTTATATATATTTTTTATCTAAATATATTTATATTTTTTCATTCAATTACTACATTATATACATTAATTAATTATATATATATATATATATATATATTATCTTACATATGATTGCATATTGCAATCATAATCAGATTTTTTATATATATATATATATATATATATATATATATATATAATATTATATGATTGTGATTGCATATATATAGAGATAAGCAATCATAATCGGATAATAAGTTATAATGTAATATAAGCATACCTAAAAGTTATAATAGAATATAAACTTATAAAAGTATTAAAAAAAGCAACCAACCATAGTATAATAATCTATCAATAATAAAATATGAATAAAAATGACTCCCTCTGGGTCTATATTCCCTCTTACCTAGGTCTGTGCACCTGTACAGCTGCTATGTTAGGAGACTGCCACCCAGTGCTGCTGTCCTCAGCTTTATAAAGGCTGGAGGTGTTCTCTCCATGGAGGAAGGGCCAGGATCTATGGATGTGCTGACCTTATGTGCTATTTCAGATCCATTGTAATTGCAGTGCTAAATGATATACTGATCAGAGGTATCACCATAGTCCCAATGTTCCCACATGCCAGGCTCCAGAGGTGATGGGTTCTATGCTAGTCTGCTGTAATTGGAATGAAAACTTTAGCATATTAAAAGTTTTTTCCTTTCAACTGTAAAGCTATGTGAATTTTAGCAGGTATACATTGGAAAACCAGCATTAGGTCTTCTGACATACATACCAGTGCCCATAAAGATGAATAGACCAAATGAGTCTATTGGTGACTTTGTGTGGTTTGCTTTGGTATAGTATACATTTTCTTTGTGCAATAGTCTACCATGCGTTTAGGTTCCAAACAGAATGTGGTCACATATAGGCTATGGTTGTTCTATGCATCACTCCTTTTTGATGCTTTTTGATGTAGATGCCTGGTGTGAGACGCTTAAAGGAGTATTCCCATCTTATTATGTCATCCCGTATTCACCCCTTTAAAGGGGTTATCCAGCGCTACAAAAACATGGCCACTTTTCCCCCTACTGTTGTCTCCAGTTCAGGTGCAGTTTGCAATTAAGCTCCATTTACTTCAATGGAACTGAGTTTAAAAACCCCACCCAAACTGGAGACAACAGTAGGGGGAAAGTGGCCATGTTTTTGTAGCGCTGGATGGGGTTAACTCCTGCCCTTGTTCTAATTGCCAGTATGACACAACTGCAAGGTGGCATAAAGACCTTCATCTTTGTGGTCTGATACTGTACAGGATTTTTGTCAAGTATGTGTCTAGTGCTAAGAGAACTCAACCTCTAAACAGCAGAAGGCAAATGTCTCATTGTACTAGTTCTCTCTCAATCTAATAGGGGTGTACTACCACATTGTCACCACTAGTGGGAGATGGCAAGCCATTTGATAGACTGTAAAGTAAGGAGGGAGAGTTAAAGGAAAAGACAAGGCGATAAAAGAAGCAAAAGACATGCAAGAGTTCTTTTGCTTTGCACAATCCTTACTAGCTACAGTTTTTCTTGATAAAAACTGATCAAGAAGTGACCTGCTACGGGAACTCGCAGCGTCCAGCTTAAAGCTGTGCAAAAAATTGGTTGTGTTTAATTTCCCTGCAGCACCACCACAGGGGAAATGAAGCATTACACAATGCCTCTTTATATCAATAGGCAATGCAGGACAGGACAGGTCCTCCAGAGTGAGAGACGCTCTTTGTCATTGCCCTGCCCTCTAGTCTGCTGCCACTCCTCCTATTACACGGAGTGACGGCCGACATTGTACATGTTGGCTGAGCGTTGCCTTTTACTATCCCCCCAATTGATTATTGGCCAGAATGGCTGGTAAACGGCCACAATCAGCTAATAATCGTTTGGTGTAATAGGGCCCTAAGGGTCCTATGAGACAAAGCGATTTTACTTTTTCTCTAATTAAAGATAAACGAGTGCTTTTGCGAACGACCTGAAATCATTTGCCATAATACGCGGAACGATAGTCGTTAGTTACAATCGCAATTACGATTGCTCTTACACTCTAGTTTAAGAATTATCATTATAACGAATGAACGATGTGTAGAAGAACCAAAGGATTTGCGTATGATTAGCGATGATTTTATGGTCAGCTCAATAGATGAGATCAACGAAATTTGAAAAAACTGTCATTAGTCGTTGCCACAGAAAGATTGAAGGTTTTTTTTTATCATCTTTCTGTGTGATAGGGCCCTAAGAATCCCCTATTAGGGTAGTTTCACATGTACCGGATTCACAGCGCATTTCATTTTCATTCCACTGCGAATATGTAACCCAGCCCCTTTAACCCCCCGCCGCCCGCAGCCCCCAGAGCATACATTACCTGCTCGGCGCTGCGGCTGTGTTTGAGGCTCCCGTCGGTTCCCATCAGCCAATCAGTGCTGCAAATCCGGTATGTTTGAAGGTACCCTTAATGTAACTGAAATTGGGTTTCCACAATAGACAAACCCTTCAAATGGAAGCTGTCCAATCTGCAAGCAGTTATTTGCAAGTTATAGAGCAAAAGGAGATAGGCAAATTGATGTATAGTTTATTTATTAATAGAAATCGGTGCTCTTTGTAGACAAAGTAGTCAAGTGGGTGGTCCTTCTAAGTGACTGACAGCTATCTATAAGAGGGCGTAGAAAGAGAGTTGTCAATCACTCTGTAGCACCACCCACTTGACTACTTAGCCTAGAGTGAGCAGAGGCTTACAGGATGAAAAAGGACAGTTATCTTCAAACTTTTCCCACAAAATTACATATCAATCTGCTTAGTTCCTCCCGCTCTATAACAGAATGGACTGCATTTTAAATGACATTTTTTTTTTTCCAATTCTTTAAAAAAAAAAATAAAAAAAAATCTGGAGACGTTTAGACGTGTAAGACGTGATCGAAAAATCGTTCGTATGTTGTTGATCGTTGATATAGGTGTGAACCTAAAATTATCGTTAATCGTTCGCTAATCGTTCGCTGTAATTCCACATCCGTTCGCTCAAGTTCAGCATTTTTTCACTAATCGTTCAGTGTAATTGCACATTGTTCATTGTTTTTCTGGGATCAGAAGGAATAAACGATCATAGTAATGATCGCAATAACGATCGTAGTAACGATCATAACTAACGATTATCGTGAACGATTTCAGGTTAATGATAAACAATCTCGTTTGCGATCGTTTAGCGTTAATCGTTAAAAATCGCTCAGTGTAATAGGACCCTAAGAGGTGAGGACTAGATTATGAAGGACAAAAGAGGCCACTAATGACTCCATTCTATCGTGAGAGGAAAACAATAGATAAAAGATAGGACAAGATTAGATGAACAATTGGATTTATCCTCCAGAAACCTGGATAAATAGGTGACTACCATGGTAGGCAGGGGCGGATTAACTTTACCATAGGCCCCGGGCTGTTCACCAAGCCTGGGCCCCCCCCCCACCCCACTGTAACTATGGCAGCACTAGCCTGGCGTTTATAGTACAGGACAGATAATGTCATGATGTCCTGATTTGTGCAAAATTGCCATTAAAAAATTAGATTTTTTGCAAATCATGGCAGAAGTGTAGCCAGGAGACAGTACACCACTGAAAGTATAAGTCTTTTTGGGTAGTCATGGGCCCCCCAGGAGCTCAGGGCCCCAGGCTGCCGCCCGGAACGCCCCTATTATAATCCACTACTGATGGTAGGAGATAAAATGGCTGTTACTTCCTGTTGCCTCTTCAGAGAACTGAGAGGGAGTAACCTAAGAAATGGCAACGACTATTATACGTCAATGGATTTTCTGTTACGCAACCCTAGCAGACGTATTGCTTACATTGTGTTCCCATATTAGATATGACTCTATAGTTAAAGGGGATGTCCTAGCAGAAGAAGGTGTAGAAGAACTGGATTTGCACTGTTAAGTCTTCCCATCCAAAATGTGATTTCAGAAGCCAATTTTTTTTAAAGCGTTAAAGCGAATGTACCACTAGTACATCGCTTTTTTTTTTTTTTTACGTAAACAGACTACTGCTGATGCTGGGATGCCGGGGGCATGGTCCTTTTTTTCCACTGCCTACCAGTTCCCGCACACCGCTCTGGTCTATTCCCGAGCACCAGCCTAGCATGAAGCACTGGAGGAGGGCCGGCATGCCCCCAGTGTGAAGATCTCCCATTCCCTCTGTGACGCGGCTCCATTAGAATCAATGAAGTCGCGTCACAGAGGGGAGGGGGTTCATCACACTGGGGGCCGGCTGGCCAACCTCCAGGGCTTCATGCCAGGCTGGTGCTCGGGAATAGACCAGAGCGTCGTGCAGGAACCGGGAGGCAGCTCAAAAGAAGGACCACGCCACCGGCATCCCAGCATCGGCAGTGGTCTGTTTATGTAAAAAACACAAAAAAGTGATGTACTAGTGGTACATTCGCTTCAAATATTGCACCAGATTTTTTGGTGTAGCCAGTTTTATTTGCATCCTCCACTGCTTATAGAAGAGAAGCGAGTCTTCGGGCCTGACATATAATTATCAGTCATTACACTCATAATTAGATGCTAATGTTCCTGATGCAAAGCCGCAAAGCTGTAATGTGTGAAGGAAATATGGATAATTTATTGTGTAAGAGGAGCGGCCTGTCATAAACACATTGTTTGGTATTTCTGCCGCCTGTACTGACTGGGCATAGTGTTACAGCTTTGGCTGTCCAGGCATGATGGGAATTCTAGTTTTGCAACAGCTGGAGGGCTGAATGTTCCCCATCCCTGGTCTACAGCTATGTGTACTTTGTACTACATCTTTTTATCTACTCCATCTTTGTGCCTATGCCACTGTGGGAGCACATCTGTCTGACGCCATGATGTGGCCTATATATAGATACATTACAAAGGATTTGCAGGGAAATAATGGGAAATTCCCCATAGCGACTACTCAGATTACAGTTGTGCACATAGTACATAGTACAATAAGCCTGGGGGTCCACTTCATTGTTGAACATGCCCTTAGGTTTAACACCCTGACACTAGATACAGTGATCAGTTTTGTACATAGAGTCAGAACAAGGCTTAAGGATTAAGACAGTACAGATATTTAAAAAAGTATTCCATTCAAACATAACTTTGGTGAGACTAACAATTTCTTTCTATACGTTTTATTATCTATTCAGTCTCCTTCTCCCAGTTCTGAGCTGCGGATTTCTGCTGAAGACACAAAAAACTGTGTGTGAGCTTTTTTCTCTGTCTCCCCCTCCTCCCCCTTCCCTTATGAGACAGCTGATGTAAACAAGTCCCTAAATGCAACTTTTTGTAATCCTGGGAGGATCAATCACAGTGAGTTCATTAGCAATTGACCTCAGATTAATCCTCCTAGCATTACAAAGAAGCTACAAAGTGGCAGATAAAGCCTGCCAGAGACTTGTTTACATCAGCCATTCTGAGTTGCTGCGTTTACTCTTGCAGACTTGACCTGTCCATCTCCTGTTTACAAGGGGCGGTATGCAGCCAATCACAATGATCCTAATGCCTACAAAAAAGATCTGATCAGTTGTCGAGCAAGCATTTTCTCATTCATCAGCCGATAGCTGACTCTTTGTGTGTACTATAAGTAAGTGTATTCCCATTACTTACCGACAGTCGCTCCCTGTGTACCTCATAAAGCTAATATCAGACTTCCCTCCTCCAGGCTGAGCTGTCCTGCTCTGTGGTGAGTCTGTCCATAAGATGGCCGACATGAAGGAGAATGTGACCATGCCCCCCCCCAGTATCCTCCATAGGCATATACAGGCTAAGTGGTGGACACTGGGGGCGCAGCATGGTCACATGCTCCTCCATGTCGGCCATCTTATGGACAGACTTAACACAGAGCAGGACAGCACAGCCTGGAGGAGGGAAGTCTGATATTAGTTCTATGAGCAGCTGTAAGCGCAGTGAGTACACTTACTTACTAATACTGTACACTGAACTATTTTACTATAAAGTGGCCAACCCCTTTAACCTTACCCAAACTTAAAACTTTTAGACCCTATTGAGGATGTAAGTCTGACTGGCCAAGTATTGGAATATTATAGTTTCTCAGCATATACCGCTTTAAAATTGGCACACTTGGTATGACAGTCCTCTTCATCACTGACTATTTTGGTGGTACCCCCTATAATTAAAGAGCTATTACAGCAATGAACGTATCAACCAGGATTAACCAAGAGAGCATGAAATCGACTGCTATTTAAAGTTCTCTTCTTCCTTGACAGGTACACAGCGTTCTCTTAAGAGAAGCATATAATCCTAGAAGAGCTTACTCAAGCCATTGTGATGTCCCCAGGGCCTGATGGACTCTTTAAAGGGAATCTGTCACTAGGTTTATTCCACCTAAAATGAGGACAGCATAAACTAGTGATAGAAATGCTGAACAGATCGGTGTATTACCTACATCATTTTGTTCAGCCGTTCTCCTAATATGCAGGAGAATAGGAGCTGAGCTGATCATGCCTGTTATGAGAATCTTACCGATCAGAGACTGATGAGATATCCTGTGGAGTCCTTTTCTGTACTTTTTTTTTCCCTGGAAAACCCCTTTAAATTAACTTTTTTTTCTACATTTTTACATTAAGTAGCAAAAGTAAAGGTTGTCACAGCCCCTCTGCTGCCACCAATAGCTGTGCCTGAAACTGCAGTGCCTGGCTCTGTCTGCATTCCTGTTGAGCATCAACACTTTGCTATCCTCACCCCCTTCTCCCATTTGACCCTTGGGTTTAAACTAAATCACTCTTCTCATTGTCACCCCTGCCTAGACCAGTACTGATAAGGAGTCTCCTGGGGCAGGCTGGATACAGGACTACAGTCTGACGGTTGGCTCCTTCCCTGCACAGTGCTGTCTGAACTATACATGTTTTTAAACCAGTGACTTACTATGTTGTCAAGTCCAGGAAGGGTGCTGTGCTGGGGAGAAACCAGCCATCAAGCTGTTCATGGACTGGCCCAATTAGCACACTGGCCCATCTGGCAGTTGCCCAACTTGCCAAATGAACAGTTCAGCCCTGGGAGTGGGAGCCGTAGTTGTAGTGGGAGTAGTAATCAGTAGCAGTACTAGTACAGTAGAAGTGGGTAAAGTAATCATCACAGAGGAGGGTAACATAATATTACAGAGGGATTTGAAGAAGCTGGAGGCTTGGGCAGAGAAATGGCAAATTAAGTTTAATGTGGATAAATGTAAGGTTATAAAATCATGGGATGCATCAAAACAGGCATTGATGCTAAAGATGAGAAGATAGTTTTGTCTCTTTATAAAGCACTGGTCAGACTACATATGGAATACTGTGCACTGCACCAGACACCAGTATATAGGAAGGACACAGCTGAACTGGAGCGGGCGCAGAGGAGGACGACCAAGGTCATTAAGGTAATAGGTGGGTTACAGAACCAAGACAGATTATCAAGATTGAGACTTTTAGTTTAGAAAAAAAACCTTTTTAGGCCATATTCCACGGAACGATTATCGGCCGTTACTGCCGATAATCGTCTCGTGGAATAGAAGGAAACGATCAGCCAACATCATTCATGTATGTATGTAGCATATCATTTACAGTGTCAGTTTATATTGCCCCGTCATATATTTGTGTTATTCATGCACCAAAGAATATTACAGATTATAACACTTTATTCACTATGGCAGGTATGCATGTAATATCGGTGATTATATGTGATATATATTACTACTGGATTTAGTTCTGGTAGATTATGTACATTCCTCCCATCTGTGTTCATGTTTGATCATTGAGTCACACTCTTATCAATGGTAATTAATAGGGATTGGTATTCCTTGGAACTGTTGTGGTGATTCTATTTTTGGCTCCACTTATAGTTCACTTTTAACTGGTTTGGCCAACTCCATGTAGACACCATCACTTGTTTCTTCAATTCTTGTAAACATGCTTCTGGTGTGCTATACTATGGCTTGTTATGGTGCGTTTACACGTAACGATTATCGTGCAAATTTGCGCGATAACGATCGAATGTGAACGATAATCGTACGTGTAAACGCAGCGAACGATCAAACGACGAATGAGAAATCGTTCGTTTTGATCTTTCAACATGTCATCAAATCATCGTTGGTCGTTTGCAAAAAATTCGCCGATCGTTCCGTGTAAACAGTCGTCGCGTGATAGTCCGGCTGCCCGCAGCCCCGCCCGCCGCCCCCCCCGCTCGCAGCCCGGCCCCCCGCTCTCAGCCCGGCCCTCCGCTCGCAGCCCGGCCCACCGCTCATCCGCAGCCCCCTGCGCCGGCTCGATCGCCACCCCCACCGCCGCTCCGATCGCCACCCCCGCCGCTCCGATCGCCCCCCCCGCCGCCGCTCTGATCGCCCCCCCCCCGCCGCGGCTCCGATCGCCCCCACCGCTGCCGCTTCGATCGCCCCCCCCCCACCGCCGCTACGATCGCCCCCCCCCCCCGCCGCCGCTCCGATATTTGCTCCAAATATTTGCTCCATGCAGTAGGAAATCCTCTATTAGTGCCCCATACAGTAGCCAGCCACCCCCACATAGTAACTACTTCCCTCCTTAGTGCCCCACATGGTAGTTTGCTTCAACCCCTGTAGGTGAATGGGCTGAACTTACATCTCCCGACTCCTCCACCTGCAGGAGGCACATAGCACCGGACACGTGTGTGATGATGCCACCATGCTGCCCGTACCAGGGCTCACTTCTAGGCTGCAGGCAGTATTAGGCCTGTTCCTTTTAGGACCAAGGGGTCAGTCTCCAGGTGCTGACATGATGGACACATTGCATTACTTTGAAGGGCTGTAAATAATGGTGTTCATCCCCTTTAAACAAATACAGGCTGAAATTATTCTAAGGTTGTGAAAGTACTAGCGTAGTATGTAGTACTCATTGAGAACTCCTATGCTTGGCTTGACATTGACATCATGGTGTCGGCTGGTTATTCTAGGTGATGACTCCATGCCGGATTATTAGCACTCAGCATAAATCGCTGGCTGAGGAACAAATATATGATGCAACTCAACCCTGGAATCTTTCTGTAAGGATGAAGCAATGTCATATGTGTATCTATCCATGTATATTCATATATGCATAAGTAGCTACGCCACTCTCCCCAGCTTATGTGCAGTAACAGTGCCTGTACGGCCTCAGGTTGCTGTTACTTGTGTGAACAGCACTCTAAGAGACTTGGGTTACTGAATGCATTGTATGAACAGCACTCTAAGGGTACCCTGTAAAAAGGACACAAGTATAATACCAGGATAGCTGGCATACACTAACAGGCTTGCTTTATTTAACGCACTGTATGAATAGTACCATAAGAGCAACCTGTAAAAAAGGACTGTGAACATGAAATGTACTGTGATATCTCATATGTAATACCTCACGTTATTCAGTATACTGTATATATCAAAGAATAAGTGGACTCAATGACAAGTGTACAAGTGTGTGTAAACCATGTGATACACTAACAATTGTGACAAAGGCAAATACAGATACTACAAGTACAGAAATTGAAATGTTACAAGCGCCATCTGCTGGTGAAATGTTAAAGTGCTCCTATCTGCTTTATTAGTTCAGATTGCACATGTGAAGTCATCCTCAGGCAATGTTCACACACAATAAAATAATACCAAAATACAGCTGTATTTTCAATGTAATAATGTTTTCTATTAAGATCTATAAGGAATTGACCATCAGTACACACACAGTAGAGAAAAACAGCTGTATTTGAGTACAGGAACATGCTCATTATTTACCATCAATTTTTTTCAACTGTGCGCACTTTTATTGTCACTCCAAATTACAGCCGTATTTTGGCGATTCAAATGCCTGTACAGACCAAAAAGGCTCCTACATGTTGCGGAAAGATTGCTTTCCTTCCTCAGGGATGTCCTGAGGATCCCTGAGGAAGAGAAACAATCTTTACGAAATGCGTAGGAGCTTTATTGGTCTGTACAAGCCGCCCTAACTAAAAGTGGTGACGTCACACATTTCAGAGAAGATGACTGCGGCGGTCGGAAGTGGATATTGCGCTGCCGGCCGGGGCACACGCCAACCCTGAAATTGATACTTGCTTATCGAGATCTGGACATCAGTATTTGGACATCTGACCTAACATGCATCACTTCTTGGATTCTTTAAATGAAGGTTTTCTGGGTCCCTACAATAGAAACAATGGGGGAGATTTATCAAACATGGTGTAAAGTGAAACTGTCTCAGTTGCCCCTAGCAACCAATCAGATTCCACCTTTTTAATTTTCCAAAGGGTCTGTGAGGAATGAAAAGTTGAATCTGATTGGTTGCTAGGGGCAACTGAGCCAGTTTCACTTTACACCATGTTTGATAAATCTCCCCCAATATCTACAAACACACGGTTTTAAACTCCCATTGACTTCAATTGATTAATACTCAGTTACAAGTCTCAACACTGGAATAGCCAGATATCCTTCCTAGGAAAGACCTAGCAAAGGGAGACTAGTAGTCTGTCCCTCCGATCCCCATATAATAAATAGCCTTTTCCTTTGCTGTGTCCCCATATAGTATTAAGCAACTCTACTTTGTTCCCCCCTCCATATGGAATAAGTCACCTCTGTCTAGCATCTCCTCTATATAGAATAAGCCCTCTCTGTGTAGCATCCCCCCAGGGCTGTATTAACAGCTGCTGCTGCCCTAGGCACTAAACCTGAAGACGCCCCATCTTCACGCACCTATTGGCGATACCAGACCTGACCAATACCACCATACCCCCCACCCCCCTGGAAAAGACACCAGATTTACTGGCAACTCTGAACAGGAGGAGGGAAACTAAAAAAATTAAAACAAAAAAATTAGTTTTTTCTGTCCCCCTGCTTCCTGGTGCTGCCCACCTGCAAGGTGCTGCCCTAGGCACCGGACCACGGGTGCCTAGTGGTAAATACGGCCCTGCATCCCCCATGAATAGCCCAACCCTGTAGCATCCCCCATGAATAGCTCCCCCTGTAGCAATACCCCATCAATAGCCACTCCTGTAGCATCCCCCATCAATAGCCACCCCTGTAGCATCCCCCATCAATACCCACCTCAGTAGCATCCCCCATCAATACCCTCCATAGCAATACCCCATGAATAGCCCCCCTGTAGCATTCCCCATGAATAGCCCCCCTGTAGCATCCCTATGTATAGCCCCCCCTGTAGAATCCCTATGTATACCCCCCTGTAGCAATACCCCTATGAATAGCCCCCCCTATAGCAATACCCCCATGAATAGCCCCCCCTGTAGCAATACTCCCATGAATAGCTCCCCGTAGCAATACCCCCATGAATAGCCCCCCTGTAGCAATACCTCCATGAATAGCCCCCCCTGTAGCAATACCCCCATGAATAGCCCCCCTGTAGCAATACCCCCATGAATAGCCCCCCCTGTAGCAATACCCCCATGAATAGCCCCCCCTGCCCTTCGTAGAATCCCTCATGATTAGCCCCATGTGGAAAAAAAAGTAATAAAAGTATACTCACCTAACCTGGCACATTGATTCCTCCTGGAGCTCCCAGCAGCCGCTCCTCTTCTCCTGGCCGCTGCCGCTGCTCCTCTTCTCCTAGCCGCCGCCACTCCTTTTCTCCTGGCCGCCGCTCTTCTCCTGGCCGCCGCTGCTCCTCTCCTGGCCGCCGCCGCTTCTCTTCTCCTGGCCGCTGCTCCTCTTCTCCTGGCCGCTGCTCCTCTTCTGGCCGCCGCCGCTCCTCCTCTCCTGGCCACCGCCGCTCCTCACTCCTCTGTGCCCAGGAAGTGACGTCACGGGATGCAGACGTGCCTACGCGCGGCACGTCTGCCCCTAATGGAGGGACTTTTAAAGGGACAGAGCGACACAGGTACAGCGGCGGCATTATAATGGGGGCAATCTTGCTGGGCCCCCCGAAACCTTGGGCCCCAGGCGGTTGCCCAGATTGCCCTCATTATAATCCGCCCCTGGTGGGGAGTAGGATTCTGGTTAGGTGGGAGCAATGCCTAGTAGACTTATATGGCAAACAGATCACTAATCTCAGGGAGACCAGTGAGCTGTCTGGATGGATACCTGGCTTTGTTATTTTCCCTGGTCATATCATCAGACTCGTAATTTTGTTGAATACTGACTGAATGGGCCACCTAGTATGGTGGTTTTGATGGTCTCCATACAGGAGTCATCCCTTTGCTAGGACCTTACCTGGAGGGATATCAGTGATCTGTTTGCCATATTGACTTCAGTCAGGAATGTTAAAAACAGCATGGAAACACCTAAATCACATTACTTTTTTCAGAGCTGTTCTGCTTGCAAATTTACATTGAATTTAATGGGAGCTTGAATAAAATAGACTAAAAAAACCTTCCCAAAATGCCTGTTGAATCACACTGATTTGCACTTATGGTTTTTATAACCGTGTGAACATACCCTTAGGACATCTGCAGAAATATGCAACATGTAAAAATACTGTAAGGAGACAATCCGTAAAAGCTCTCGAGGGGGAACTGGCAGAAGTGCTATGGGAGTGGAATAGGCAGGGTGGGAGGGCTGTGATTGACAGCTGAGGGAAAACAATGAATTCTGGAAATTGTAGTGCTGAGCAACTGAAAAGTAGTGATTATTGTTCAGCAGAAAGGACAAACATATAAAATAAAATTTTGGTGGTTTCACAGCTGGAGTAGTCAGGTAAGCAAGGTTATACACTTCTAATTTACTGAACACAGCATCAAATCTGTAGCAGATCCCTTAAAGCGAAAGACATTGCTTTAAAGGAGAAGTCCGGCCAAAATTAATTTTTGATATGTTGTTACTTATGAAAAGTTATACAAATTTCTAATGTACATTAATTATGGGAAATGCACATATACTGCTATTTCCCTTAATTTAGTAGATCAGGAAGTGTTAGAAATATCTCTGAAGAAGTGACGTCACGACCCAGGGTGTAATTCCTATGGAGTGTCCAGCAGGGGGCGCTCTCTATATAGAAGTCTATGGGACTTTATTGTTTCTATGGGTTTCTATGTAATGTAATGTAATGTAGTGTACAGTGCTTTATTGAATGAATACATCTATGGAATACTTTGGGGAGCAAGTGTCCTTGCTCCCCAAAGTATTGCATAAATGTATTCATTCAATACATAGTAAGCCCGCCGATCCGCCGCATTTCCGCCGCATTCCCGCTGATCCGCCGCATTCCCGCTGATCCGCCGCATTCCCGCCGATCCGGACCATATACATTGAACTACAGCTCCCATCATCTGCTTCTAGTATGAACAGGTGATGGGAGCTGTAGCTGGGTAATGGATATGACATGCCGCCGGGCGCAGGGGGGAGCCGCTCAGTACACAGGAGCGCTCCCCCCTCCTCCTCCTCCTTCCGTGATAACTTCCGCCTATACCAATGCTGACTCCCTGCCTGGCCGCCGCTCTCCGCTCACATATACCGGCTCCCGGCATCAGCGCGGACACCAGGATGCATCGGGAGCCGGTATGTATGGGGGTGGAGAGCGGAGAGCGGCGGCCAGGCAGGGACTCAGCATTGGTATAGGCGGAAGTTATCACGGAAGGAGGAGGAGGAGGAGGGGGGAGCGCTCCTGTGTACTGAGCGGCTCCCCCCTGCGCCCGGCGGCATGTCATATCCCATCACCTGTTCATACTAGAAGCAGATGATGGGAGCTGTAGTTCAATGTATATGGTCCGGATCGGCGGGAATGCGGCGGATCAGCGTGTGGCGGATCGGCGGGAATGCGGCGGAAATTCGGCGGAAATGCGGCGGATCGGCGGGCTTACTGTGTATTGAATGTATTGAATGAATACATTTATGCAATACTTTGGGGAGCAAGGACACTTGCTCCCCAAAGTATTCCATAGATGTATTCATTCAATAAAGCACTGTACACTACATTACATTACATAGAAACCCATAGAAACAATAAAGTCCCATAGACTTCTATATAGAGAGCGCCCCCTGCTGGACACTCCATAGGAATTACACCCTGGGTCGTGACGTCACTTCTTCAGAGATATTTCTAACACTTCCTGATCTACTAAATTAAGGGAAATAGCTCTATATGTGCATTTCCCATAATTAATGTACATTAGAAATTTGTATAACTTTTCATAAGTAACAACATATCAAAAATTAATTTTGGCCGGACTTCTCCTTTAAGATCTTTTCATCAATAGACTGGTGCCGGCACGGGGATGCGAATGTTGCAGTCCTTTTTTTTGAAATGCAGCCCCATTCCCGTGCACAGCCGGTCTACTCACGGTCCCTGGCCCAGCCTGAAGCACTGGAGGCGGGCCTGTCCATGCCCAGTATGACAAAACCCCTCCCCTCTGTGACACAGCTCCATTGATTCTACAGAGGGGAGGGCAGAACATCACACTGGGGGCCTACCCCCAGTGCTTCAGGCCGGGCCAGTGACCAGGAATAGACTTGCGCCGTCGCACAAAAAAAGGACCGATTTACCAGCGCCAGTCTATTGATGTAAAGTTATTAAAAAGTTTACCTGCTGATACATTCGCTTTAAGTGTTAATGGACCCTAAAGGGGTATTTCCATATCAACCAACACAATCATGTAGGACTCCCCCAATTAAATTTTTCTATATTATATTAATTTAGCAATAAATGTAAAAAGTATTTCAGGATGCACCAAAAAATACCTTTGACATGTCAAAAGTTATGATTGGTCGGGGTCTTTGTGTTGAAACTGCGACTGATCAGAAGAACGAGCAGGGGAGAAGTCGTGCTCAGCATGGTCCTCTCCTGGCTCTATGTCATGTGATGAGACGGCCGCATAATGGAAGTGGGAAGTGACCACACGCTCCTCTTAACGCTCAATCTACTGATCGGTTGGGGTGTGAACACTCTAATTAAAAAACTCAAAAGGTTTTTTTTGGGACAGGTACATTTTAAGTTGTGATGGGAATAACATTTTTAGGGTATGTGCACATTACGGAATCCCGACAGAACACCTGCCGCGGATTCCGCAGCTTGCACCTCAAAGAATGAGCGGGTTCATTCTTTGGGCGGAAGGTGAAATTTGGCAAACCATAGAAGGAAGTCTATGGGAGCAGCGAAGATGCGCACGGCCGCCAGTGTCCACAAGTGGGTGCGAGCTCAGGATTCCATAACGCTACAAAAACATGGCGACTTTCTTTCACAGACAGCACCACTCTTGTCTCCAGGTCAGGTGAGGTTTGCAATTAAAGGGGTTATCCAGTGCTACAAAAACATGGCCACTTTCTTTCAGAGACAATTGTAACTTCAAAACCCCACCCAAACTGGACACAACAGTAGGGGGAAAGTGGCCATGTTTTTGTAGTGTTGGATAACCCCTTTAAGCTCTTTTCACTTCAATGGAACTGAGCAGCAAAACCCGCACAAGCTGGAGACAAAAGTGGGACCGTCTCTGGAAGAAAGTGGCCATGTTTTTGTAGCGCAGGATAACCCCTTTTAAGCTCTACTCACTTCAATAGAAAATCACCTAGACTGGGGACAAGAGCAGTGCTGTCTGTGGAAGAAAGTGGCCATGTTTTTGAAGCGCTGGATAACCCCTTTAATTTTTCTTTACTAAGCACAGCGCCATGTTTTGTAGTGGCTGTGCCTGGTGCTGCGGCCGGTACAGTCCCATTCACTTGAATGGGACTGAGCTTCAGCTCTCTGCAATACCAGGCGCTACTATTGTGGGGTCCACTATATCTGATATCATCTGAATGATTTATTAGAAGACTTCTGGAGACTGGTACAAGCTGGTGGCATTGACTCTATCACTAGTGACATTACTGTGTCTGGAAACCAGGACAAATATTCCCCAACCTGTATCTCTGTGGCAAAACAACAACCAGCACCATCATGACTGGAAATTGTAGCGGAGAGTCCCAGGTTGGGGAATACTGAGGACGGAGCAGACGTGACGTCATCACGCCGCTCCGCTGAGCTGTTATGAAACTCGCGGCCCTGCACACGTAGACAGTTTCTATGGCAACCAACGCTTCCCCGAAGTTTGACAGCGTCCGCAGATCAGAAAACCGGAAGCGGAAGTTGTAGTGCCCGGAGCGGCCATATTGGAAGCGGGGGAGGAAATAGACAGGAGGAGACCGAGGAGGAGAAAGAGAAGAGAGCAGCGCGCTGACCTCGGGCTGAGAGGTGAGGAGACGGCTGGGGCTGGCTGTGTGTGACTGCCGAGCATCGGGTGAGGGGGAAGATGGAGGGAGCAGACACTATGGGGAAGCGGAAGCACCGGCTTGCTGGGCTTATGTCTGGCCAGGCCCCGGAGGAGGGGAGGGGGGAGGCAGCCACTGGTGTTTATCAGAAGATTGCTTCTATACTGGGGTCCTATATATGCATACAGTGTATATACTATCTATAAGGACTGGAGATGGCTGGCCTCTCCAGCTGTTGCAAAACTACAACTCCCATCATGCCCTGGCAGTCAGTAGTTTTATAAGGGCTGGAGAGCTGCTGGTTGAACACTGTTTCCTTAAAGGGCATGACCATCATTATCATCATCATCATGACATTACAGTGTTCTGCTCATAGCCGGTAGAAGTATGACAGGATATCTGAACCGCTCCATATGGAAAATTATAAGCAGCAGTAGGGGGCGCTCTAATCAAAACCGAAAACTTTGGTTACGTCTAGTGCAGCCCTGAGGGGGCGGTGACTGACACCGGAGGGACACTCCAGCTATTTTGTGTCTCCACACTCCTCCGGTGTCTCCGGGTCCTCCTTTTGGATGATCCAGGATTAACTTGTATCGGTCTGCTCAGACAGGACAGCGCCACGGCCGGTCATCGGCGGAGACACCAGAGAGCCGCAATGAGGTGAGAATAGCGTCTTTATAATTTTTTTATATAACTGTATCAAAAATCTTCTCATGCCGGAGTACCCCTTTAAAGAATGAGAAAGTTTGGTGGTGTGATGCTTCGCCCCCTCAAGATCTGCATCGTATGTAACACAGGGTCTCCCTGGGAGGTCGCTGTAGAAGTGATTGTTTGCTCTTCAGGTATTTGTTTTGTGTAAATTCACGCGACTGAAAAATAACCTAAAGTGATTCTTTTGTTATTTAAAAAAAAATAAAAAATTGACAGGACACACGGACATGTCAGAAGTTTTGATCAGGGAAATGTTCAGTCTCTCATCGGTCACTAGAATGAAGGCCCTATTACACGGAGCGATTATCGGTTAAAAATTTGCTATAACGATTGGAAATGAGCGATTATCTGTCTGTGTAATAACACCAAACAATGACAGGGGTGACTTCTGAGGGAATAAGGAAAGATATAAAGCGGATTCTCCTGTGTGTGCAGTAGATGCAGCCAGTCTCCAGCCTCCATGTCCTGAACTACTCAGAACTAGACTAGATGGAGCAGGTGGTCTTTTCCTGCTGTCTTCTATGTTTCTAACTAATATTTATCATATACAAAGATACAATGCTAGATCCATGTGATATAGAGATCAGCCATAGTCCCAGATTCATCAGCTCTCTGTCAGTGTCTGCGTTCCTGAATCATTGCGGCCCCACAGGAACTACCCACTCAGCAAGTCAGTGACAGCAGTGTCACTTCACTCACTGATTGGCTGAGCGGGCATTTCTGAGTGGGGCTGTGACATCACAGGATTGGGAGCACATTGCATTATTATGATCCCACCACCCCCTGTCCCCCTTGCATTTTTCACTGTTGCCCAGAATACCCCTTTAATTTCGCTCTCGCTCTCACACACACACACACACTGCCTGCGGCAGCCATGGCGTACACACACACACACTGCCTGCGGCAGCCATGGCGTGCACACGCACACACACACACACACACACTGCCTGCGGCAGCCGTGGCGTACACACGCGCACACACACACACACACACACACTGCCTGCGGCAGCCATGGCGTACACACACACACGCACACACACACACACACTGCCTGCGGCAGCCATGGCACACACACACACACACACACACACACACACTGCCTGCGGCAGCCATGGCACACACACACACACACACACACTGCCTGCGGCAGCCATGGCACACACACACACACACACACACACACACACACTGCCTGCGGCAGCCATGGCACACACACACACACACACACACACACACACACTGCCTGCGGCAGCCATGGCACACACACACACACACACACACACACACACTGCCTGCGGCAGCCATGGCACACACACACACACACACACACACACACACACACTGCCTGCGGCAGCCATGGCACACACACACACACACACACACTGCCTGCGGCAGCCATGGCACACACACACACACACACACACACACACACTGCCTGCGGCAGCCATGGCGCACACACACACACACACACACACACACACTGCCTGCGGCAGCCATGGCACACACACACACACACACACACACACTGCCTGCGGCAGCCATGGCACACACACACACACACACACACACACACTGCCTGCGGCAGCCATGGCACACACACACACACACACACACACACACTGCCTGCGGCAGCCATGGCGCACACACACACACACACACTGCCTGCGGCAGCCATGGCACACACACACACACACACACTGCCTGCGGCAGCCATGGCACACACACACACACACACACACACACACACTGCCTGCGGCAGCCATGGCACACACACACACACACACACACTGCCTGCGGCAGCCATGGCGTACACACACACACACACACACACACACACACACACACACACACACACACTGCCTGCGGCAGCCATGGCGTACACACACACACACACACACACACACACACACACACTGCCTGCGGCAGCCATGGCGTACACACACACACACACACACACACACACACACTGCCTGCGGCAGCCATGGCGTACACACACACACACACACACACACACACACACACACTGCCTGCGGCAGCCATGGCGTACACACACACACACACACACACACACACACACACACACTGCCTGCGGCAGCCATGGCGTACACACACACACACACACACACACACACACACACACTGCCTGCGGCAGCCATGGCGTACACACACACACTGCCTGCGGCAGCCATGGCGTACACACACACACACACACACACTGCCTGCGGCAGCCATGGCGTACACACACACACACACACACACACACACACACACACACACACTGCCTGCGGCAGCCATGGCGTACACACACACACACACACACACACACTGCCTGCGGCAGCCATGGCGTACACACACACACACACACACACACACACACACACTGCCTGCGGCAGCCATGGCGTACACACACACACACACACACACACACACACACACACACTGCCTGCGGCAGCCATGGCGTACACACACACACACACACACACACACACACACACACTGCCTGCGGCAGCCATGGCGTACACACACACACTGCCTGCGGCAGCCATGGCGTACACACACACACACACACACACTGCCTGCGGCAGCCATGGCGTACACACACACACACACACACACACACACACACACACACACACTGCCTGCGGCAGCCATGGCGTACACACACACACACACACACACACACACACTGCCTGCGGCAGCCATGGCGTACACACACACACACACACACACACACACACACACTGCCTGCGGCAGCCATGGCGTACACACACCCACACACACACACTGCCTGCGGCAGCCATGGCGTACACACACACACAGCCTGCGGCAGCCATAGCACGCACTTGTACATCCTCCCGCAGCGATTGAGTGTGCACACACAGCTTGCTGCAGCCAAAGAACACACGCGTGCACACAGCCTGCTGCAGCCATAGCGTGCGCACACACAGCCTGCTGCAGCCATAGCATACATATATACACACACACACACACACACACAGCCTGCTGCAGCCATAGCGTGCGTACACGCAGCCTGCTGCAGCCAGGGCTGTGGAGTCGGAGCTAGTTTTGGCTGCAGTTGGAGTCGAAAAAATGTACTGACTCCAGCGTTAAAAAAAAATCTTTTACATTTTTTTTTGAGTTTTCATATGGATTTTATAAATGTTCCTTATTAATATAGTTTGTTCTAATATTCTAAGCCCTTTATCTATGACAACCAGAAAAACCCCTTTCTCACATAGTCTGGTCTCTATTTGGCAGCTTGTTTCTGAGCTGGAAGAGTCCATTGTGTGGGGGGAGATCTGTGCTGTTCTCTTCCTGGATGCTGGATGACTGTATATGAGCAGCAGTTTAATATGAAGATATCCTGTGTAATAGAGAAGGAGGAGAAGCCATAAGTAGTGTAGCAGTAACCTCTGTCCTCAGTGTGGTGTTTTCTCTCTGAGAGAAGATTTTGTGTGTGTGCTATGGCTGCAGCTGTGTGTGTGTGTGCTATGGCTGCCTCAGGCTGTGTGTGTGTGTGTGCTATGGCTGCCTCAGGCTGTGTGTATGTGTGCGCTATGGATGCCTCAGGCTGTGTGTGTATGTGTGCGCTATGGATGCCTCAGGCTGTGTGTGTATGTGTGCGCTATGGATGCCTCAGGCTGTGTGTGTATGTGTGCGCTATGGCTGCCTCAGGCTGTGTGTGTATGTGTGCGCTATGGCTGCCTCAGGCTGTGTGTGTATGTGTGCGCTATGGCTGCCTCAGGCTGTGTGTGTATGTGTGCGCTATGGCTGCCTCAGGCTATGTGTGTGCGCGCATGCTCTGGCTGCAGCAGGCTGTGTGTGTGTGCTATGGATGCGGCAGGCTGTGTGTGTATTAGGGCTGGGCGATAAACCTAAAAAAAAATTGATACTGTCTCAACTTTGCCAGGACGGTATTTGCAGTATATTTCTTATTCCCCTTCTGAGCAGCCCGTCACGTCAGAGTGCAACAAGACCACCACGCAGCTGTCACCATCCGTCAGAGCGCCCCCACCGTGCCCCATCCGGGCTGGGCTGTCAGTACAATCACCTCTTGCAAATGGCAGTAGAGCACCAGTCTTCTAGCCTCCTGTCCGCCTGTTTTCAGTGTGAGGCGCCAGTTAGAATGTGTGTGCACTTGTGACTCTGGCATGGCGACTGAAATGTCGCCCGAGTTGCGGTGGGACACTCTGGGGCAGCGGGGCACAAGGGAAACAACCTGTACTATCAGCTGTACCTGTGGAAGATGCAGCAGCTTCCTGCGGGCGTGCACAGGTTCGGTGACCCGGAGCTGTCACTACCCCACAGGAATTAGCTGCAGCACCTACTCCAGAGCCTGGAGGAGCAGCTACCAGTGCCTGCAGATCCTCTTCTCCTTCTCAGTGCCTAGGTGCTGCCTATGTGCTCCCTGTATAGTAATACACCCCTTTAAGCCCCCCCCCCCCTGTTTAGTCCCATACCCCTATCCCTATGTGCCCCCTGTATAGTAATACATCTCTATCGACTCTCCCTTTATAGTAATACACCTCTATCTGCCCCCCTATCCCTCCCCCCTGTATAGTCATACTCCCCTATCCCTATGTGACCCCCCTGTGTATACACGTCCTGTAGTGTTTACATAGCTGTATACCTGTATATATGTCTTGTAGTGTGTACATAGCTGTATACATGTCCTGTAGTGTGTGTACTTAGCCATACACCTGTTTTTTTTTTTTTTTTTTTTTTTTTATTATTATTATTTTTCCCCTTCACTTTTTAAAATCAAAATCAGTGTGGCTTTCACAGAGGGGTGGTATGTCAGAATTATTACTGCAGCTACATGTGCGATTAACAGCAATATTGATTTAGGCCAATTATGATTTAGTGAGTGCGTGCTATGGCTGCAGCAGACTGTGTGTGTGTGTGTGTGCGTGTGTGTGTGCCATGGCTGCAGCAGGCTGTGTGTGTGTTAGAGAGGCAGAAATTAAAGCGGTGTTCTGGGCATCAGTGAAAAATCCAGGGGGAGGGGGGGAGCAGCGGGTTCGGATCATAATAAAGAAGTCCTATTTACCCTTCCCCGTGCCCCCACAGTGCAACATGCTCCCAATCATGTGATGTCATGGCCCCATTTAGAAATGCCCGCTCAACCAATCTGTGAGTGAGGCGAGGCACAACTGCAGTGACTGACTGGCTGAGTGGGTAGTTCCTGTGGGGCTGCGATGATTCAGGAGCGCAGACACTGACAGAGAGCTGAAATCGATTTTCAAAAAAAATTGTTGGATACGGGCAGTCCAGCTACTGAAGGAGAGACTGAGAAGCGAGAGAGCCCAGCAGTGTCCTCTGTCCCTGCCGCTGACCCGCCCCCATAGCGGGACGAATATCCCCTCCCAGCTGCACAGGGAGGTCTGTGGAGAAAACCGCAGGGACTGAAGGGTTGGTAGATAGTGTCGCCGCGGGTGCTGGAGCTGTACAGCGGGATTGGGGTCTGCACTGCGCCTCCCGATCCCGCTGTACAGCTCCAGAGATTGGGGACCTCCATGTGCAGCCTGGAAGGGATATTCGTCCAGCTATGGGATTGGGTCTGTGGCGGACGGTATACACCAGGTATGTGCCCTCATGCCCCCTCCCCCCCCCCCCCCCCCCCCCCCAGGTCTGCCCCAGCCACAAAGTTTTCAAGATATCATGGTTTTCAAGGTTTACACCCTTCATCTTTACTTGTACTACTACACCCCTCATCTGTTCTTGTACTACTACTATGCCCCTTATCTATTCCTGTACAACTACACCCCTCTTCTGTGCTTGTGCTCCTATTACTACACCCCTCATCTGTACCTGCACTACTACACCCTACCTAAATGGAGGCACAAATAGGATCTCCTATACTATATGGGGGCACAGAGTGGCACATATTTGGCAAAGCTACTTATATGGGGCACAGAGAGATCTACTACAGGGGGAGCACTGGTACAGTGGGAAGCACATACCATTTTCTCAAACGTCATTAAAATAGTATGTGACGCTGCAAAGAGAAAAATGTTTATTTAGCAAAAAATAAATAAATTGTAATTTAAATACAGAATCGTCCAAGATTTTTTAAAAATCAAGATTTTATTTTTTGGCCATATCGCCCAGCCCTAGTGTGACCCCCTCTATATCACGGGGATCTGGCATTGTTAGCAGTGTATCTCAGTGTATGGTCAATGTTTAGTTAGAAACATAGATGATTGTCAGCAGGAAAAGACCACCTGCTCCATCTAGTCTAGTTGTGAGTAGTTCAACACACACCACACACCACACACACCACACACACCACACACACACACCACACACCACACACACACACACACACACACACACACACCACACACACCTTATTCCTTTAGAAGTCGCCTCAGGATCATGTAGGACATTAGGAAGAAGCTGCTGTACCAGATCTACTTCCAGGAAGAGAACAGCACAGATCTCCCCCCCCCACACAATGGACAAATAGTGACTGACAACTTCTCCCCGACCACCCTTATCTAATAGGGTCACTGCTTTATTACTGATATAAGGCACCTCTTACACGGAACAATATCGGCCTATAATTGTTTTGAGTAATTAGGGCTGGTCGATTAATCGAATTATTATGGGCGGGGAGGTGTGCGCAGACAGCAGGCGGTCCAGAGAGGAGCGGAGAGGTGTATGGCGGCAGTGCGGTGTGGCCCTGGAGTCTCTGGAGGAGGCACCCCTCGTCTATACCTGTACTACTACTACTGCACCCCTCATCTATACCTGTACTACTGCACCCCTCGTCTATACCTGTACTACTACTACTACTGCACCCCTCATCTATACCTGTACTACTACACCCCTCGTCTATACCTGTACTACTACTACTACTACTACTACACCCCTCATCTATACCTGTACTATTACACCCTTTATCCACTATACCTACACTAATATTCCCTACCTAGATGGAGGCATAAAGAAGATGTCCTATACTATACGGGAGCAGAGAGTGGCACAAATTTGGGAAAACTACTTACATGGGGCACGGCGAGTGGGCTTGCCTACTGCATGGGGGCACGGGGGGGGGGCTTGCCTACTGCATGGGGGCACGGGGGGGGCCTTGCCTACTGCATGGGGGCACGGGGGGGGGCCTTGCCTACTGCATGGGGGCACGGGGGGGGGGCTTGCCTACTGCATGGGGGCACGGGGGGGGGGCTTGCCTACTGCATGGGGGCAGGGGGGGGGGCTTGCCTACTGCATGGGGGCACAGGGGGGGGCTTGCCTACTGCTTGGGGGCACAGGGGGGGGCTTGCCTACTGCATGGGGGCACAGGGGGGGCTTGCCTACTGCATGGGGGCACGGGGGGGGGCTTGCCTACTGCATGGGGGCACGGGGGGGGCTTGCCTACTGCATGGGAGGGGCTTGTCTATTGCATGTGGACACAGAAGGGGCTTGTCTACGGCATGGGGGGCTTGTCTATTGCATGGGGACACAGAGGGGGCTTGTCTATTGCATGAGGGCACAGAGGGGGCTTGTCTATTGCATGGGGGCACAGAGGGAGCACTGTTACAGCGGGAAGCAATATAGTTGATCCTTAGACTGATAGAACATAAACTTGATTGATGAGGAACATTTAAAAAATTCATATCATAACAGTTATAAAATTTTGAAAGTTGTTTTTTTTTTTTTTTTTTTTAAAGCTGGAGTGTGTACATTTTTTCCAACTCCAGCCAAAACTATCTGTGACTCCCTGACTGAGACTCCACAGTCCTGGTCTGACCATCCAGACTGTGATCGATCAAAGCTTTTGATGTTTCTCCACACACAGGATATACATTGTGGATTTCATGTAAGAATGTAATCGTCTTCACTGTCTCCCTGCAGTAGGTATCTATAGACTTGCAGTGGAGAGTGAAACTCTTAGCTGAGCGCTTCTCCCAGTTGTAGCTAATAATTGACGCTCACCAATCAATGCTATTGACATGTTAACATTTTATTTTATTTTTTAAGTGCCTATTTAATTTGGTGAAACATGATAGAGATGCTGCAGGGAACAAAACAGACGTGTTTACTTACATGTTCTGCCATGCTGCTGCTGGCTTCCTGGTCGTCTCTGCTGCCGACGGTGTCCATGGTCTTTCCTTGTCAGCAGAGGTTTTGCACATGTGGATGGCAGCAGACACTGGTGCGCCTATAAATCTTCAGCGCAGTGGGACAGGTAAGAGGTATACGTGTCTGTTATGTTCCCTGCAGCATCCTGAATGTAAACCCCCCCCCCCCCCCCATAGCTCTTATTCTGCAATAGCATATCCACGCTATAATCCGCACTTTGGTGGTGATTTTCTGCTAAGGGTTTTGTTGCAGAAAATACCGCAGCAGCATACCGTCTCTGAGTAAGGGTCCTATTCCACGGGCCGAGGAGGGCCCGATCAACGATGTAAACGATCGGCGATCTGCACGGCCCGGTGATCATTGAGCGAGGGCTGCAGGGACATCGTTACCGATGCCCTTGCAGCATCATCCCCCGGTCCCGCGCGCTCTGTCTTCAGAATGGCCGGTCAGCTGACAGGCCACACTCAGCCAATCATAGGCCGCGGCGGTCCCGGCCTGTGATTGGCTGAGCGATCCATCAGCTGACCGGCCATTCTGAAGATAGAGCGCGCGGGATCCGGGGATGAAGACAGCGCGGAGAAGAAGCCCTGACAGGTAATGTATTACTGCTGCTGCTGCTTGTCAAATCATCGGTTGCCCGCCGCGCACCGCTATTCAACCGTAGCGATGCGCGGTGGGGGAACGATGATTTTAGGTCTTGCCCTAAATGAACGATGAGCCGATGACACGATCATCGGCTGATCGTTCTCTCTATTTCACCGAACGATAATTGGCAGAATCGAGCCAAATGGGGCCGATCCGGCTGATTATCGTTACTGTGGAATAGGGCCCTAAGTGTATTGGTGGCTTTCACTCCTGAGAAGTAAAGAGTTCAGTCTGTGATGTACATCCAGCATACAGACTGTATACCACCTGTATATCATGGAGACATCGCAACTTGAGTCTTGCATTCAAGATGTGCCTTTTTATTCTTTTCTTTTTAATTATTTTTTTTTCCCACCCAGTTTGATGTTTTTGTCAGTGTTTGCATGTTTTTTTTTTTTTTTTTTTATACTGGCATTTTCCCCTCAAATTCCTCTCAGTAGAAATCCTAGAATTAAATGATCAAAGAATCACATGATTTGTCATGGGGAAAATGCAGGTGGGAAAAAAACAATAAAAATACCTCCAATCTTGTAGGGGTAAAACGTAACGAAAAATGTATCGTAGAAGACAAGGGGCAGTTTTTTATTTTTTTTTTAGGCCAAAAGTGGTGCAGGATACTCAAACTCAGGCCCTCCAGCTGTTGCAAAACTACAATTCCCATCATGTCAAAACAGCTAACGCTTTGGCTGTCCATGCATGATGGGAATTGTAGTTTTGCAACAATTGGGGGGCGTGAGTTTGAATTTGACACCCCTGCCTTAGGCTTCCTCCAGAAAAATATCATGCACCACTTTTGGCCTGGGAAAAAAAAATGGGTACTCCGGAAGAGTGGAGAAAAAAAAAAAAAAGCTGGGATGCATAATCAAAACATTACAAAGTAAAGCTGCAGCCCTCCTAAACAGCAGCTGCGGGCCGCCAAGGATGTCCTCCTTCACAGCGGGAAGGGAGGTGTGGATCGTCCATCACCTGCTCCCTCATGCTGCATTCTCCTCGCTCTCCTCTGTCATGTTCTGGTACTGCCTGCAGCCCTATGCAGCACACACGCAGATAAATGATTGAGGCTGCAGGGCACATCCGGTGCAGTCAGTGCCTCTGTACCAGGCTACCTGCACCGGAACATGACAGGAAATCAATTATAACGCATCAAGGATGGGGGAGCTACTGGAGAAACGCTACAAGGGGAGCTGGTTACAGGTGAGTTGATGTGTTTTTTTTTTTTTTGTCTAGTTGGGGCACAAAGGGGGCATAAAACAACTATATGTGGTACAGACAGGGGCAATGGTGGACATATCGGCTGCACATGGGCCTGGGGCGGACTATCAGACTCCAGGTGTTAGCTTGTGACAGACAGAAGGGGAGAGCATCGGGCAACATGAACTTCCCGATGTTCTGCCGGCTGCTCTGATGATCATCTCCCGCCTGCACACACAGGCAGCAGCACCCGGTGACACCGTCTCCTCGCCCGACCCGGGGGTCACAGCAGTGCAGTGTCGGGGCCAGGATGTATGTACATGTGGGGGTGGGGGGGCACGGCAGTGCAATGTATGTGTTTGTGTGGTGAGGGGGTGGTCAACTCCTTTCTCTTAATTTACTAGTTTCCCCTTAATTTACTAGTTTCCCCTTATCAGTAACTTGTATTTATTTATTGCTGACAGTTTATAGAGACTGTACCATCAGTACTTTCAGTTTAGGTTTTGCACATGGATAGAATGGCGCTGGCAAGTTGGTGCCGTTCTATCCATGTGCAGAACTTAAAGCGACTCTACCCACAATCTGACCCACCCCAAACCGCTTGTAACTTCGGATAGCTGCTTTTAATCTAAGATCTGTTCGGGGTGCGTTTGGCAGGTGATGCCATTATTGTCCTAAAAAAAATACTTACAAACACACACACACCGTATACGCAGCAAATACGCAGCAGATCTGCAGCAGATTTGATGGTGCAGATTTGATGCTGTGTTCAGTTATTTAGATCTAATCTGCTGCGTATTTGCTGCGTATCGCAGCAGTAAATACGCTGCGTATACGGTGTGTGTGTTTATACCCTTAAACTTGCAGCCCTGTGTCAAACTGTCGTGGCCTAGAGTGTCTGTGCCCAGGCTTGCACCACCCCTCTGTCCCTCCTCCCCACCTTCTTCATCATCAGGAATGCCCCAGGCAGGTTTTTTCTATTCATCACTTGTCTGAAAACTGCACAGGTGCCTTAATGATCCAACACATGTGCAGTGTTCAGACAGGTGATGAATAGGAGAAATCCTGCCTGGGGCATTCCTGATGATGAAGAAGCCGGGGAGGAGGGACGGAGGGCGGGTGCAAGTCACTCTAGGCCACACCAATTTGACACAGGGCTGCAAGTTTCAAAGTTGTTTTTTTTATGACAATAACTGCATCACCTGCTGAATGGACCCCAGGACATATCTTGGATTAAAAGCAGATATCCGAAGGTACAAGAGGTTTGGGGGGGGGGGGGGCTCAGAGTGTGGGTACAGAGTCGGTTTAAAGCAGATGTACTGATGGTACAAAACTTCTTCCTGCAGCTCAAGAATCTGTTATCTGTGCAGGCAGTGTAAGGGTGGTATTACATGGGCCAATGGGGGCCCGATAATACCTGTAAACGAGCAGCGATCTGCTAGATCGTCGCTCATTTACTGGGCCTGTTACACTGCCTGATCGTTTAACAAGGGCTGCAAGGACATCGTTACCGATGTCCTTGCAGCCCTTGTTTAAACTACATACATTACCTATCCACGCTCCAGGGCTGCTTCTGCGTTCCGCTTCTCGAGAGGTCCTGCGCGTTCTAGCTTCAGAGTGGCCTGTCAGCTGACAGGCCGCTCAGCCAATCAAAGGCTGGGGCCGCCGCGGCCTGTGATTGGCCGGGCAGCCTGTCAGCTGACAGGCCGCTCTGAAGCCAGAGCGAGCGGGACCCGGGGAGAAGACCGCAGGAGCAGCCCTGGAACGTGGGTAGGTAATGTATATCGTCAGTCGCCGTCCGCTCACCGCTATTACACGTAGTGGTGCGCGGTCGGCACCCGACGAAAATAGGTCAGAACCTATATCAACGATCAGACGATGATCGTTGTCATCGGCTGATCGTTGTATTTATTACATGGAGCTATAATCAGCCGATTATCGTTCCATGTAATAGTACCCTAAGGGTTAAACCTGTCTGTTTTCTGCAATAACTTATGGTGTGTTTACACAGGCAGATTTATCTGACAGATTTTGCAAGCCAAAACCAGGAATGGATTTGAAAAAAAGAGAAATCTCAATCTTTTCTGACCCATCCCTTGTTTATGGTCTGTTCCTGACTTTGGCTTCAGAAATCTGTCAGATAAATCTGCCTGTGTAAACGCACCATTAGGGTCCATTTAGATTATCTGTCAAAGATTTGAAGCCAAAGCCAGGAACAGACTATAAACAGAGATCAGGTCATAAAGGAAAGCCTGAGATTTCTCATCTATTCCTGGCTTTGGCTTCAAATCTTTGGCAGATAATCTGTCAGATAATCTTTCTGTGTAAATGGACCCTAGGTCTCTGATAAGAAGAAACTGAAGGAGCTAGAAAAGTGACAGCTATTCACAGTATAGGGCCCATATTTCTATAGTAAGGGCCTTCTTACACAGAGCGATAATCTGCTGCTTATTAGGACACTTTGGCAGATCATCGCTCCGTGTAATAAAGACAACGATCAGCCGAGGACAATGATCATCAGCTGATTGTTGTAGTTTCAGTCTACAAATCATCGGCTGCCAAGGGCGCACATACTGTAGCTACTTGTAATAGTGATGCACGGCCAACGGCTGATGAATGTGTAGAAAGAAACTATAAATGTTATACATGCCTGTCTGCGCTCCCCGCTGTTCCGGTCCCTGCAGCCGCCACTGGAACTTAGACGGTCTCTGAAGTGACAGGCTGCTCAGCTAATTGCTGGCCGAGATGGGACCACCCATGCTCACTTACATTAGTGATCGGGCCGTGTAATAAGTGTCACTGTCATCATAAAAAACTTTTAACATTTTATAATAGAGACATGTAAACAGTATTGATCAATCCTGGTCTCAGTATTCCGATGTGTACCGATTGTGAGAGGCACACGCTTAGCCGGTGTTCTCTCGTCACATGATCAGTCCGGCTCTGACTCATTGTCTATGTAAGTCCGACTGATGTCATGTATAAACAGGAACTCCCGGCACACACGGCGGTAAACTTGCAAGGTGCGTTTATTAACAAGACGAGGTGCACACAAAACAGTCGGGCAGAACGCGTTTCGGCACAATTGCCTTTATCAACTGGCAGTTGATAAAGGCAATTGTGCCGAAACACGTTCTGCCCAACTGTTTTGTGTGCACCTCGTCTTGTTAATAAACGCACCTTGCAAGTTTACCGCTGTGTGTGCCGGGAGTTCCTGTTTATGCATTGTTGGAGTATCCGCGTGCACCACGCGGCGGAGTACCGACATTGAAGGTTACGACTGATATCATGTGACATGGTGGGAAGCAGAGTATGGACCTCTCCCGGCTCGTTCTCTCGATTGGTACGGGGTGAACTCTCGACTAGCGTACCCGTTCAGCGGTCCTAAATTAAGCCCAATCCCTATGCACACTGTTGGATTTAGTAAGAGACGCACACCTCTTAGTACATCTGGTGACCTACACCTTTTCCTTGGTTTATGCCAGGGGCATAAATAAGTCCCCCCCCCCCCCCCCCCCCCATGTTTTTCTGATCTTCCGCAAGGCAATCAGTGTACAACGCACTTAGGACCCTCCAACTACAACAGCTGCAAAAACTCCCAGCATTTACTGACAGTCTGCAGCTCTCAGGGTATGCTGGGAGATGTAGTTTATACTCAAGGGGTTTGTCCTCTCAGAAACTACACCTCCTGGCATACCCTGAGTGCTCCGTAAGTGTAGGGCATTCTGAGAGTTGTAGTTATTTACAAGGCAGTTGTGGTCACAGACCAGTGCAGGATGGGAACGGGTCAGCACATAGCTTCTCACCGGTTGTTTGAGTGTCCCCCCAGCATCAGTTCTATACTGGGACCCGCTCAAATTGCAGTACAGCACAGACTTCGGGGCCCACCAGAGACTCCTCGAGTGCCCCCTGATCACTGTGTTGTAGGGCCCTCCCCAGAATCCAGGTTACATGTCCCAGATACCCAGGCGATTGATCACTCATCAGAGTGTGTGCGCCTTTAAAGCAGAACATTGGCGGTATAATTAGGTTATGGGGGGCCCAAGCACATTTTTTTTGCACAGGAGCCTGCTGCAGTCTGTCTGCCCCTGGAGTGGGTATATAAAAACTTTATGGGGCACATAGGGGGCAAAGCCCTAAGGCTATGTGGAAAACATGGATATAGTCATTGGCTGTATCCATGTTTTCCAGACAACCTTAGAGCTTTATCCAAGTTCAGCAGCCACCGCTAATCAAATGCCGAACGTTCGGGTGTGGATGGACCCGAACCCGGTTTGATCATCTCTAATAGGGACTTTGTATAGAGGTGAGGATGGGGCTGAAGCCAGGATCCTAAAATGTTTGTCTGGCAGATCTGTTTAGACCAGTTGTGATCAGGAGACGTCTTCATGGTGGTCTTGGCCAGATGGGGAAGAAAAGTGACCAACTCTGGACAGAGAAGACGTCCCTGGATGAAACTGCACTGTAATCACTTATATGAGGGAGGAGAGTGGGGGGACGATTAGGTTATGTGGATTCCATTTATTCAGGGGTCTGGGATATGAATGTATTTACGGGTCAGCAGAATTGTTCGTGCAGCCCTTGCTGTGATCAGTAGGGATCAGCAGCTGATGATTTTTAAACATGTTTAAGGACAGAGATCATCTGCTGAGCTTCTCCTTGGCTGATCGCTGTCTCTATTACACAGGCCGATAACTGCCTTATTTGTAAAAAGGCCCTAACACCCAGTGACCAATGTATTCCTTGATTTCCAGGTGGGATAACAGGGGACAGCACAATGACAGAAGAGCAGACAGATCATCTATAATTGTTCTGTATTCTACCTGTGACTGCGTCTGACCACTGCTGTATTCTCTGCTTTAGTCTGCAGGGTGTAATGCTCTGCAGCATCTGTGTACACCTGGTATCTGATATCACTGCTGTATTCTCTTCCATAGTTTGCATGGTGTAATACTCTGCAGCATCTGTGGACACCTGGTGTCTGATGGCTATATGGTCAGTGTATGGCGGTATTAGTGAGTATATTGGTAGTGTACACTTATGTAAAGCCCAGAATTATCACAAGAGAAAAATAAGTAAGAAAATGGCCTTTGTGTCTAAAGGGGGCATAGCTGGCTACAGGAAGCATTGCATCTAGCTACAGGGTGGGCATTATTACTGGCCACAGGGGCTGTTATTGTTGGTAAGAGGCATTCATAATTAGTACAGGGGTATTGACCAGGGCTGTGGAGTTGGTACGCCGCAGCTCCGACTCAAACTCTCCAACTGAATTTTCTCAGGTCCGTTCTCTGCTCCTTCATAAATGGCCGGTCATATACCAGGGGAGTTATATATCACACTGGCTCAGCAGCTTCTCCCTAATGTCCTACATGGTCCTGGGGCGACTTCTGATGGAATAAGGAAAGATATAAAGCAGATTATCCTGTGTGTGCAGTGGATGCTGCCAGTCTCCAGCCTCCATGTCCTGAACAACTCAGAACTAGACTAGATGGAGCAGGTGGTCTTTCCTGCTGACAATCTTCTATGTTTCTAACTAAATATTCACCATGCACAAAGATACACTGCTAACAATGCCAGATACCTGTAATATAGAGGGGGTCACATATAGTGATATAGAGGGATCAGCCATAGGCCCAGATGTATCAGCTCTCTGTCAGTGTCTGCACTCCTGAATCATTGCGGACCCACAGGAACTACCCGCTCAACAAGTCAGTGACTGCAGCTGTGCCCCGCCTCACTCACTGACTGGCTCACTGGGCATTTCTGAGTGGGGCCATGATATCACAGGATTGGGAGCACATTGCATGTTGCACTGTGGGGGCAAGGTGATGGGTAAATAGGACTTATTTATTATGAACCAACCATCGCTGTGTCTCCCTGGATTTTTCACTGTTGCCGGAATACCCCTTTAATTTCTGCCTCTCTGTGTTTCTTTCTCTCACTCACTCACTCACTCACTCACACACACACACACACACACACACACACACACACACACACACACACACACACACACACACACACACACACACACACACACACACCCCCTGCTGGAGCCATAGCATACACACACAGCCTACTGGAGCCATAGCATACACACACAGCCTGCTGCAGCCATAGCATACACACACAGCCTGCTGCAGCCATAGCATACACACACAGCCTGCTGCAGCCATAGCATACACACTCATTCACACAGTTTTCTGCAGCCATAGCGCGCGCACACACACACACACACACACACACCCTGCTGGAGCCATAGCATACACACACAGCCTGCTGCAGCCATAGCATACACACTCATTCACACAGTTTTCTGCAGCCATGGGCGCGCACACAAACACACACGGAGCCTGCTGGAGCCATAGCGCACACACACACACACACACACACACACACACACACACACACACACACACACACACACACACACACACACACACACACACACACACACACACACACACACACAGCCTTCTGCAGCCATAGCACACTGAAAGAAAACACAGTCTTCTCCCAGAGGGAAAACACCACATTGAGGACAGAGGTTACTGCTGCACTACTTATGTCTTCTCCTCTATATTGCACAGGATATCTTCATATTACACTGCTGCTCATATACAATCATCCAGCATCCAGGAAGAGAACGGCATAGATCTCCCCCCACACAATGGACTCTTCCAGCTCAGAAACAAGCTGCCAAATAGTGACCGACAACTTTTCCCCAACCTTATCTAATAAGGCCAGTGTCCTATTAGAATGTTGCTCATAAATTATATTGATGAGCAAAACTCATATTCAATCAAATTCATATCAAAATTCTAGATTTTTTTTTTTTTTTTTTTTTTAAAGCTTTAGTCTGTACAAAACTAGCTCTGACTCCTCGACTCTGACTCCACAGCCCTGGTATTAATACTAGGGAAGGTGGACTTATTATTGGGGAAGGGGGCAGTGTAATCTCTTCCTTATTAAGGCAACTTTTTTTACTCGATCGCATCATTAGGGGTACTCGGCTGGAGCATCTCATCAAATGGGGGTACTTGGCTTCAAAAGGTTGAGAAACACTGCCTTTAGGGTATGTTCACATTGGGCATATCCCCAGTGAAAAATCCTAAGAAAAAAATCCACATCATGCCCACCTACAAAAAAAATAAAAATAAAAATAATAAACCAGTACCAGTCCTGATTGAATACATATTGCATTGTGTGACCGTATCCGTATGGCCTGACGTGCAGCTTACATATTCCCGCTGCATTGTTCTAGCTCAGTATGTGCCCATTATGGGGTGGTGTTACTTGCTTGTGCAGGTTGGCTATTTGTAGAAGAGTCTGTGTGGTGTGATAGGGGATTTTAGTATACGTATGAGAAGCAGACATACAGAGGAGGCTAAACATAGCACTGAGAAGTAGGACAACCACATACTGCACATTCCCGTATTGTTTTCTTATATCAGTAGGTTTGTACAAATGAACCCGCTGACGCCACCTTGCAGCTGCGTACCTCATCTTTCTGGCGCTGGTTGTCTTTCCGCCGTTTTCAATAACTTTAATCAACATGAATATGTAATTGGGCTTGTTAGGAGCAGCCCCCCCCCCCCCAGTGCACCTTTTGGCCAACCTGCCGCCTTCTTCAGTTACACTTACCTATGTATAAGCAGGTGGTACCAGAAAGATGAGGTATGCGGCTGCAGGGAGCTGTCAGCTGATTTCCTTTTAAAGGGTTTGTCCAGCAAAAATCTTTTTCTTTCAAATCAACTGATACCAGAAAGTTATTTCTAATGTACTTCTATTAAAAAAATCATAAGTCTTCCCATACTTCTTAGCTGCTGTATGCCATGCCAGAAAGATAAGTATGGGAAGACTTGAGATTTTTTTTAAAATAGAAGTACATTACAAATCTATATAACTTTCTGTATCAGTTAATTTGAAAGAAAAAGGTTTTTTTTTTTTCGCAGGACAACCCCTTTAACAAACTTATGACATGCTATCGAAAGTAAAACTGTGGTGCTGTCTATCAATGTATAATAAGGATTATAACCTGATGTGACTGCAACTGCAGGGAGTCGTGCTGAAAAGGAATCACATGGTTGTAATGGGTCAACAAAGGGGAAAAGGTTCTGCAGCCTTCATCCCCATTGGTAATTGTTGAGGTTGCACAATAGTCATGACTGTCACTTGACTAAAAGTCTCCGTACAGCCCTGGCCAAGCACGAGATGTTCTTCGATGTTGCTGTGTGAGAGTTTGCAATGCCCTGTGTGGCATCTTCAAGGACATTACAGATGTGACCGCTATGCATGACTCTTAACTTGTTGGTTATGTGTGCAATGATTTATTCCCTGCCTTCTTGTTCTCATACAGATGAGCAGCAACAGTAACAAGAGAGCGCCAACCACTGCAACCCAAAGGCTAAAGCAGGACTATCTGAGGATCAAAAAAGACCCAGTGCCTTACATCTGCGCTGAACCCCTTCCTTCCAATATTTTGGAATGGTAAGTCTTTAACAACCGTAAGTTCCCAGTATCGCACACAGAAGTCCACAGAATGCATATGTGGCCAATAGCTGTTTCTCCTGATCCCTCTATACACATGAATGTTCAGTTCGGCTGAGCTTCCATGTGTTCTAAATGGAGAGAGGATGGTTAAAACACTGTCGGACTCTTCGGGCTGTGGCTTATCTCTCCAAGAACATATGGGTTGAAATCATATGTCTTTCCTGGCCTCACCTGTTGGGGAGAATGGGATGTCCCTGTGTGTATTACACAGTTGGCTGGTTTGGCTGACTTTTGTGGGGGGGCTTTTAGATGTATAGGAGATCCCAATCCCTACCCATCCTATAGCAGAGAGAAGAAATGCACCCACCTGCCATGCCTAAGTGGCGCTTCACGTGAGAACTGGCCCTGATGCTTGTGTGCCATCTGTCCTATTAAAAATGTAGCTGATGTCTGATCAGGTTTGTTCCTTGCAGTTATTTTGGTCTCCGTCTATCATCAGTTGATTCCTCTGCCAGGGGACTTTCTGTAGGTCTGTCAGGTCAGAGCGCGGTTCCTTTAAGGGCAGAAGTATCTTTGGTGCGGCTTTTTAAAAAAAATAAGAACTGAAAGGAGAACCTGCAGTGTCTCAATCCTGTACGTATTCTTTAGAAATCCCAGGGTCGTGACCTTCCTTTCATCTTAGTTATATTACTGATGTTGCTTCTGTGCTTTTCATGAAGTATATAGGTATATTTGTGTACCTATCAGGCAGGTACATCAGCAAATGGAGAGCAAGGAAAACCTGATACACAAATTGACAGATCACCTAGATGTAGATTCTAAGGCAGTGTTGCTCACTCTTTGGCTCTCAAGCTGTATGGATGTGATGGGAGTTGTAGTTTTGCAATAGCTGGAGGGCCACAGGCACCTTAGTCCTCTTCCTAAAGTAATTATGTAACTAAACACATCTGTTATTTCTGAGTTTACAGTACAGAAGGGAACATTAAGACTCTTAAAGGATATGTTCACATGCTGATCTGTTGCAGAATTTCCCAATGAACTTTAAACAGGATGTACCATCAGGTACATCCTCTTTATTATGACCCACGGATAGAACGGCTCCGTCGGGGGGAAGGAGGTGCCACGGTCCGTTTCTGAACCGCGGCCTGGTTGCTGTGTATGACGCCGTTCTATCCATGGTTACCGGGCCGAGGCTGAAGCACAGGAGGCAGGCAGGCCCGCCCCCAGTGGGAGGAAATCCCCGCCCCTCTATGATGCGGCTCAATTAGAATTAATGGAGCCACTTCATACAGAGGAGGGAATTCCCTCCCACTGGGGGCGGGCCAACCCGCCTTCTGTGCTTCAGCCTCGGCCCGGTAACCATGGATAGAACGGCGCCATACACGGGAACCGGGCTGCGGTTCAAAACACGGACCGCAGCACCGACTTTCCTGTGACGGCGCCGTTCTATCCGTGGGTCATATTAAAGAGGATGTACCTGATGGTACATCCTGTTTTAATAGGGAAGTCAAAATCTGTGACATATCAACACAGTGTGGGCTTACCATAAGGGTTATCCCCAATCCACAGGCTAGCTAACTCATCCGTGCGGTCTGACTACAAAGCTCAGTTGTCCCCCATGTCTGTGCACTGCTCCATTCAGACCCTATGGGGTCAGTTACAGGACAATTATGTGCAGAAAGGCCCGCCTGCAGCACACAGCATCGCAACACAAGCACATAGGGCCTCTGGGGTCCGAGTCTGGCGGGCCCTTCCACCACCCTGGGACCCTGTGCATCCGAAACGGGTGCATATGTGATTTGTCCGCCCCTGATGCTATGTACACTGTTTTTATTGTTTTATTATATATTATACACTATCCTGGCTGGTGCCAGGTGACATTGCCGGGAGCCAGGCCAGCGGGTCTCTCGCTCATTCCTTTGTGACAGCAGACGCCATGGTGTCCTCAGTGTCAGACAGGCAGGGTGGCAGTCCGTACACAGAGTTCTGTCCCCACAGGGTCAGGCAGCTCCCCTAGCATGTGTTTCAGCTGCCTGTGGTGCTCCCTCTGGTACTGCCACCGCCCTCTAAGGTGGGCTGCATCTTCCTCCTCACGTGCCCCGGTCATACTGCTGCTGGGCACTGTAAGGACAGCATCGTCTCCCCTGTCTGCGGGCTGCAGCCTCACTCTCCTTCCATCTGTCATGCAGTGTGACTATTGCTGGGGAGGGAGACAAAATACTGAAAATACAGATCTGACAAAAATCAGGTCAGTTAACCGACTCCATAGGTGGTATCGCTATTTTGGTAACACCCATAGGAACAGTATGTACGGTATAAGGCGGCAGTTTTGCATACTCCACATTACTAACAAATTTGTTGCTAGCTGACTGACATCTGGAGACTTCTATTTGCCTGCTGGTCACTGTGGGATCCTCACCTGTATGGGACCACTTATTGTATCTTCATCCATAGTTCCCTATGTGTTAGGTTTAGTTTAAAGTGACTGTACCACCAGGCCTAGGCTTAGGCACTGGAGGCGGGCTGACCCACCCTTAGTGGGAGGAAACCCCCGCACCTCTATGATATGGTTTTATTGATTCTAATGGAGTCAAGTCATGGAGGGGCTGGGGTTTCTTCCCACTGGGGGTGGGTCAGCCCCCCTCCAGTGCTTCAGCCTGGGCCTGGTGGTACAGTCACTTTAATCTATATTATTATGTGAATTAAAGGGCTACTCCAAGTAGATGTAATTATTTTTGTCCACCCCTTCCCCGGCCACACTACCCCTTTAAGTAAAGAATGTGGGGAAGTTGATCCCGGATACTGATGGGTGCAGGACCTTCAGAATACTATGTGCAGCTTCCTCAGCTCATCAGGAAATCCTCCGCTTGTTTTTTTTCCCTAACTCTCACTTAGGGCTGGGCGATAATGGCCTAAATCAATATAGCGGTTAATCGTACATGTAGCCAGGGCTGTGGAGTCGGAGCTAGTTTTGGCTGGAGTCTGAGTTGGAGCCGGAGTTGGGAAAAAATGTACCGACTTTAAAATCTTTAAACAATTTAGAATTGAGTTTTGATATGAATTTTATAAGTTTTTTGCTCATCAATATATTTTATGAGCAACATTATAATAGATCACTGGCTTTATTACATAAGGATGGTCAGGGAAAAGTTGTCAGACACTATTTGGCAGTTTGTTTCTGAGCTGGAAGAGTCCATTGTGTGGGGGGAGATCTGTGCTGTTCTCTTCCTGGATGCTGGATGATTGTATTTCAGCAGCAGTGTAATATGAAGATATCCTGTGTAATATAGAGGAGGAGGAGAAGACATAAGTAGTGTAGCAGTAACCTCAGCCCTCAGTGTGGGGTTTTCCCTCTGGTAGAAGATTGTGTGGTTTTCTTCAGTGTTCTATGGCAGCAGGGTGTGTGTTTGTGTGTGTATATGTATGTGTGCTATGGCTGCGGGATGCTGTGTGTGTGTGTGTGTGTGTGTGTGTGTGTGCTATTGCTTGCCCCCACAGTGACCCTCAACATCACTATGTTTGACTCTATCACTATGGCTGACCTCTATATCACAGGGATCTGGCATTGTTAGCAGTGTTTCTTTGTGTATGGTGAATATTAGTTAGAAACATCGAAGATTGTCAGCAGGAAAAACCACCTGCTCCATCTAGTCTAGTTCTGAGTTGTTCAGGACATAGAGGCTGGAGACTCTGCACACACAGGAGAAGCTGCTTTATATACAGTATTCCTTTATTCCCTCAGAAGTCGCCCCAGGATCCTGTAGGACATTAGGGAGAAGCTGCTGAACCATAGTTACATAGTCAATACGGTTGAAAAAAGACACATGTCCATCAAGTTCAACCAAGGAGGGGATGGATACAGGGAAGGGGGAGGGATGATGATAGGGTCTATACATATGCATTTATATTATTTTGCTCTAAGAACTTGTCTAGGCCGGTTTTGAAGCCCTCTACTGTTGTTGCTGTGACCAGATCCTGGGGTAGACTGTTCCACAGATTCACAGTTCTCATGGTAAAGAAGACTTGTCGCCTCCGGAGATTGAACCTTTTTTTTTCTCCAGGCGGAGGCAGTGCCCTCTTGTCCTTTGAGGGGGTTTTACCTGGAACATCTTTTCCTCATATTTCTTGTAGGGGCCATTTATATATTTAAATAAATTAATCATATCTCCCCTTATACCTCTCTTCTCCAGACTAAACAAATGTAATTCTTTTAATCTCTCATAACTAAGATGCTCCATTCCCCTTATTAGTTTAGTTGCCCGTCTTTGTACCCTCTCCAGCTCTACAACGTCCTTTTTATGAATCGGGTTCCAAAACTGGACGGCATACTCCAGATGAGGCCGCACCAAAGCTTTATAAAGCGGTAATATTATATCCCTGTCCCGTGAGTCCAGGCCTGTTTTAATGCATGACAATATCCTGCTGGCCTTAGAAGCAGCTGACTGACATTGTGTGCTGTTCTGTAGTCTATTATCTACAAGTACACCCAGATCCTTCTCCATCAGTGACTCTCCCAGAGTAACTTCCCCCAGGACATATGATGCATGTGGGTTATTAGTACCCAGGTGCATAACTTTACATTTATCCATATTGAACCTTATTTGCCAAGTGGACGCCCAAACACTCAGTGTGTCTAAGTCATCCTGTAACATCTGCACATCCTCCTTAGACTGTACTGTACTACAAAGCTTGGTGTCATCTGCAAAGATAGAAAAATTGCTGTTAATTCCATTCTCAATATCATTAATAAACAAGTTAAACAGAAGAGGACCCAGTACTGACCCTTGGGGTACACCACTTATTAGCGGGGACCATTCGTAGTAGGAATCATTGACCACCACTCTCTGGGTACGATTATTAAGCCACTTTTCAATCCAGTTACACATTAAACTTTCCAAACCGATAGACTTTAACTTACCCATCAGATGTCCATGAGGAACTGTGTCAAACGCTTTAGCAAAATCCAGGTACACGATATCCACAGCTGCACCCCAGTGTGATAAATAACTCCCCTGGTATCTGACCGGCCATTTATGAAGGAGCAGGAGTCTGAGTCGGGAGTCAGAGTCGGTCCTGATAAAATTCAGGTGTCAGAGTCGGGAGTCTGAGTCGGTTCTCACAGACTCCACAGCCCTGCATGTAGCCACGGTAACGATAATTGAACAATTATGCCACACCCCTTTTTGAAAGACATACTCATAGGGCGGGCCAAACTGCAGAATGTTTGTTTTAGGGTTTTTTTTTTTCTTTAATTGCACTAAATCTGGGACACGGCTTCTAACAATAGACTGTATATGTCTCTCTATGATTTAAAATAATTGAAGGAAAACACGGATTAACTATTTATTCTTATGTATTAATACTTTAAATAATAGACATCCAAAAATAGCATTTAAAAAATTATTTCTCCTTTTATGTACACTGGCGGCCCAGGTACTATGTGTAGACCTTGCCCCTATGTGATTTTTTGTTTGTGTGTGTGTATATATGTGTGTGTGTCTATCTATCTATCTATCTATCACACTCTTACATACATACATACATACATACATACATGCATGCATGTCAGCCCTTGGGTTTCCCATCCTCTCCATTCCTGCTATAATGTGACTGCACTTACACTCATCTATACACACTGCTGTATAGAGGGGTTTCTGTCACTGTCCTCCTGCACAGCTCTGTAATTCTAACTTCCTGATTGGTCCATTCTGAACACACACCCCTCCCTATTGCTGTCATGTGACCACACAGACCTCTGACAGCAGCCCTGCTTCCCTATTCTAGCCTGTTGTACTACACTACTGCATTATGGAGATCTGCAGTTCCATCCTGTATCTACAAACTGCTGCTGTATTTTCAGGTTTATGCACTTACTATACATTATACACCACATGATGATTGCTATACTATACAGTACCTTATAACATCACATTCTGCTGTTTCTAGATGTTTTTTTTTTTTAATTTGTTTTACATGTTGTTCTGAATAAAAAATCATTATTTTGGGGTGTGGAACCAATTGTCTGCATTTCAAAGCAAATTTCCCTTAGGAAATCACTGGTTAAAGAGTGGATTTGGATTACAAGCACGGTCCCGAATCAGATATGCTCAGAATCCAGGGCACCACTATGTGTGTGTAATATATATACACATATCTATATCCCCATGCACAACCATATGTAAAGCACCGTGCAGTTCTGTTTCATGGCTTCAGCTCCTGTGCAGACCTATGTGTCCCCAAGTTTACAGACCGCAAACCAGTATATAACCAGTGTTCTATACGATCTGCTATCTGTTCCCATCATTTCATATCTGTAAATTATTAAGATGGAGCGAGGGACTGGAGTAACAGAATCAGACTTAAATATGATGTAAAACTAGTTTGTATATGATGAATGACTAGGGTGAGGTAGCATACTGTAAATGCGCTGGATACCCAGGCATATGGCTTGTAGGATCTTGTAGGCTACAGTCTGCAGAATGCAGTAAATGCACTGGGTATATAGTTGTAATTTGTCAACAAAAACAGAGAAAGTATTGTATTAACCTGTAGTTGAGGAGGTCGGCAACCGGAGGTGAAGTACAGATTCTCAAGCCCCTATTCCATGGGCCGACAGCTGTCAGCGCTTGTTCGCCCCTCGTTCTCCGCTCGCTGCCATCGCTATTACACGCGGCAGCGAGCGGGTGAGTGCGGGAGGGGTGGCGGGGAGCTGCGGGGCAGCTGTCCGGGTGATCGCTAGATTGTGCGGGCAGCCCATAGAGGTTAGTAGTGGTCTGCTGCCGCCGCTCTTATTCCACGGGGCGACGGCAGCATATCCCTGCTATCACAGTCGCTTGTTTTTCAACATGTTTGTTGTCTGCTGATCATTGCCTTCTATTCCACGGAAAGATTATCGTCCATATCCCGACACCAGCACATAGGGCCTCTGGGGTCAGAGCCTGGCAGGCCCTTCCACCACCCTGGGCCCCTGTGCAGCCAGAATGGGTGTATATGTGATTTGTTCGCCCCTGATGCTATGTATACTGTTTTTATTATTTTATTATATATTATACACTATCCTGGCAGGTGCCAAGTGACACTGCAGGGAGCCAGGCCAGCGGGTCTCTCACTCCTTTGTAACAGCAGCCGCTATGGTGTCCTCCGTGTCAGACAGGGTCAGGCAGCTCCCCTAGCATGTGTTTCAGCTGCCTGCGTTACTGCCGCCGCCCTCTGAGGTGGGCTGCATCTTCCTCCTCACGTGCCCCAGTCATTCTGCTGCCGGGCACTGTGACAATAGCATTGTCTCCCCGCCATAGGCGGTATCGCTATTTTGACTCTATATATCGCCCAGAGCTACCCTCACTGCCCTAAATTTTATTGAGGCCCTTATTATAGCCGCTTTGTTCTGCCTACAAGGCAGGACTTTCGGAAAGAGTTTTTGGTAACACCCATAGGAACAGTATGTACAGGGCTGCAGTTTTGCATACTCCACATTACTAACAAATTTGTAACTAGCTGACTGACATCTGGAGACTTCTATTTGCCTGCCGGCCTGTTTTCTGTGTGACCGGCTGGATTGTGTCCAGGGCTTCTCGTCATGGCTGCACAGCAGCAAAGTGCCGCCTGTTTTGGGTGAGAGGCTGTCGTTTGCTTTTATAGCCTTCAGCCTGCTAAGGACACGTGTATAGAAGTTCACACGTGGAGCAAACAATCCAAAAGGCCATGTGTGCGCAGGCCGTGTTTATTTGATGTCAGCAGAATGGGCAGCTGTCAGGTATTGTGTGTGAGGTCATAGTGTCCCCGTATCACTGGTCAGTCGCTTCACACCACTCCTGCTTTCACACGTCTTAGAATAACACCAGTCATGTGTCCTGTCAGTGTATGATCATCTTGTGGGGAAAAAAGGCCACTGTACTGGGCTTGTGCTGACTTATATGCAGAGTGATACAAGGAGTTCAATTCATGGATGATGCCGGGAGGGGCAGGGGGTCCTGTACATTCTAGCAGTATATGACCTCTTTGTATGGGTTAAAACACCTTTAGGCTATGTTCACATTTGTCATGAGACCGGCTGTTCCATGACCCGGCCGAGTCAAGGAACGGCCGGTCTCAGAAAAGATCATCCCGGGCGGTACTGCAGTACCGGCCGGATGATCTTTTGTGCCGCTGAGTTCTGATGCGGGTGCATCTGTGCACGCCCACATCAAAACTCCCCACAGCACACAATGCAGCATGCGGCTGGAGCCGCTCGCTCCATAGTGTGCACTGACAGGGTTTTCTGTGGCCGCTATTCACTGAATGACATGTCAGTTTTCTACGGCGCCGCTTGGGATCCCGGCCGGAGCGTATACCATATACACTCCGGCCGGGATTCCCTCAGCTTGCAGCTGAGTGAACATAGCCCTAGGGTGCGTTCACATATACAGGATATGCAGCAGATTTGATGACCCACATTAGATTCAAAGCAAATCTGCAGCAGATCCTGTACCTGGTAACGCACCCTCAGGCTATGTCACCCATACTGTATATTCTGCATATTTTATGTTGTCTGAGTTTATAAACATAAAGCCTTAAATTTGCATTGTATACAGTGTATGAACATACAAAGTATATTTACAGTTGGCTTTTTTGCACATATATTGTACATTATTGCCTTATACTTCTTATATTTCAATTAATACTTATGTTTTCTCTCACTAGGCATTATGTGGTCCATGGACCTGAGATGACACCTTATGAAGGTAGGTTGGTGGTGATGGCAGTGATTTGCACGGTTTTCTGTGTTTTTGGACCCCTTTCTAGTTTTACACGGTGTGTAAACCTTGCCTAATTATTGGGTGTACTTGGCCAATTTACCAGTCATTCCAGCTGATTATCATTTTGTGTTATAAGACATGTTAAAAGACCATGATCAGGCGACATGCACCATGTTAGCTGATTGTGGTCTTTTAAAGGGGTTGTCCAGCTAAAATCTTTTTCTTTCAAATCAACTGGTGTCAGAAAGTTATATATTTGTAAATTACTGCTATTAAAATATGTCAAGTCTTCCCATACTTATCAGCTGTTGTATGTCATGCAGGAAATGTTTTATTTTCAGTCTGACACAGTGCTCTCTGCTGACATCTCTGGCCGAGAAAGGAACTGGCCAGAGCAGGAGAGGCTTATTATGGGGATTGGCATAGAAAACCTCTTTTGCTCTGGACAGTTCCTGTCTCGGCCAGAGATGTCAGCAGAGAGCACTGTTTCAGACTGAAAAAGAATACACCACTTCCTGCAGGACATACACCAGCTGATAAGTACTGGAAGTGTCCCTTTAATCTGCTCTGGTAAAATTAAAGCTGTCCTCTGATTAGTTGATATGGCCATTAAAGACTGGTAAACAGTGTTTGTTTTGTTTTTTCCAAAATATTTTTATTGGATTGGTTAACGGTTTTGAAAAATGATTTGAAAAAAAACACAACAACCAATCACTGACCAGATTGTGTTTTTTTTTTTTTTTTTTTTTTTTGTCTTTTGCATTTAATTTTTGTTTGTTTCACTGTACATTTAATTGTACCGTTTGTAAAAATTGAAAACTCTTAATAAAAACCATTGAACCAGAATACACCACTTCCTGGAGGACATACAGCAGCTGATAAGTACAGGAAGACAAGGTTTTTTTTCAGTAGAAGTAAATTAAAAATCTATATAACTTTCTGACACCAGTTGATTTAAAAGAAAAAGATTTTCGCTGGACAATACCTTTAATATGGTGAAATGCTACGATCGTGTCTGCGACGATCTGCTGCGCATTGCTCCGCTTGATGGGAGCGGCGGCCGCGGACTTAATGGGCACCCTGAATGATCTAGATATCATCCCGGCCACCCCTCCCGTTGCTCCCTCACTCGCTGTCTGTGCGTGTAATAGCACAGGCAGGGAGCAGCGAACGAAGGGAAAGCAAGCACTGACCTGACAAGTCTGCGCTCACTTCCCCCTCGTTTTCGTGTCCAGTGATCACAACAAAGAAGAAAACGCTATATACTGTAAGTAATGCACCTGTCTATCTATTTTTGGGCCGCAAAGAACGGCCGTAGTGTATATACACTATGGCTGTTGTTCCATTCACTTTAATGTAATCGCACGCAGTGTTTATTGCAAAAATACAGTGTGTAAATATGGCCTCAACCTAGATGTTATGTGACCTGCTGTGATCAGGAGATATAACCAAAGAGTACAGCACCTGCACGATCTACCCCCTGCTCTATCTCCTGATCACAGCGGGTCTCAGCAGTAATCCCTGGTGACGTGTAAAAAGTTATTTTTAATGACAGGTACTCTAAGTCCTAGGTGAGCAGTGATGCATACTGTGCTGTATATATTGCGGCTTCCTATAGTTCAGGGATCAGTAGAAATATATCTTCACATTTCCCAGCACCTAAGAGTTTATTATGGAATTTACCCCCCATTAAATTTATCGGGGAAAACCTGCAATAAACATTGACGTTCATATGGGTAAGACATGAATAGACTGCTCTGTACAGATGCCCTAACAATTCCACATACACCTGTGCAGTCCTGGAGACGTCAGCTTGGGGACTGAATAGCAGGAGATGGTAAAGGAGTGTGCTGCTAGGAGACGTCTTATTAATGGTCTCTGGATGGAGTTTGATCATGACGCTGTAAGAAGGTGATAAAAATATAAATTTCTGTTTTCTTCCAGGTGGCTACTATCATGGAAAGCTAATATTCCCCAGAGAATTCCCATTCAAACCTCCTAGTATTTATATGATTACTCCTAATGGACGGTTCAAATGTAACACCCGGTAAGATCAGACCACTGTACTAGGAGAATTCAGAGCATAAAGTGTAAAAAAAAAAAAAGCAATAAAAGTAATAGACAATCTTTGTTCTTACAAATCTTTCTAGACTCTGCCTTTCAATCACAGACTTCCATCCAGACACTTGGAATCCGGCATGGTCAGTATCCACAATCCTCACAGGGCTCCTCAGCTTTATGGTGGAGAAAGGACCCACACTGGGCAGCATAGAGACCTCAGACTTTACAGTATGTGGCACCACTTATCCTATTTTTCTCTGTGGGCGGAATGTTGTCATAGGATGCATTAAAAGGAGTTTTTAATCTTGTTCACTTGAGGCCCTATTATATGAAGCAATTATCGGATGTATTCGGCCGATACTGGCCGCTACGACCAATAATGACTTTGTGTAATAGAAGGCAACGATCAGCTTACATGCACAATGTCGGCTGATCGTTGTCTTTCAACAGGCTGAAACACAAACGATCAGCCTGGTAACATTCTGCCGCCGTCGCTCAGTGCAATAAGAGCGGCTGCAGCAGACTGCTGCTGTCTCCCATGGGCTGCCCGGACAATCTGACCATTGCCTGGGCAGCTCCCTGTGGCCTCTCCGGCTCTTGCTCACTGTCGGCGCGTGTAATAGTGCCGACAGAGGGCGGGGGAACGAAGAGCAAGGGTGCACTGACCTAACAGGTCAGCGCTTGCTTGTACTGCACATCGCCCCGCGTAAAAGGGGCTTTAGGGTACTATTACACAGGCCGACTACGGCCCAATCATTTTAGTAAACGAGCACCGATCTGCTAGATTAGCGCTCGTTTACTCTACCTATTAGACAGCCCAATAGTTGGGCAGTAAGGGCTGCATGGACATTGTTAGCGATGTCCATGCAGCCCTTGCCCAAACACCTAACGGGCTGCTCATGCGCTTCTGTCGCCAGGACCTGGAAGCTGCAGAGCACAGTAGACAAGACCAGGAGCGGGGAGAGGTAAGGTGTCAGATGTTTGGGGAGTCATCTGCCATATGTATTTGCCCATAACACTATGCTTAAAAGCATGGTCTGATAGGTAAAAATAATACACTGCAAGAATGACCAGAAGATTGCCTAACGGTCCCAACTAAATGCTATACATACACTACCGTTCAAAAGTTTGGGGTCACCCAAAAAATTTTGTGTTTTTCATGAAAAGTCACACTTCTTCACCACCATACGTTGTGAAATGAATAGAAAATAGAGTCAAGACATTGACAAGGTTAGAAATCATGATTTGTATTTGAAATAACATTGTTTTTACATCACACTTTGCTTTCGTCAAAGAATCCTCCTTTTGCAGCAATTCCAGCATTGCACACCTTTGGCATTCTAGCTATTAATCTGTTGAGGTAATCTGGAGAAATTGCACCCCACGCTTCTAGAAGCAGCTCCCACAAGTTCGATTGGTTGGATGGGCACTTCTGGCGTACCATACGGTCAAGCTGCTCCCACAACAGCTCAATGGGGTTCAGATCTGGTGACTGCGCTGGCCACTCCATTACCTATGATAGAATACCAGCTGCTGCTTCTGCTGTAAATAGTTCTTGCACAATTTGGAGGTGTGTTTAGGGTCATTGTCCTGTTGTAGGAGGAAATTGGCTCCAATCAAGCGCTGGCCACTGGGTATGGCATGGTGTTGCAAAATTGAGTGATAGCCTTCCTTATTCAGAATCCCATTTACCCTGTACAAATCTCCCACCTTACCAGCACCAAAGCAACCCCAGACCATCACATTACCTCCACCATGCTTAACAGATGGCGTCAGGCATTCTTCCAGCATCTTTTCATTTGTTCTGCGTCTCACAAACGTTCTTCTTTGTGATCCAAACACCTTAAACTTGGATTCATCCTTCCACAACACTTTTTTCCAGTCTTCTGTCCAATGTCTGTGTTCTTTTGCCCATCTTAATCTTTTTCTTTTATTGGCCAGTCTCAGATATGGCTTTTTCTTTTGCCACTCTGCCCTGAAGCCCAAAATCCTGCAGCCGCCTCTTCACTGTAGATGTTGACACTGGTGTTTTGCGGGTACTATTTAATGAAGATGCCAGTTGGGGACCTGTGAGGCGTCTGTTTCTCAAACTAGAGACACTAATGTGCAGCCTCCCACTTCTTTTTCTACTCTGGTTAGATCCTGTTTGTGCTGTCCTCTGAAGGGAGTAATACACACCGTTGTAAGAAATCTTCAATTTCTTAGCAATTTCTCGCATGGAATAGCCTTCATTTCTAAGAACAAGAATAGACTGTCAAGTTTCAGATGAAAGTTCTCTTTTTCTGGCCATATTGAGCGTTTAATTGACCCCACAAATGTGATGCTCCAGAAACTCAATCTGCTCAAAGGAAGGTCAGTTTTGTAGCTTCTGAAAACAGTTACAGATGTGTGAACATGATTGAACAAGGGTTTTCTAATCATCAATTAGCCTTCTGAGCCAATGAGCAAACACATTGTACCATTAGAACACTGGAGTGATAGTTGTTGGAAATGGGCCTCTATACACCTATGTAGATATTGCACCAAAAACCAGACATTTGCAGCTAGAATAGTCATTTACCACATTAGCAATGTATAGAGTGTATTTCTTTAAAGTTAGGACTAGTTTAAAGTTATCTTCATTGAAAAGTACAGTGCTTTTCCTTCAAAAATAAGGACATTTCAATGTGACCCCAAACTTTTAAACGGTAGTGTATTTATTATTGTTATCTTTTTTTTCTTTTGAAAAATGAATTGTAAAAAAAATAAATTCTGCTACCTGGGTTTAAGTATTTTCATAACATTTTTATTGCGTTTAATGTTATAGCCTTAAAATAAACCTGTACCAATTGGAAGCACTTTTATGGGAGTGCTATAGGATTTAACATGTCTTTATTTTCCCTTGCAGAAGCGACAACTTGCAGCACAAAGTTTAGCATATAACCTAAAGGATAAAGTTTTCTGTGAGCTTTTCCCAGAAGTAGTAGAGGTAAGGACTTTCCTGACTATTACCAGTCTCATGGTTGTCAAAAAAAAAAAAAATTCTCTTATTAGATGCAATACATAGCTGCTTTCTTGCAGAAACAGCACCACCCCTCTCCCCAGATTGTGTGTGGTATTAGTCCTGCTCCATTTACTTCAGTGGAAGTGAGCTGCAAAGCCCACACATAAACGGACGAGAAGTGCTGTTCCTGCATAAAGCCTAGAATAAAACCTAAGTAGAGGAATTGGAAGGGACTATTCTGAGCATACTTTGAGCTCAGGTGTTGCTATTTATTGCAGGCTTGGTGATGTGTCACTGTATGAGCAATGATCAATTACAGGGTCTAAGGGCCCTATTGCACGGAGCCATAATTGCCCTGACTTTAGGTCTGAACCTTAGAAACGATCAGCCAATAAAATGATCATCAGCAGATTGTTTCCTTAGGTCCAAACCTAAAACCATCGGGAATCGAGCTCGCATCGCTGCACGTAATAGTGATGTGCGGCCGACGGCTAATAAATGTAGTATAAAATAATAGAGTATTAACTTGCCTTACCATGTTCCCTTGTGTCTGCAGCTCTGCCTTCTGCTCAGGTCTTTGGCGGCAGCCTGTCAGCGCAATAACAGGCCGGCCAGCCAGCCAATCGCTCGGCCAGTGATTGGCTGAGCAGTTAGCAGCCTGTCAGTGCAGAGACTGGAACAGACGGCAGAGCTGCAGACAATGGGGGAAGGCCTTCGAGGACACCCGGGAATGGGCTAAGTTAATACATTTATTATTTTACACTAAAGGCAAGGGCTGCACAGACATCGCTAAAGATGTCCGTGCAGCCCATGCTGCCCGATAGTCGGCCCATGTAATTGCTCAGTAAACGAGCACCGATCTAGCAGATTGGTGCTCGTTTACAGTTTATGATTGGGACGTCTAATATGACCCTATGGGTCCATTTACACAAAGATTATCTGACAGATTATCTGCCAAAGATTTGAAGCCAAAGCCAGGAATGGATTTGAAAAGGGGAAAAATCTCAGGCTATCCTTTATGACCTGATCTCTGTTTATAGTCTGTTTCTGGCTCCAAATCTTTGGCAGATAATCTTTGTGTAAATGGACCCTAAGGCACTGTTGAACACAGCTCCATCCTATACAATTTGAATGGAGCAGTAGTGTGCATACTTGCTGTACAGATGCTTGCCCCCATTCTTGTGATCAGTGTGGCTCCTGGTGTTTGCCCCCTGCTGATCAGACACCTATCAATTATGTTTTTTTTTTTTTCTCACTCTCTTTCAAGTTTTTTTCTTATTAATGTCTCTTTTTATATATATATTAGGAAATAAAGCAGAAGCAACGAGCGCAAGAAGAGTTAAACAACCGGCCACAAACACTTCCCCTCCCCGACGTAGTGCCGGACACAGAAGCCCACATTGGTCAAAATGGCGCCGCACTTTTGAATGGTCATGTCCCTCTGGCAGCAGCAAATCACCCGGGTCTACAACAGCCAAACCGCAACCATGGACTCTTGGGGGGCGCATTGGCCAATGTCTTTGTCATAGTTGGTTTTGCTGCCTTTGCCTACACAGTCAAGTATGTACTGAGAAGCATAGCTCAGGAATGATGAGCTCGCTGAGAATGCCAATAAGAATCGGAGACCAAACTAGAGCTAGTCTGAGAGAGAGCAAACGGGACTGCTGGAAGGAATCGGACTTGCTCGGCACCACGCTCGGGTTACTACTATTCGTGCTACAGTTGTGCAAAGTGATATATCGTTGGCTCATGGGTTTAATATTATAATTTTTTTTTTAGAACATGAGATGAGTGGTTGTGTGTTTTCCATGGCAGCAAACACAGCTGGAGAACCTGTACCGTGTTGACTACAGTCTCTGGCAGGGTGTTTTCTCATCTCCCATCCAATTTAGTGCATAGAAAATTAGTAACCTGTAACTTAAGATCTTCTTGGGCCAAGGAAGAAGACCTGTCCTCCTTAATGATGTGGCTTTGGCTACCATCCACTACTAGGCCCTTCTATTATACAGGTTCTGACGGATTCTTTTTTTTTTTTTTTTTCTGGATAGCAGTGAAAAGTTCCAGCGTCTAATGTTCGCGTCTCTACCTTTCACGTTTTTTAAGTTGCTGTATGTTTTAGGAATGACAGTGAGGTGTATTTTATGATTGATTATATCAGTTAATTTATATCCTAATAAAAATGGGGAAAGACCTTTTTTATTAGATCACACTGACCATGCCAGAACAAGTGCTGCTGCTGCTTCTGTTCACACTGGCCTTCCACCAGCGATCAAATGGGCTTATATGTTAGAAACTTATTAGAAACCTTATGTAGGATGTCCTTTTAGAATCCCAGAAGTCGTGTTGAGACATATCCTAAAACCATTTTGGCCCTTGTAATCGTAAAATGTGGATCTAATGAGGCACAATCCAGTTTTAAAATGGTTTGCTGCCTACAATTGGATTTGACTAGAGTACATAAGGTGATACCTCCTCTAGTTTTAGAGAACAATCCACCTTTTCTTAGAATTGTACATTGTGCTGTTCTTCTGTTGTTCCTCCTGGAAATATATTATTTCCCTTAAAGGGAATCTCCCAGGCATTACCTAAAGTGCTGACAGTGTGCTGTAGCTGGCAGTCCAGTAGTGAGCATGGTGCCTTTTGGTAATGTTCATTACAGATTGTACATAATCCATTGCACAGAAATTTTGAAGAAGAGTTGTTTGTGCCACACTCTGGCACGCCTCACCACTCCTTCCTCCTCCCCCTTCTTCATGAATAATCAGTGCTGAACAGCCTCCTGCTCGCTCAGCTGTCAGCCAGTGTCTCTGATTGCAGATCAGTCCTCTATCGGCAGTTTGTCTGGAAGAAAGGGTCGATTTACACAGAAAGATTTGAAACCAAAGCCAGAAACAGACCTCAGATCATAAAGGAAAGCCTGAGATTTCTCCTCTTTTCAAATCCATTCCTGGCTTTGGCTTCAAATCTTTGGCAGATAATCTTTCTGTGTAAATGGACCCAAACACTCAGATATAGTTGAATCTCTGAGCCTAAATGTGTTGGGGCTATGGTCTAGGGGTAACTCACCTGTCTAGACACCTGCCAGCAGTTCATTCTTTAGTTCAAATCCCCTAATGGAAATTAAGTAGAGGTCTTTATATTTATTCTTTTTTTTATTATCATTATTGCATAATTTTTAAGGCTATGTTCAAACACTGTTGAAATTGAGTGGATGGCCGTCATTTAATGGAAAATAACGGTGGCTGTTTTAAAATAACGGTAATTATTTGCCAGTAAATGACGGCCATACACTCAATTTTAACAGTGTGTGAACAGAGCCTTTCTGTGTTTTCAATCCACTCCTGGTTTTGGTTGCAAAATACTGAGCAACAATACTGTGTGGAAACATTAGCCTTAAAAATGATACAATAATGATAAAAATAAATAAAGACCTCTTTCATATCAATCAGTGGATTTGAACCAGAGAATGAATTGCTGACAGGTCTCTAGACAGGTGCCTTACCCCTAGACCACAACCCCTACATATTTGGGATCACAGATATAAACACAAACTGCCTACAGAGGGCGGATCTGCAATCAGAGACACTGACTGACAGCTGAGTGAGCAGGAGTACGGGCAGCATTAATTATTCATGAAGGAGAGGGAGGAGGAAAGAGTGGAGAGGTGTGACAGAGTGTGGCACAAACAGCTCCTCTTTGACTCTTCATTAAGGTAGGAGACCTGAGAGAGTGCATAATCCACTACATGGAAAATTATTAAAAGGCACCATGCTCACTAGGGGACTAGCACACTGTCAGCACCTTTACTTTCCATTTACACAAAGATTTGAAGCCAAAGATTTGAAGCCAAAGCCAGGAATGGAATTGAAAAGAGGAGAAATCTCAGGCTTTCCTTTATGACTAGAGATGAGTGAACCTGGAGCATGCTCGTGTCGATCCGAACCCGAACTTTCGGCATTTGATTAGCGGTGGCTGCTGAAGTTGGATAAAGCCCTAAGGCTATGTGCAAATCATGGATATAGTCATTGGCTGTATCCATGTTTTCCACACAACCTTAGAGCTTTATCCAAGTTCAGCAGCCCCAGCTAATCAAATGCCGAACGATCGGGTTCGGATCGACTCGAACCCAAACCTGGTTCGCTCATCTCTATTTATGACCTGATTTCTGTTTATAGTCTGTTCCTGGCTTTGGTTTCAAATCTTTGGCAGATAATCTGTCAGATAATCTTTCTGTGTAAATGGACCCTTAGGTAGGGCTTGGGAGCTGACAGATTCCCTTTAACGATGGGGCTTGTCCCTAGTAGAGATTAGCACATTTCCTGAATGTCCTTTTGGGTCTGATTGGTCGCTATGGGCAGTTTACACCAGTGTATATTTTACATTCTTTAATCTCCACCTGAGTGTTGAACTGCAACCCAGTCCATTGAATGTAGTGAGTGGCAAGATGTACAGGGTAAAGGCCCTATTACATGGAGCGATAATCGTCCGAATCAGGCCAATTATCGCCTCGTGTAATAGAAACAACGATCAATCGATGAAATGATTATCGGCTGATCGTTGACTTTCGGTTCGGATCCAAAATCGTTGGGCGCCAACCGTGCATCGCTACATGTAATAGCGATGCGTGGCCTGACGACTGACAACTGCTCGGACACCTGACATTTTACCTCTCTCCTGCTCCCAGTCTTCTCTCCTGTGCTCCGCAACTTCCCGGTCCGGTCAGGTGTTTGGGCAAGAAACACCTGACTGGACCAGGAAGCTGCAGAGCACAGGAGAGAAGACTGGGAGCGGGGAGAGGTAAGGTGTCAGGTGTTTGGGCAATCGTCAGCCATCGGCCGCACATTGCTATTAGGGTGCGTTCACACAGAGATTTATCTGGCAGATTTTTGAAGCCAAAGCCAGGAACAGACTATAAAGGGAGAGCATGTCATAAAGGAAGGACTGACATTTCTCCTGTTTTCAAATCCATTGCTGGCTTTGGCTTTCAGAATCTGTAAGATAAATCTCTCTGTGTAAACGCACCATTACACAGAAAAATTGCTGCCTGATTATCGGGTTATCCAATAGGTCCAGTAAACAATCTAGCAATCGGTGCTCGTTAACTGAAATGATCGGGCCGTAATCAGCCCATGTACGGGAGCAGGGACACCTTTCTCTGACAGGGGTCCCTGCTTCTTTATGCTATTTGCCGAATATGATTTTTTTTTTTGAGAATTTGGAGCATATTCAATTTGTTTAGAAACTTTTAATAGTAAGCTCTAGCTATGGGACATGCCCATATCCAGAAGGTATAACAGGGGAACACCACAATGCAGAGCTCTAACAGAAGATGCCTATTTATCTCTGTAGTCAGAAATGGGGTACAAGTGATGTAAATGGGACAAGATACCCCCCTCCCCCATAATGTGTAGGTGATGTGACCTCTTTTATAAAACGTAGCACTTCAGATGTATGAGGCATTCAGGAGCCTTGGGTAGTTGATTTCTAATCATGTCTTAATGGATTATAGACCTAAAATCTGAAAGCGATCACCACAATTGTTGTGACGTATTTACATTTTTGTATATTCACTGTGCTAGCAAATGTACTGAGTTTTATAAACTTAATTTCTTCTGCACTCCAATCTCTCTCCTTGTGGTATAGTAAATTTTGCATTGTGCCAACAACACACCAGGGTCATTGTGCCAGGGAAGTCATAAGGTGAAAATCTTAAAAATGGGGGGTTGTCTTTTACTTGTCCTGGTGAATTCTGCTGCGCGCCCCTCTCCCCTTAATCTCAGGAGAGGGGGGCCTTACTTTTTCATGCCTTCTTGTAGGAGTGAGTGACCCTTAGTTCTCGCTCAGATGGCCATAATAAGTCGAGAGCCCACCTTAGATCTGATGACCCAATGTATGTCTAGTGACCCGGAGTTGTCCCAGAGGGGAACGTCAAATGCAACCAGGTGGATCTTTTATATCCAATGTGCTATCTGTTTCCGCCTTCATTTGGGTCATTAGACGTGTGGTTCAGCCCAGTACCTGGTGATAATGCTTTGTAATATCTAGGTAATACAATGCATTATAATATCCATTCGGGGATTAAAAAAAATAGGAAAAACATGGCCCATTTCTTCAGAAATAGTGCCACTTTTGTCCTCAGTTTAAGTGTGTTTTGTAGCTCTGTTCTATTGAAAAGGATGGAGCTGACTTGTAATGCCACATACAACCTGAGGACAGGGGTGGTGCTGTTTTTGCCAGAAAGTAGCTGTGCTTTTTCTAATTCTTGGATCACTCCTTTAATAACGTGGGGCTTGGTCTCATATAACTCTGCAGGGATGTTTCTTACATTCTTCTCTTGCAGGAGAGGGAGAGTCAGCTGAGTCAGAAGATAACTTTTTTTTTTTTTTTTTTTTTTTTTTTTCAGCAGCAATATGTCTAGTTACTGGGCTAGCCAACATAGATGCCTTTAGAAAAAATACTGTTGAGATAACGAACACTTGCTGTCACTAGTTCAACAGTATTTCACTCCAGCGTAGCTGCATCAATGAGTTTCATTACAGTGACTGGGTCATGTGATCACCAATCTGACCCACCGAAAATTTGTGTTTAAAGAGAAATTAAACAGCTTAAGAGACGTTAACATGCTGTTATGTTTCCATGGGGCAGGAGAAGCTGAGGAAGAAAGTACAGTGATACCTCGGTTCTCAAACTTAAAGTGACTGTACCACCAGGCCCAGGCTTAGGCACTGGAGGCGGGCCGACCCACCCTTAGTGGGAGGAAACCCCCGCCCCTCTATGATAGGGTTCCATTGATTCTAATGTAGTCACGTCATGGAGGGGCTGGGGTTTCTTCCCACTGGGGGTGGGTCGGCCCGCATCCAGTGCTTCAGCCTGGGCCTGGTAGTACAGTCACTTTAATTGGGTGCGGAAGGCAGTTTGAGAACCGAGCAGTGTCTTCCCATTGGAAATAATGTAAATGTGTTCAATTGGTTCCAGCACCCACCTATAATTACCTACAGTCCCCATATATATTACATTGTATAGTGCCCAGTTTAATCACTACAGTATAAGAGCAGCACTATATACTGTACAGGACATTACAGAGCAGCACTATATACTATACAGGACATTACAGAGCAGCACTATATACTGTACAGGACATTATACACAAGAAACATTCAATAAAACCAGCAATTATAGTACAGTAGTCACTAACTCCTCACTTATCCTTTACTGTATAGAGCCCCCACCCCAGCACTGTAACAGATGGGAGATGGTGGTGCCCTGACTGTACTACTACTGTACTGTATATGCACTCCAGCAGCCTTATACAGTACTGTACAGGATGGGAGATGGTGGTGCACTGACTGTACTACTACTGTACTGTATATGCACCCCAGCAGTCTTATACAGTACAGGATGGGAGATGGTGGTGCACTGACTGTACTACTACTGTACTGTATATGCACTCCAGCAGTCTTATACAGTACAGTACAGGATGGGAGATGGTGGTGCACTGACTATACTACTACTGTACTATATATGCACTCCAGCATTCTTATACAGTACTGTACAGGATGGGAGATGGTGGTGCACTGACTGTACTGTATATGCACTCCAGCAGTCTTATACAGTACTGTACAGGATAGGAGATGGTGGTGCACTGACTGTACTACTACTGTACTATATATGCACTCCAGCAGTGTTATACAGTACTGTACAGGATGGGAGATGGTGGTGCACTGCCTGTACTACTACTGTACTGTATATGCACTCCAGTAATCTTGTACACTACTGCACTGTATGTGAAGCCTCACCAGTGCTAAACTCACCAGGTACAACCCACCATCCAGCCTCGCAAAAACATTCAGATACCGAGTACTTTAAGACTGGGAGCTCGAAAAGTGAACCGAGAACCGAGCAAAAGTTTGAGAAACAAAGCAAACTTTCCTTGAAAATACAGTTTGTGTTCCGAGCAGTTTAAGAACCAAGATACCACTGTAAATGTACCTTCATCCTGAGTGCAGTTTTCTCTCAATCGTCCGTTTTATTAAAGGGGTTGTCCAGCGAAAATCTTTTTCTTTCAAATCAACTGGTGTCAGAAAGTTATATAGATTTGTAATTTACTTCTATTTAAAAATCTCAAGTCTTCAAACTATCTGCCATGTTAAAGGATTCATGGCAGCATTAGAAAATCCTAATAGCTAAAAACAGGTGGGCAGGAGGCATCCACAAGACTTAGGGCCCTATTCCACCGGACGATTATCATTCAGATTATCGTTAAATCGTTCGAATCTAAACGATAATCGTTCGGTTGAAATGCAGTTAACAATTAACGACGGAACGAGAAATCGTTGATCGCTTTATAAGACCTGGACCTATTTTTATTGTTCGCAATAAAAAAGTAAAAAAGTAGCGAGAAAAAAAAAAAACATCGCAAATACGATCATAAGTAACAATTATCATTCCAGGAAATGACTGAACGTTTTCAGGTCTTTCGCAATAGCGGTCGTTTGAGATCGTTAATCGTTAACAATTATGCGAACGATAATCGTCCGGTGGAATAGGGCCCTTATACTAACCTATGTTACATTATGTAAGCCAAAGAAAAAAAAATCCCTCGTTTTATAGAAGTGTTACCTCTGAATTACTAGCACAAAGTGATATACTGTATGCACCTAAAGGGCACAGCCACCTTTTTTATGTATATATAGCACCACCTCTGCCCTCAGGTTGTGTGTCGTATTAGAATTCAACTTCATCCACTTCAATGCTAAACCCACACACAAACTGAGGACAATAGAGGTGTGGTTTCCAGAAGAAAGTGGCTGTGTTTTTTTTTTTTTTTTTTTTTAAATCTAAGCTGGGATAACCCTCTACAGCATCTGATCAAGAGAACTCATTTCACTCCCTGACTCGCATATTGTCTAAATACAATGAAATAATATCATGCCTACAATTTCTTACAGTATATCAGCAACAATGAAAATTGCAGAAAAGACGTAAAATATCTCCAGATAGATGATGTTTCAGGTTTATAATAAATATGGGAGTGAACCGTAATAGTAAATCATTGTTGCCATAAATTTAGTAGGAAAACAGTATATCATTCTGAAGTAAAACAGAATAAGAACAACAAACATAAACTATTAACTGCAACCAGAAACAAGATTATTGCAAGAGTAAATGGGCCCAACGGCCTATAGGTAGCAGCCAATCCCCCCCCCACTAATGTATTCTAAGGAGGCCCAGTGTTCCTTGAATATCTTCTTTATTATACCACTCAGAACCATGGAACTGCATCCTAACATTTGTTCTCTCAGTTGCAGATAATTCACGTTCAATGAATCTGCGCCAAGTGGAGAAAAAAACTAAATGTGGAGCAATTACCAGGTGTGTGTTGGGTATCCAACCTCTCTACAAAAAGAAAATCCTTGAGCTGGTTGGATAATTCCGATACAGAGGGGATAGAGTCTTCAAGCCAATGTCGTAGTAGGCATTTCTTGAATGCTAATATAGATAGATGCATACCACGGTGTGAAGTATTTCCCGAGGAGACACTGGGTAATGAAGTTGGTAAATAATGAAAAAGGCAGCACATCAAATCAGGAGGGAGATGGAAATCCCAAATCTGATTTATGAATTTTACACATTCTAACCAACCTCTATGGACTTTCGGGCAGGACCACATACAATGAAGCAGATCAGCGCGAGCTAGATCACATTTAGGGCAGTTTCTCAAATAATGTACAGGCGCTCCAGGAAAAGCAAAATTAAAGGCATAAATTGTCCTATGGATGAATTTAAAATGCAGTTCCCTCCACTGTTCTGAAATGATGCAATTGCGTATACATTTTAACTTAAGGGTGCATTTACACAGAGAGATTAATCTGACACATTTTGAAGCCAAAGCCAGGAATGGATTTGAAAAGAGGAAAAATCTCAATCTTTCCATTATAACCTATTCTCTGTTTATAGTCTGTTCCTGGCTTTGGCTTCAAAGATCTGTCAGATAAATCTCTCTGTGTAAACGCACCATTAGTCTATGATTGACAGTGGGACATTTTACCCACCTGGGACAATTATGAGATAATACCTGCCCTCATCCATTAAATATACATTAAAGGTTGATAGTAACAATACCTAGTATGTATCATGCTGAAAAACAAGCATATTAATAAATATACAGTGGTACCTTGGTTTAAGAGTAACTTGAATTAAGAGCTTTCTGGTTTAAGAGCTCACAGTTTTTCAAAATTGTAACTTGATGTAAGAGCATTGCTTTAGTTTAAGAGCTCCCTGTACTGGGTGGGATGGGAAGTGGGGGGAGGGGCATGGTCTGCATAGCGGGGTCTACAGCACTGTTCCAGGAAGTCTCCATCACCTTCCAAATCACAGCAGATCCACCTCAGGCTGGGGCTTACATCAGGGGACAGGACTGTGGAGGTAATCTCTCCATAGCTGTAACCCCTCTCTCCCTGGACAGAGAGTGCTGCATGTATGTCCCCACATCTGTCCTGCTCATTCCTTCATGCCCCCTGCAGTCTCTGTCAGCCCTTGTAATTCCCATCCTCTCCATTCCTGCTATAATGTGCTTGTACTTACACTCAGCTATACACACTGCTGCTATAATGTGCCTGCACTCACACTCAGCTATACACACTGCTGCTATAATGTGCCTGCACTCACACTCAGCTATACACACTGCTGCTATAATGTGCCTGCACTTACACTCAGCCATTCACACTGCTGTTATAAGGTGCCTGCACTCACACTTAGTTATACACACTGCTGCTATAATGTGCCTGCACTCACACTTAGTTATACACACTGCTGCTATAATGTGCCTGCACTCAGCCATTCACACTGCTGTATAGAAAAGTTTCTGTCACTGTCCTCCTGCACAGCTCTGTGATTCTCACTTCCTGATTGGCCCATACTGAGCACACACCCCTTCCCATTGCTGTCATGTGACCACACAGACCTCTGACAGCAGCCCTGCTTCTCTATTCTAGCCTGTTGTACTACACTACTGCATTATGGGGATTTGCAGTTCCATCTTGTATCTACAGGTATTTTCAGTTTTATGCAGTTACTATACATTACACTCCACATGCTGATTGCTATACTGTACAGAAACGTATAATATCACATTCTGCTGTTTCTCATTGTTTGTTCTACACGTTATTCAGAGTAAAACAATCATTATTTTTGGGGTGTGAAACCAATTGTCTGCATTTTAATGATTTCTTATGGAAAAATTAGCTTTGTTTTAAGAGTGATTTGGATTACAAGCACAGTTCCGGAACGAATTATGCTCGTAATCCAAGGCACCACTGTATTTGAATAGGACACAGCTGAATCAATAGAGATGAGCAAATCGGTCCGAACTCGAGCTTACGGCGCTTGATTACTAGTGGCTGAAGAAGTTGGATGCAGCCCTAAAGAGTCTGGGAAAACATGGATACTGCCTATAACCTATGACTGTATCCATATTTTCCAGGACTCCCTAGGGCTGCATCCAACTTTTCCAGCCGTCGGTAAGAAAATCCTGCATGCTCGGGTTCAGACGGGCTCAAGCGTGCTCTAATGACCAGCTTCAGCAAACAATTACAAACAACCTCTAGAGGGAGCTATTACACCATTAATTCTAAAGATATCAATGACATGAAGTGCACTGAGAACTATGTAAGGATAGAAAAGTTCAGACTAGCCTTTCTCTTACTTTAAAGTTACCCACAAGGCTGTTAGGCTGGCAGCACTGCATCATAGTCCTTTTATATGTCATACCTCTAAAATCTTGTTTGTTTTGTGTTTTATTTCTAAAAAACAAAAAGGGTTTTTGTCATTGCTGGATAGTGTCAAAGAGGACTGCAACGCTTCATTCCCCATATACCCCCCTGCTTAATAAGGTAGATACAGGGTTCTGCTTATGTCACAGAGCCTCCCTATACATGTCTAGCACTGGTGTTGTGACATACACTTCAGTTCATACGGACATGGAGAGAAAAAGGAGCTGCTGCACCTCACACCTATGGCTGACACTAATGTCTCTCGGCTACATTTATAAACCAATGCCAGGATGTTGGTATATAATTTGATAAAACCATATTGCCCCATGTACCACGTGCACGTCCCCTGGTTTACACTAAATCAACACTGTGTCAGTCAGCGACCGCTAACCCCGCAAAGAGAGGACAAGCAGGAAAGGGAGGCCATGGAATGGCCCTGCAACCCCAGTTTCACAGCACCAAACCCCAAGGGCCCCCCCAAACCCAGCAGGCACCGCCGGCGGAGAAAGCAGCACAAGTGTAAACAAGGTCTTACTACTCACCACTGCATCAGAGTTAGAGTGGGAGAAATAGGAGGTACTTACCTCCTATTTCGGGGTTTTGGGGGGCCCTTGGGGTTTGGTCCTGTGACAGTGGGGTTGCGGGGCCATTCTGTGGTCCCCCTTCCCTGCTTGCGCACACTTTGTGGGGCTGGCGTTCGCTGACCGGCACAGTGTTGTTTAGTGTAGGTACTGTGTATCAGAGACCTGCACGAGGTACATGAGGCAATATGGTTTGATCAAATTATATACTAACCTCTGATCTGGTCTTTATTGTAGCCGATCAACCTTGGGTGCGATGTGCAACCATTTCTGTCCTTTAGGCTTGTGCATATTTTATGTATTCTGTCCCTTTTTTCATTGTGGCTAGTACTCCTCCCTTGCAAGACCCATGTGATCCAAATTAGCAGGAAGCACCTGTGCATACATGAAAAGTACCTCCTCTTTTTTCCATTCTACCTGCCAGTGGATGGTGAGTAGTAAGACCTTGTTAACACTTGTTTTGTTTAGTGGCCGCTTCCTCCGGCGGCACCTGCAGGGTTTGGGGGGGGGGGCCTTGGGGTTTGGTCCTGTGACAGTAGGGTTGCAGGGCCATTTTGTGGTCCCCCTTTCCTGCTTGCACACACTTTGCGGGTTTGGCATTCGCTGACCAACACAGTGTCGTTTAGCGCAAGGACTCGTGTATAAGAGACCTGAACGAGGTACATGAGGCAATATAGTTTGATCAAATTATATACTAACTTCTGATGTTGGTTTTTACTGTAGCTGATAGGCTTTCGTATCAACCATGGGTGCGATGTGCAGCCATTTCTGTCTTTTGGGCTTGTGCATATTTTATGTATTCTGTCCCTTTTTTCATTGTGGCTAGTATTAGTGTGGCTGATATTCTGCTATCACTAATAGTACTGGCTTTATCGTGTTTGGCTTCATTTACCCCCATAGGAAGTTGAAAATGAAAGAGCTACACAATGTGGTATTGTCTCAGCAGCTCCCTGGCTCCACCCTCTCCTGAGACAACGCATCATCTTCTGATATCACAGAAGGCTTGGCTGGATTCTGTCTCTAAACTCAAGTTGTCCCATTCTGTGAGTGTGTGAGTGATGCCACTACCTCTGACCATCCTGATATATATATATAGAGGAATGTGGTTTGCTTACAGCATGCTACCTTCTACTGAACAATGCCACAAGCAGGGGAGCAGGCAGTGAATACAGTAGCTTTGGCAGACTTGCTGTGTAGAGTAATGTTCTGCAGAAGCTCTGGGTAGGGAAAGTGTAGGAGGTGAGTGATCAGTCCTCAGGGGGAGGACTGTGATAAAGAGCTGATGAAAAGCAATGCATTCTGGGAATTGTATTACTGCCCAACCAGGAAGCACAATACGTACCTATCAATGTACCCCTTTAATGGGGTTGTCTTTAAAAACAAAAACTGGTCGGACCATAGCAACCCACTACAGCGTTTGTTTACAATTCATGGAAGCTGGTTAGTTGCTATGGGGAGCAGCATTGCATTTCGTTTGCACCAGTTTTGATAAATCTCCATTACTGAATTTTTGGTTTAACACAATCTCCTTATATTCAGTGCATAGCTGGAAAACAAACAAACCCTTAGCGCTCCTTTAGCCTGTCTGTCAGATCGGGAGCGATGACTTCACATGTTCCATAGCGATGACATATTTCATGCTTTTGACACAAATTCCACAGTCAGATGATTGCTATGCGGGCTCGGCCGTAAAATATGTTATCTCCCCTATTCATACACAAACAGTGATCCTGGTCATACAGTACCTCTTTCTCAAGGATCATCAGGATGCTATTCCTTGGGTTGTAAAAAATATTAGACAGGAAAGAAAGCGCCTATCACCTCAACTTTTTATAATAAAAAAGCAGATCATGCCCTATCACCTATACAGGAAAGAGAATAAGGTTAGGACCATTACCTATTGTGAATAGTGTGAGCCAGTGTTCTATCTATATATATTCCCCAGGAAAAACAACTCTAAAGTCTTGTTCACTAGGTAGGTATCTCATTTCTTTGCAATCTGCTGTCCATTGCCTGTTGTCAGGGGAAAGTCTGTCTATTATAACAGCTAGATCAAGACAGAACACAGGAAGTGTGTGTGGGTGTACAGGAGAGACAAAGAAAGCTGTGAGCTGTGTAACTGCAAGCAGAGCCAGCATGTCTGCTGAAGGTAATCCACACTGTTCCTGAAAAGTAAGGCTTCCCTCTAATCTCTTACTACCCATAAAGCTCAGGAAACATTTCCCTTGTGTAAACACCAGTGTACCTACTGATGTATGCCCACATTGTCCTTTAGTCAGGGGCGTAGCTAGGATTCCTGGGGCCCCATAGCAAAAAACTTTATGGGGCCCCCCTACACACTAATATATATATATATATTCGGTAATGTGGCAAAAAAAAAAATCTCTTGTGGCCAAAGGCAGAATCCTGCGTGCAGCCACAACAATGACTGGCAGAGGAGAAAGCCAATGTCTGCTTGTTCTGTCCATCCACTGTATATAACTATAGCAGCGTATTAGGAGCCTCCTGGTTATATACATAGGTGCAGGACCAGACTACCTTTTGCTTAACCCTTTATTTACTGCAGTGTGTAAGTGACCCAGTGTTTTTCTACATGCTGCAACACAAAGGGTTAATACAGAAGACAATTAGCTCTCTCCTTCACTGATAACCCCTGACCTCTGAGAACAGAGGTCAGAGGTTATCCGAGTAGTGAGGCAGAGAGCTAATTATTAACCCTTTTTTTGTGTTGCAGCATGTAAGAGAACACTGGGTCATTTAAACACTTCAGTACATCAGAGGTTAAGCAAAAGGACACAGGAGGCTCTTATCTTCCCTGGGCCCCCTCCCTCCACGGGCCCCATAGCAACCGCCTTCCCTGCCTCTATGGTAGCTACGCCACTGGTTCTCAGCAGCAACAGTAGCAGCTTAAAGGACAACTCCAGCCAAAAGTATTTTTTAATATGTTATTACTTATGGAAAGTTAGACAAATTCCTAATGTACATTAATTATAGGAAATGCACATATACTGCTATTTCTCTTAAAGGGGTAGTGCTGCGCTAAAAAATAATTCACAGAATAACACACATTACAAAGTTATACAACTTGTATGTTATGTCTGTGAATGGCCCCCTTCCCGTGTCCCACCACCCCCGCCCGTGTACCCGGAAGTGTGTGGTGCATTATACATTACCTGATCTGTGTCGAGCCCGTCCGCCATCTTGTGCCAAACGTCATCTTCGGACGGACGGCCGAATCGCTTCCGCCGCCCCCCCTCCGCCGCGTCATAACTGTGCTCAGCCGCGATTGGCTGAGCACAGTTATGCTCAGCCAATCGCGGCTGAGCAGCTGATGACAGGCGGGGGTGGTGGGACACAGGGAAGGGGACGATTCACAGACATAACATACATTACAAAGTTGTATAACTTTGTAATGTGTGTTATTCTGTGAATAATTTTTTAGCGCTGCACTACCCCTTTAATTTAGTAGATCATGGAGACTTCAAATTCTCTGAAATACCGTGACGTCACAAATCAGGTGTAATTCCAATGGAGTGTCCAGCAGGGGGTTCACTATATATAGAATCAATGAGTACCATTGACTTCAATATATTGTGCTGTCAATGTAAAACTGTATGCACTGTTATACACTGTACTACTCCCCCATCATCTGCTCATAGTATGAGCAGATGATGGGGAAGTAGTACCAGGGCTATCCCCATCACCGCTGCTGCCAATGCCAAGCCTGCCACTGATCCTGGAGCAGCATTCCGCAGCTCCGGATCACTATTCCCAGGGCCTACTTCCTCCACTAGACCGGGGCCTTAATTACAGCACCGGGCCCCCTGTGCCTCCATCCCCCCTCTGGAGGTGCCAGAAAGAGCAGAGTAAGCCAGTAAGTGAATACAGCTGCCGGAAAGATCCAAGTAAGCCAGAAGAGTGCTTACTTAAGGCCCTATTCCACGGAACGATTATCGGCCGTATTCGTCCTGTGGAATTGACAGCAATGATCAGCTGATCGTTGCAGTAGTTTGCTTTTCAACATGTTGTAAAACAAACGACAGCATGGAATAGGAGCGGCGGCAGCAGACGCTACTGTATCCTATGGGCTGCCCGGATGATCAGCAACCCCCCACGCCCCCCCAGACTCACGGGGAACGAGGAGCAAACAAGCGCAAATAGCCCTCGTTTGCTCCTGTCAGTCGGCCCGTGGTATAGGGCCTTTAGCTCTCTCTGGCACCTCCATAGGAAAGAATAGAGCTGTGGGTCTCGCGCCGTACCTGCCATATTCATAGCACAGAAGCTGGGGGACGATACAGAGATAGCCAGGGGACTTGGAGGTGGCCCCCCCCCCCCCTCGTGATCTCTTACAGGATAGGGGACAAGTTAATTTTTCTTTGAAAACCCCTTTAATGTAACAATACTATACAATACAATATTCACTTCATCCCACAAAAAACGATCCCTACTTTGGTAATATGTATGGACACAATGAAAAAGTTATGCTTCTTCAAACCCAGTAATGAAAAAAAAAACTAAACAAAAAATAGACCAGAAATAGCTGCACCGTGAAGGGATTATTGTGCAACCCAGATTAAAACAATAGATCATTTTTCCAATGACACATTCCCTTTAAGGAGGAGATTGCGGGACCCCCGTGCCGTGCCAAATCTCTATTAGAACAGATAATTAAACCTTTCTGTGGTAAGTAAATATAATGTCGTGCAGCACTGTATCTCCTGTATGCCAATCTAAGTACGGTAATAAGCGCCTGGCTGGCACCCTCATTGCTTTGTTACCGATTGTATAACGAGAATACGTAAACAACCTCTATATCCTTTTCTTGCTGCCATTGAAAATCATCCTGTTGGCACTGCTATAGAGAAAGCTGGGCCGATGCGAGGCGACAATAAGTCTTCTCCCAATGTCTGGAGGACATTAAGAGGGAGGTGGCACGGTTTTAATAGTGAGAGCATAGTGTTCTGTGCCCTGCAGTCATCATGCTTGTCTCTTCTGGGCTGCCTTTGATTTACTGAAACACGTATGGTCGCCGGGAAGACACAAAAATAGCTGTATGAAATAGAGTCAGTGCATTTAAAGCTATGTCCCAGAGTAGTTCCCTGCAATGGAGAGCTTACAATATTCTATAAAATTGAGTTATTCTGTATTTCCAAAGGTGACAACTGCTAACGGCAGCCATGAGGGTTCCCATCCAAGTTTTCATAGACCCTACATCTCTGCTTTTGTTGTGCCTATGTGGTGTTCCACCACAGGTGTTTCTTGTCTTTACACCCCTCACAAAAGTCTGTACTTCAAAGTAAGAGTGGTAGTGAAGTAGCACCTGACGTTAGTATGTATATTGTGTACAGCTGTAGGTAACTAAAGGGTTATTGTTTCTAAGATCTGTGCACCAATGGGAGCTCTTTCTCTTTTCTGCCTATCTCTATCCTTTTCTTTCTCTTGCTCTCTCTTCCCAACCACTCATAGCACATGTTACAGAAGCTGTAGGAGGAAGTCACATGAGAAAAGGAAGTGTAGCCACCTCACCTTAGTGAGTCTTACTCTGGCTTTGGTAGAGGATGGATGCAAGCCAGAAAGGTCTGGCTTATGCCAGGTCCCCTGTGGAGTTTTTGGGTCAGTCTCTGTAGTGAACAAGTGCACATGAAATATCTTGGCACTCTTTTCTTGACAGCAGCAATTCCACACACTGTGCAGTGCTGAACGCACACTTAGGCTGGGTTCACACTACGTATATTTCAGTCAGTATTGTGGTCCTCATATTGCAACCAAAACCAGGAGTGGATTGAAAACACAGAAAGGATCTGTTCACACAATGTTGAAATTGAGTGGATGGCCGTCATTTTTATACTTACTTTTATATGGTGGCCATCCACTCAATTTCAACATTGTGTGAACAGATCCTTTCTGTGTTTTTAATCCACTCCTGGTTTTGGTTGCAATATGAGGACTACAATACTGACTGAAATATACGTAGTGTGAACCCAGCCTTAGAGAGGACAAGTAAGGGATCATCCCAACTCACGCCGAGAACCAGTCTAAAAGTGCTGGACAGTATCTTGAAGAAAGAGGAACTGATCCATATAGAGCAAAGTTGCTAGAAGCCTATGTACTCTATCTCGAAGCAGGGGAGTCATCAGAGAACTCTGACCACCCTGCTGCAGTCTAAAACATATAGGATCAGAATGAAACAGTGCCATGGGACACCAATCATCAATGGTAAGTATATGTGCCAGCCTGCTGCCAGGGGAGAAATAAAAAAAAAAAAAGCGAATGCTATTTTAAAATCCTCTATTTGATATTGAAATATTAAGTATGAATCAACAGTATGGAAATACCCCTTCTTTAAAGTGGACCTGTGGCCTCTCCTGACACATCTGTTCTAATAGGTCTATGTATTCTTTACTCAGCTGTTATTCTTACTAAAAATATAAATTGTCAAATAGGTGTTACTAGTTCTCTTATAGATCTGTGTTGTGCCGTTCATCTGTTATTCTAACAGCAGATTTACTAGATATGTATGACTAAATTGTCAACTGGGTATTACCAATTGGGGGCGTGTCCCTACTAATCCTGTATGTTCTGATAGTGTAGGGACACGCCCCCACTGGTAACACCCTGTTGACTATTTAGTGAAATATATCTAGTAAAGCTGCTGCGGAATATAAATGACATTATTAGTCAGAATAACAGATGAACGGCACAACACAGATCTATAAGAAAAGATGATCCAGAATGATTTCATGGGGAATCCATGAACAGACATGTCAGAAGTGGTGAAAGGTCATCTTTAATTGCAATCTGTCCTTCAGAGCTGTCATCCATTCAGTAATCACCAGATAACCAAACACTCTAGTAAAAGGCCTATTGCTGGATTCTTCTGATTTTTGTCCATCGATCATATTATTGGTGGAGTATTGATCCAGACGTTCCTGTATAGCAGTAGTCTACAATGCTTTGCCCATTATTTATGTGCCCCGTCGTGTATCCTGCGGTACAGGGGGTTGGCGCTGTGCCACCAGTTTATTTACGGTTCCTCTTTGATTCTGTACATTTACGCTCAGCTAGACACTGGCCAAGTGTGATATATGAGTAAAAGCTATCGGTGTAGTCACTGACATCATAACCCAAAAATGTAATTATGTTATTTTAATTAGAGTTCATTAAATACGGGGGGGAAAAACCAGCAGGTTAATTACTTTAATAAAGTGCCTGGTGAACAAAACCGGTTCTTGTCTCTGTCTGGATCCTGAGACAGGAATAAGGTAACATAGCATGTTATGAGTTTTGGAGCATTTATGCAGTCTGTCCTCTCCCAACCTGTCTCCCTCCCCTGGGCTCAGTGCTGCCTTTCTCTCCCAGCGTACAGGAGCAAGTGCGTCATGTCTACTCTTGTCATATCATTGCTGCCGTCGCTTAACCCTTTAACCACTCTTTTTTTTTAAATCTGGCAAAAACATAAAAAAATTCAATATTAACTGGAACAATGTTTTCTTTGTTGTTTTAGGTTTATATGGTAAAATAAAAGCCATAAAAGGTATGGGGATTTTTGATGGCTTGTCCCCAGCCTAGTCCAGTAACTAGAAAAAGAGCTGAGGGCACTCACCCGTGTGTTGCAAAATTTTCTTTATTCCAAGGTGCATTTAAAAGCTCCATAAAACATATTTTGCTAGAGCAGACACCATACCGCTTCACAACGTAGTCATGATGACTATTTCATGCTCATGCACGCTTTATCGGATGGCGCCCCTCCCGTAGGCGCCATCCGATGAAGCGTGCATGCGCGTGAAATGGCCATCATGACTACGCTGTGAAGCGGTATGGCGTCTGCTCTAGCAAGATATGTCTTATGGAGCTGTTAAATGCACCTTGGAATAAAGAAAATTTTGCAACCCAAGGGTGAGTGCCCTCAGCTCTTTTTTTTACTTACTGGACTGTGTAGATGTATGTGTCTTTTGCTTATGAGGAGCACCCCCATTGCTGATCGCCATCAGCCCATCATACATCCTCCTAACTGCACGCATACCATAATATAGGAGTGGTGCCGGTGAACTTCTTCATTAACCCCTTGTCCCCAGCCTAGGTTATCAATATCTGATTGGTTGGGGGTCAGACCAATCAGTGGCTATGGCGTACTAATACACAGTAAAGGATATATTACACAGGCCAGTTATCAGTTAGAACAGGCTGGTACCATCCCTTGTAAGAGCACCAATGATCAGCTGATAAATGATCAAAGGTACGTTTGTCGACTGTTCACTTGTTACTGTGTGCGGCCACCCGCTGATTAAACATACACCCGCACAAGTAATCTTTTGATCGATCCTGCAGCCCTGGCTGCACGATTACTGAGCCATATAACAGGCTTTGTAAAGGAGTACCGATTAACAGGATTACTAAAAGGCCTTTTGATTATTAGAAATGCACATGCGGCCCGTGTAGAAGTGGCAGTGATCAGCTGAGAACCATGAAGTGCCTCCTCCTGTGCCTACCCGCAGGCGTAAATCATGGCAGAAATCTAGACCTGCTCATGATCAGGTGTAGATTTCTTCACCTGCTGTATGACATGTGCAGGGCAAAAGAACACTGCAGAGACACCACCACGTGTCTCGACATCAGTGAACTAGCCAGACCTTACCCCGGGAAGGAACAACCAAGCCAAGGAATGTCTCCAAGCAAGGTATCCATCCACAGACAGCTGTTTTGGGGTATTTGCCCCTCATCAGTGTGGAGTAGGATTCCGGCTAGTGGGAGCAATGCCTAGTAAGTGCATGCAAAAGGACGCTGGTTGACCTCAGGGAGATCAACCAAAACACTGCAGAGACACCATCACTTGTCTCAACGTCAGTGTATTCTAGAAAATTGCCCCCTGCATATTTGATTTCCCAGGGGCAATGTTCTAGAATACACTGATGTCGAGACACGTGATGGTGTCTCTGCAGTGTTTTGGTTTATCTCCCTGAGGTCAACCAGCGTCCTTTTGTATGACATATGCAGGTCAGGCCAGATTCACTGAGAGATTTGCACCACTTAGTAAATCTGGCAGGGAAATTGGGGGTGGGGCCTAATGTACGAGTACGCTGGTCTTCATAAACGTCCCCAGATATGTATATATCTATACTGTCAGTTTACAGATTACAAGCAGTGCATACTTACCAACCGCACTGCTTGTGATCTGGCATCCAGCTTTCCTGCCCTTCCTGGCCGCTGCTGTACCTTCAGACTGCTACACCTCCTCCAGAGTGATTGACAGTGAGAAGAGGCAGGAGTGAAGATACAGCCAGTAACCAGTGGAGTGGAAAGTTTGATGCCAGATAGCATGGATGGTAAGTATGCACTGATTCTGATCTGAAAACTGACAGAACAGTATATGCATATCTGTGCTGTCAGTTTCCAGGGCTGCACAAACAATACATCAAGAGCAGAAAGAGGATCCGGCCAGCGCTGGAGCGGAGGAAAGGTGAGTGGGATGTTTATTCTTTTTATTTAGTATAGCCTAGCAGGGGCATCACTGGGAGAGTTACCTATCACCACCAGCGGCATCACTAAAGGTTATCTACCAGGGGCATCATTGGGGGTTAACTACTACACTAGGGGTATCATTAGAGGGTAATTACAATACCAGGGGCATCATTGGGGGTTAACTACAATACTAGGGGCATCGGGGAGAGGAGGTGTAACTACAAAACCAGGGGCATCACTGGGGACTGAGTACAATACTAGGAGCATCGGGGAGGGGGTGTAACTACAAAACCAGGGGCATCACTGGGGACTGAGTACAATACTAGGAGCATCGGGGGAGGGGGTGTAACTACAAAACCAGGGGCATCACTGGGGACTGAGTACAATACTAGGAGCATCAGGGGGAGGGGGTGTAACTACAAAACCAGGGGCATCACTGGGGACTGAGTACAATACTAGGAGCATCAGGGGGAGGGGGTGTAACTACAAAACCAGGGGCATCACTGGGGACTGAGTACAATACTAGGAGCATCAGGGGGAGGGGGTGTAACTACAAAACCAGGGGCATAACTGGGGACTGAGTACAATACTAGGAGCATTGGGGGGAGGGGGTGTAACTACAAAACCAGGGGCATCACTGGGGACTGAGTACAATACTAGGAGTATCGGGGGAAGGGGTGTAACTACAAAACCAGGGGCATCACTGGGGACTGAGTACAATACTAGGAGCATTTGGGGGAGGGGGTGTAACTACAAAACCAGGGGCATCACTGGGGACTGAGTACAATACTAGGGGCTTGGGGGTTTAACTGCAATATTTTCCCACACTACGCCACCACTACACACAGTATACCTTTGAGTGTGGTGGCTGTGAAGTGTATGGCCCTTAATTGATTTTATAAATGCCCAAATGGCCCACAACTGGAAAAAGTTTCCCCACCCCTGCCTTAAAGGGATTGAAGCAGACAGCCCCAATCACTGTGTGGTGACCATCATACTTACTGCAGAGGTAAAATGAAGAACAAAACATGTTCATGGAGTAGTACCCCCATACATAGTAGAAACCCCAATGGCCACAGATAAAATAAAACAGGTTGACAAACAGAGGCCAGTGAACACTAGACATTTAGATGACCTTTTTTTTGTAATCTCAAGGGACCCCAAACCCCTCACAGGTCATTAGATGAAATGCACATAATGTCTCTCTCAGGTCCATCATACCTTTTGGTAATTTGGAAAGGCTTACCTATCTCTGTCAATTGGACTTTGGTGTTTTTGGCAGTAAGGAATGGTCTCCGCTCTTGAAAAAAAAAAAATTTGGCATGAGTTCCACTGTGTCATTTAGTATCCCTCCTATTGACAGACAAAAAGCTGTAGGTTATTATATCAGAAACCCTAGATATGACTGGTTTCAGCCATTCTCTGTGTTCGCCTGCAAGGAGCATGGGATGGACCAACCTGGAAACAGATTTTAGACCAGAGGATGAGCTCATGTTCTGCCATGTTGTTTTTGATGGTTACCAGAGATGAGTGAGCATGCTCGGGTCTATCCAAACCCAAATGTGCAGCATTTGATTATTGATGGCTGGAGAACTTCGATGCAGCCCTACGTCTGTCTAGAAAACATGGATACAGCCATAGGCCATAGGCTATATCTACCTTTTCCAGGACTCCCTATGGCGGCATCCAACTTCTGCAGTCACGGGTAATTTAATGGCACACATTTGGGTTCAGACGGACCAAGGCGTGCTGGAGATTCACTTATCTCTATTGATTACCTGTATTGTACGGCTGTATTGTACAACAGTTGTTTGGTCTTCGTATAATGGAAAAGGTGTGTGGCAGTGGATCAGCCGCGGCATTCGGTTGACTACTGTCTGTTCTTGGCACTGGCCCTGATAATGAATTATTGGAAATTTTACATTCTATAGTAACATAAAAAAAGATCACATCAAAGAGATATAATGTAAGCAGACGTGATAACAAGATGCCATCGAACGTTGTTGGAAAAGACCAAGAAGGCAAGGCGCCAATGAACACCCATCTATAAGCATTGTGGTGCTACATGAGCAGATGATGTCGGAGGAGAGAATGATTGGGTATGTCGGTTTTCAACTACCTGTCTCTTTTGTTCTCAGTAAGATAAGTTGCTACCAATGGAATCTGGTGGTGGCTTACCCCTCCTCTCTCCTTTGAGAACACATAAAAGAACATTTATGTGTATGTGGCCATGTTTTTCTAATCCTGTATGACCCCTTGAAATACACATTATAGATTTTGACTACTTGCCTCTTAGAACCTTTCAGAACTGACGTCTCATTCTCTTTACTATATGTGTGTATATTTTATACTGTCAGTCACGTGTGACAAATCTTACATAGAGTGTACATTAAGCCAAGGTTCACATACTTATTTATACAACAAGATGACGAATGAAAGGGTTAGCACCCTCAAGCAATAAGTGAATGTAACTTGTTGTGGAACTGATTAGTCCGGTGGGGAAACCATTGATTTCACCGACCATTAATACATGAATAATTATGCGGCATTGGACAATGAAATTCTGCATGCTCAATAATTCACACGCAAGCTGTGCTAATAGGATTCAATAACCAAACACCGGCACATAGTCTTTCTGGAAGCAATGACATCATTCATTAATTCATTTATTCACCTAAACATAGATGAAAAAACATATACAAAGTAGCCCTGTCCCAGAAGGAAAAGAACTTGCTCTCTGGTGCCACCTATTGGAGGTAGCATCCCAGCAAGTCAGTACTTGGCCACTTTAAGAGTCTTGATACACTAGTGGAAATTATGGAGGTTGCCCCATGCTAGCCCCATATTCCCAGTGGCGGTCTTTGGCACCAAGCACCCCAAGCGATCGCTTGGGGCCCCCAACATCCAGGGGGGCCCCCACGCCCCGCTCTTGTGCTCAAGACCGCTGGACAGGGCCGCTGCCCCGCTCGCTGCTGCCATCTGAACTGTAACTATGAGCACTCGTAATGAGCGCTCATAGTTACATGCAGCAGCACTGACAGGGCGGGAGACATTGGCCCCCTTCCTGTCAGTCACTCTTGTGGCCGCAGGAAGGGTTTTCCCTGTGGTCACAAGTGGCAGCTTTGTCCTTGTGGTGCCGGCGCTCCAGTGACATCACTGGAGCATCGGCGCCAGGACAAGGGGAGTGCGGTCTCTTGTGATCGCAGGGAAAACCCTTCCTTCGGCCACAAGAGTGAAGAGAAGAGGAGACGCCCAGACCTAGGTGAGTATAAGTGTTTGTTTTATTGTGTTATATACTATATGGGAGGGGGAGCACACAGGGGTCTGTTCAACTGGGGGAGCACACATCGGGGGTCTATATAAATGGGGGGAGCACACAGGGGGGCTATAGACTACTGGGGCTTCACAGAGGGGTCTATATACTACTGGGGGCAGCACACAGGGGGTCTATATACTACTTGGGGCAGCAGAATGGGGTCTATATACAACTTGGAGAGCACACAGGAGGTCTATATCCAAGTGGGGAGCACACAGGGGGGCTATATACTACTGGGTGAGCACACAGGGGTCTATATACTACTGGTGGGGCACACAGGGGGTCTATATACTACTGGGGGAACATACAGAGGGTCTATATACTACTTGTGAGGCACACAGGTGGTCTATATATAACTGGGGGATCACACAGGGGTCTGTATACTACTGGGGCAGCACACAAGGGGTCTATATAATACTGGTGGGGCACACAGGGGGTCTATATACTACTGGGGGAACCACACAGGGGGTTTATATACTACTGGAGGAGCACACAGGGGTCTATATCCAAGTGGGGGATCACACAGGAGGTCTATATCCAAGTGGGGAGCACACAGGGGGGCTAAATACCCCTGAGGGAGCACACAGGGGGCCTATATACTAGTGGGGGAGCACACAGGAGGTATATATACTACTGGGGGAACCACACAGTGGGTTTATATAATACTGGAGGAGCACACAGGGGTCTATATCCAAGTGGGGGAGCACACAGGAGGTCTATATCCAAGTGGGGGAGCACACAGGGAGGCTAAATACCCCTGAGGGAGCACACAGGGGGCCTATATACTAGTGGGGGAGCACACAAGGGCTGTATACAACTGGGGGCAGCACACAGGGGGTCTATATACAACTGGGGCAGCCCACAGGAGGTCTATATACTTCTGGGGGAGCACGGGGGGGGGGGGGGCTATATAAAACTGGGGGAACACACAGGGGTCTATATACTACTGGAGGACGCAAACAAGGGGTATATACTACTGGGGGCAGGACACAAGGGGTATATACTATTGGGGGCAGCACACAAGGAGTATATATTACTGGCGGTAGCGCACAAGGGGTATATACTACTGGGGACAACACACAGTGGTCTATTGTTTTGGAACGCGTGTCAAGGGGGGGGGGGGCCCAGACATAACTTCGCTTGTGGCCCCAGAAATGCCAAGACCGCCCCTGCATATTCCCATCTCTGGGAGTCACTAGGGAGTCCTGGAAAACATAGATACATTCATAGGCCACATTCACACACTGTATTTTTGCAGTAAACAAGAGCTGTTGTTGCAAGTTGCAACAATGGCCATTGTTTATTGACAAAAATTGATTACGTTAAAGTGTATGGAACGACGGTCGTTTTGTACAGCCACTGTTTGGGTAACAGCGGCCGTACAAGATAGCTTGTATTCACAGTGTAAAGTACGGCTCCCGGCTGCACTTTACACTGAGGTCTATGGTAAATTGGACCCAATGTGCCCGCATTCTAATTAAAATCAAATGATGTTTATCCGGCTGATACTGCAGTATCGGCTAGGTGAACAAGTAAGACTTTGGGCTTTGTTTGACACGACCGTGTCAAACAATGGCTGATGTTCCTACCCAGTGTGAACATGGCCATAGGCTGTATCTATGTTTTACTGGCAGCCCTAGGGTGGCATCCTTCTGTAGCCACCAGGAGTCGAATGCCAAGCATTCAGGTTAAGAGAATGTTCCCGAACAAGAAGAGTATAGCTTGACAGGTGCAGAAGCTTGGCTTAGGTTGGGCTCAAGGACTTTGGTGTGTTACTCTACTGTTCCATGTACTGTAAGTCACATATACCCCTTCTATGGTGCTGATACCTTTGAAAACCAGTGCCAAAAAATGTGGGACCTTAACCTTGACTTTCACCAGCAACTTTCGGGCTTACAAACTCACTTAACTTTTCTTAGAATAAAACTAGAACAAGAATAAGGATAATAGATGGAAAATAACTATCCACCACACAAAGAACATGAAATTGACTTTGGCCAATTGATTGTTTTCCTTGTGGTTTCTGTAGGCCGGCTATAGCTTACTGGGTTAATTCTGCTCTGCCAGGCGTGAGATATAAATACATTACTCAGAAAGAGAAAGACCAAGATTTTATGAATACAAAGGTTCGCTTCTCTCCCCCCTTCTAAATACTCAGGGAGCGACCTGAAGTCTGAGGGTACATGTTGTTTGAGATTTCTCGTGCCTCCCTCATTAATCTCTGCCTCGTGCCTGAGACATGAGAAGGGAGTCGGGATTAACTTAAAACTGTGTAAACAAGACTGAAAGGAAAGTTGAGGGAAAACTGGAGATCTCACGACTGGGAATGAGGCAGAAAATGAAGGCGGACGGGGAGACGGTAATAATGGGAGACAATGAGCAAGATAAAATGACTGGAAAAGAATAATGACCGAGATAGGATCTGGCGGCAAAGCAAATAGCGAGCAAAATGTTGGATATTTGGTGAAAGTCCCTTTGCACACATTGCGCGCATATACAAGATCGGATCGAAGAACAATAGAGAGTAGTTGTCATAACTGTTTGAAGGAAAACTATTTAGTTTTTCCCAAAAACTTCCAAAAATTTGATTTGAAATCAGTTGGCATAGGCAACCAGTCACCACCAAAATGCCCCTCAATCTATAAAAATCACATTATAGAGCTGGAAAAGATGAGCAGATTTATATATATCTTTGTGGCAAAAGATTCATTGTAACTTGTAATTTAGGGATTAAAATCTCTGTTCATTTGGGGTTAAGGAGTCCAGTGGGCGGTGTCACTTACATAAATGACGAGTTATTCTGAATCTTTTCCTACAAAGATATATATCAATCTGCTCAGAATTTCCTGCTCTATAACATGATGTCAGTAGATAAGATAACATTATCATGATGACTGGTTCCCTTTAAAAATTTAAAAGGGAGCTCTGACAGTGTGGGCAAATAAGACTCTCATGTCTGGATCGGAGAATGGACAAATGTCACACAGTGCCAACTGCATTACTATCTATCTGTAGCATTTTTATTATAGCTACTACAGCAGAGGTACACAGCCAAAGGTCCACTTAATCTGTAGTCAGATGAAGTTCAGAGCTTCTGAAGACTTTTTGATGACTTCTTCCAGAAGTCATTAATCTCCACAGGCTCCTTACTTTTTTTTTTTTATAGGCCGTTTTAGGTCTTTTTATGCGGCAGAAGGTGTTTTGGGTCTTCTCGGACACAGGTGCCACCACTGAACCCCCTTACAGTTAGGCTCCTATTAAGCCAAAGTTTAAAGATTAGCGATAATCGATCACAAACGAGATTACCATTAACCTGAAATCGTTCACCATATTACACAGAACGATAGTCGTTACTTACGATCGTTACAACTATACTTACTACGATCATTTACTCCATCTGATCCCAGCAAAAGAAGGAACGACTTAGAATTACACTGAACGATTAGTGAAAGAATGCGGAATTACAGCGAACGATTAACTACGATTTTAGGGTCAGATCTAAATCAACGATCAACGACACACAAACGATCTTTCAATTGTTGCCTGCAATTACACAGAACGATTATTGTTTAAATTTAAGCGATATAACGATTTTCCGCACGATAATCGTCCGGTGTAATAGGGCCCTTACACCCGAGGAGGATTTTTTTTAAAGAGGCCTTGCAGGCTATTTGTAGATGATAAGTATTGTTATACACAGACAAGGATTTCATATTTATGATCTAGTAACACTCCGAGCTGATCCCTAACATTCTGGATTTCTTACAGTAAAAGTAAGCAAAGGGAAGTAATTTACAGCATGTTAGCTATAGGATGAAATAGGATTGCTCAATAAATTATTCATAGTCTGATCTATACTTGTTTGAACCAATAAATTTGACTCTCTTCTCAGAAGCAATGCTTGGCATGCTGCAGTCACTTGTTTATGTCTAACGTTATGGAAAGCAGGCAGAGCGGAATATTTCCATTATCACACGGTTTTATGTGCTCTCAATATATACAGCCAGGCACCACCAACGTGGAGAGAGCAATGTGCCCATCCCAAGAGATGGGATTATACATGTCATCATAGAATAGCTGCAAGAAGCATGTATAGGTGCTTGTTCAGCGTCCGTGAATGCCTACTTGTCCTCACAGAAAATAATGTTACATGGGGGGGTATATATTTTATGTAATGATTCAATGTCATAAATCAGATTTTGATAAATTTCTTGGCTTGTTTGAGAGTCGTAGCCACAGCCATATGAAGGTGGTCTTAAAGGGGTTATCCCGTATCAGAAAATTGTATTTAATTAAAGGGGTACTCCAGGGGAATTTTTTTTTTCTTTCAAATCAACTGGTTTCAGAAAGTTATATAGATTTGTAATTTACTTCTATTTAAAAATCTTAAGTCTTCCAGTACTTATCAGCTGCTGTATGTCCTGCAGGAAGGGGTGTATTCTTTCCAGTCTGATACAGTGCTCTCTGCTGCCACCTCAGAAACTGTCCAGAGCAGGAGAAGGATTCTATGGGGATTTGTTACTGCTATGCACAGTTCCTGACATAGACAGAGGTGGCAGCAGAGAGCACTGTGTCAGACTGGATAGAATCCACCACATCCAGCAGGGCATACAGCAGCTAATAAGTACTGGAAGACTTGAAATTTTAAAAATAGAAATAAATTACAAATCAATAAAACTTAAAAACTGTAAAACCAGTTCATGTAAAAGAAAAAAAGTCAGTAAGCCGTTAAAGTTATGACACCAAATTATATAACTTACTATGATGGTGTTATCACTAATGGTTTTAGCTTCAACATGCTTTATGTGATTAATCCAACAGGAAGTTAAAAATAGAAGAACTACAAAATGTGTATTGTCTACAGCTCACCGGTTCTCCCCTTTCCAGAGACATGTCATCCTCTGATATCACAGAAAGCTGGGCTGGATTGTCAGCTGGGAAGTGAGGTGTGATTACAGCATTCTGCCTTGATGAATGATGCCACAGGAAGAGCAGGCAGGAAGTGAATGCGGCAGGCACTGCAACCTGACTAATGTGCAATAATCTGCAGTGACATTAGATATTCTACAACAGCTTTGGGTGGGGAACTGGCAGGAGTGCTGTGGGAGGGGAGCAGGCAGGGTGGGAGAGAAATGCATTCTGGCGATTGTAGTGCTGAACTGCTCAACCATCCCTTTAAAGCGTAACTATAATTTAAGTAGCCAAATAATAAAATTTCTTGAATTTTTCTTCTGGCTGAGAGAAAGTGGGCATGGCCTATCCCTCATCTCCCTGGCTGTGTCCCTCCATTCACTGACCAGCACCTTAGCAGATGTATCACACAGTGGCATCAGATAGAGCCCCAGTATACAGTATCACACAGTAAGATTAGATACAGAGCCCCAGCAGATGGTATCACACACAGTGAGATTAGATACAGTCATCTGCTCTCATTACACTGTAGGATAATGTCATGGAGGGGGGGGGGGGGGGGGGGCACCTGCTGCCGACATCTGATAGTGAATATTATATGTACTATGGAAGCACTACAGCTGTGTTGTGCTGGGGCTTGTAGTCCTCCCCTCAGTGACTCACCCACTCTCCCTCATGCAGTACATTGGAGTCATGGCTGGGATGTCCCTCCTTGTTGAAGCACTGAGTACTTGTCCCTCCATCCAGCTCTTCCCCTTCGCTGCTCCTCACACACAACACCCTCAGCTCTGCTAAGTCACCTCTGTGAGGGGAGGGGGGAGAACATGCTGCTAGGAGGGGGGGAGGAGGTTTTGTTTCTGTCTGTGTCAGGGCTGTTATCTGATGCTGCTCTCAGAGTCCGTATGGATTCCCGGGGAGGGGCGTGTCCAGCAGGATTGCAGAAATAACACAGAAGCAGAGAGTTGACAGGACATTCAGCTTCATGTATTAAAAAAACTGTTCATTTTAGCTTATTAAAGTATATTGAAAAAATTCTTATCATGGCCTAAGCTAACTAAAACTAAATGGTCAAAATATTTTATAGTTACGCTTTAAGGCAATGTTCACACTCTGTAAGAGACCGGGCGGGATCCCATAGAAATGTAGGCAGTGTTCACAGGCGCATACAGTACGTCCGTTGTTGCGGTGGCTTTTACGTCCTTTTACGTAGTGTGAACATAGCCTAAGGCTGTGTTCAAACTAATATCAGTGGCCGCATTCTAAAACCTACCTGTCATTAGTCCTGTCAGATCTGATTTTAAGTCAATGAGGTTTGTCAGATTCAGGGGCGAAATTGTGCTGTGTCAGCTATAGCGACTGCTACAGGGCCTGCCTTATCAGGGGACCCAGTGGCTAACTCCTGCAATACACTGAGCCCGCTGTCATCATTTGTAGAACCCAGTGGCCAAGCGGGCCTTCAGGGTGGTGCATATATCCCTTTACCTACAAGAGCTCCTGACAAGCACTTGCAGTTAAATGTTAAAGAGGGGTGGGGGCCCAATCAAAAGCTTGCCATGAGGCCCAGTCATTTCTAGTTACACCTCTGGTCGGATTCCATTAATATCTGTTGTTTTATGGGTTAAGGGTCTGGCCCTGCAGTCATGGTCTCTGTTATAATGGAAACCATGACAACAGTGTTAATAGTCTAATACATTTAATAATCAATTTTGCTGGGCCTATAAATTATGGTAATTGTGCCATACATGTATTATTCCATTGGCAACACCTCTACTAACTACATAGGTTGCAATTGCCCCTATGATTGGAGAAGCTATTACAGACATGTGCATACCTCCCAACTTTTGCAAAGAGCAAAGAGGGACATGTGCGCCGCGGTCCCCATAGCCACGCCCCCATAGCGGGCCTCCATAGCCACACCCCCATAGCAACCCTCCATAGCCACGCCCCCATAGCGACCCTCCATAGCCACACCCCCATAGCAACCCTCCATAGCCACGCCCCCATAGCAACCCTCCATAGACACTCCCCTACAGTCACCACATACTGCTGACTGAATAGTGCCCTATACAGTATCCAATCCCCCCCAAAATGCCCTATATAGTATCCAATCCCCCATTATAGTGCCCCACATAGTATCCAATGCCCCCATATAGTGTCCCACGTAGTAGCCAGTCCCCCATATAGTGCCCCACATAGTATCCAATCCCCCACATAGTGCCCCACATAGTATACAATCCCCCACATAGTATCCAATGCCCCATATAGTATCCCATATAGTATCCAATGCCCCATATGGTGCCCCACATAGTAGCCAATGCCCCCATATAGAGCGCCACATAGTAGCCTATGCCCCCATATAGAGCCCCACATAGTAGCCAATGCCCCCATATAGTGCCCCACATAGTAGCCAATGCCCCCATATATGCCCCACATAGTAGCCAATCCCCCCACATAGTAGCCAATCCCCCATATAGTGCCCCACATAGTAGCCAATGCCCCCATATATGCCCCACATAGTAGCCAATGCCCCCATATATGCCCCACATAGTAGCCAATCCCCCCACATAGTAGCCAATCCCCCATATAGTGCCCCACATAGTAGCCAATGCCCCCATATAGTGCCCCACATAGTAGCCAATGCCCCCATATATGCCCCACATAGTAGCCAATCATGCCACATAGTAGCCAATCCCCCATATAGTGCCCCACATATTATCCAATCCCCCATATAGCGCCCCACAGAGTAGCCAATCCCCCCATTAGTGTGGCCCCAGCGAAAAAAAACAATAAACCAGTAACTCACCTGTCCTCCGGTCCCAGCAGCTCCTCTCCCGGCAGAGCGCACACTCCCGTCATCCTCCGGGGTGAGCAGCGGGGTATAGAGACACTGACTGTGCCGGCAGTGACCTGCAGCCTCCATCATGAATCACTTCCGGTACAGTCAGTGTCTCTGTACCCCGCTGCCCGCCCCGGAGGATGACGGGAGTGCGCTCTCTGCCGGGAGAGGAGCTGCTGGGACCGGCGGACAGGTGAGTTACTGGTTAATTGTTTTTTTCGCTGGGGCCACATTTAATGCGGGACACGAGGGGCCTTTCCGGGACCGCGGGACAGCACCCCGAAAACGGGACTGTCCCGCGGAATCCGGGACAGTTGGGAGGTATGCATGTGCAGTTTCCCTCACGTCCTGTGAGTAAATTTATACATACAGTACCTTGGCACTTCTATAGATCATTTTATTACAAGACATGTGGGGAGATTTATCAAACTGGTGTAAAGTAGAACTAACTCAGTTGCCCCTAGCAACCAATCAGATTCCACTTTTCTTTCCTGACAGGTTCTTTGGAAAATGAAAAGTGGAATCTGATTTGTTGCTAGGAGCAACTGAGCCAGATTCACTTTACACCATGTTTGATAAATCTCTCCGATAGTGTTCGCATAGCTGATTGTGGCGCTAGGTGCAATCACTTATATACTTTTTTGGCACATCTTGTGAGGAGGCACGGGATCCCCATTGGGGCATCACAGCAGTGAGCAATCTACTTCTGCATGCCATGCACGTATACACCACTTGCCAGTGGTATATATACATGCTATATTATTTGTACTATATGTGTATTTTTCACATTTTATATATATTTCTTTGTCTATACTGTATTGTACTGTGGTGTCCAACCACGGGGGTCTCTATTATGGGCATCTGTCATAAAAGTTCTGTATCGTGGAGTAAAGTGGTAATGAAGGTGCATTCTCAGGTTTTACCACAAGATTTCACTGTATATATTTATGTATGTCGCATAGCTGTAGTAAGTCAAGGGTTATTGTTGTATTTTGTGATTCTGTGCCAGCCAATGAGAGATGCTCTTCTCTTTCTACCTATCTCTACTCTCTCTTTTTCTATGCACTCTCTTCTCCACCACTCACAGGAGCTGTTACACACACCCTGTAGGAAGTAGTCACATGGGGAGAGAAAGTGTAGGTCCTTTTAGTTAGTTTTCTTTCTGATTCTTAGTGGAGCAAGACACACAGATCAGGCATCCCTGCTGAACTTAGCCAAGAGCCTGGCTCTGCCAGTTTCCCTATCCGGGACAGATCAGCTGTGGTGTTAGGACATACGTATGGAGAACGCAGAGACTTTCTTTCTTAAAGCAACACTTATAGTCAAGATGCAGTGCTAAACACTTAAATGAGGCCGAGTGAGAGAACACCTCAACCCATGCTGTGAACATCTCTATACAGTGTAGGACAGTATACTAGACAGAGGAACTGAGCTGGATAGAGCAAAGCAGCCATAGTCAAGGCCTACATACTCTATCTCGCAGCGCAGGTGATACCGGATACTTCGGACACTTTGCTCAACTCAGGTAACCAAGACTGGGGCTTGTGTCACCCTCGTAGGACGGGTGCCCGACACTGCAGGGCATAAGATGGTCTATAGTGACAAAGGTCGAAACACGCGCATAAGTATTCTTCTTTCAAGTATCTTCAAGTATCTCTTCTTCTAAGTTCTGGCAGAGCATACTACTAAATTGGGTTGGGGCTCTCCAGACAAACTCCTCTCCACTCTTCTGAACTCTCTACTTCACGCAACTAAACCAACGATGCTGTTCTACCTCACCTATTCTGCATCTCTCAGCACAGATTCAGTAAAAGCAAGTCTGTACTAGTAATCCCTTATCCTATCACTGTGTATTACGAGAGACTTATCAGTAAAGATCAGTTTATTTTTTCAACTGGGACTCAGTGATAATTGCACCAGCACCTATATACACAGCAGCTACACCATCCTTGGGTCATTTTCCCCTTTCTGTGGGTGGCGGTACCAACAGTCCGGGTGGGTCATCTCTCGACTCTGGACCACTGTGATAAGAGCCCAAGGGACCCATCACAGCCCGGCAGGTCACCGACAGCCACAAAAAACTAAAAGCAGTTACACCACCATACCTGTGTGCTGAGCTGTATTCCAACCACCGACATAATATCATCCCGGCGGTTGGGCACCACACAACCCGGTGCACACACCACAGTACCATTACATAATAATCAGTGAATATATTTTTTATTCCCATTGCCTGTGATGGAATTCAGATTATTCTTATGGTATTCCAGGGTCGCAGCACTCCCATATTCCCCAGACCTCTGACTGTAACCTTTAGTGCCGTGTGTCCGGATCTATTAGTACAGGTGCTGGAGAATACTTGAACTCCACGGTTTTCTTTTATCAGTCATTGCTGTCACCTTTACAACCGAACCATGAACACACAAGTACTACAATAATACATCTGTTTGAGGCGCTATGGTCACTTTAAGATACTGTAGAAGACATATGGAATGTTAATAGTAATAAATGTCACATAAAAACCTTCTTGATGCTCAAGGTAGGGATTTTACAATGTACCCCACTTCCTTTGGTCCCTGAAGATCAGTATGGCGCTGTTGGTTGGACATGCACTTGCCCCATTCCCACCCACTTTCCCACCAGATGCCAGCTTTCTTATTTCATATACATGATTCCCTGTTTACTTCAACCCCAGACATGTAGAGTTCTCAATGTAGGGCTGGAGGTGCAATACCATGTATCTTTAGGTGAGTCCATTATCTCACACAACGTTTATACTGGTAGCATCAAGTTTGTGTTATTGATATTAAGCATCTGGTCCTAGTGAGTATGCGGCATTGGATGTAAGCAGTCCCTTGAAGGAAGGTGCTCACCTAGGTGGGTTTTGCTTATACTAAGCAATGTATGCTGGTTAAAGGGGTACTCCGGCGATTTTTTTTTTCTCTTTCAAATCAGGTTCTAGAAAGTTATATAGATTTGTAATTTACGTCTATTTAAAAAGTCTTCCCATACTTATCAACTACTGTATGTCCTACAGGAAGTGGTGTATTCTTTCCAATATGACACGGTGCTCTCTGCTGCCACTGTCCAGAACAGGAGAGGTTTTCTATGGGGTTTTCCATGTCAGAAACTGTCCAGAGCAGCAGCAAATTCCCATAGAAAATCTGTCCTGTTCTGGGCAGTTCCTATCTCGGAAAGGGGTGGCAGCAGAGAGCAGTGTGTCAGACTGAAAAGATTATAGTACTTTCTGCAGGACATACAGCAGCTGATAAGTACTGAACTTGAGATTTTTAAATAGAAGTAAATTACAAACCCCTATAAGTTTTCCCAAATGGTAAGCTTCTTCAGCAATCTGCAGATTCAAGTTGGCTAGCTTCCATGTCAGTGAATACAAAGAGTGGTCCACTACATCAGTGATTTTCAACCTTTTTTGAGCCGCGGCACACTTTTTATAATTAAAAAATCCCAGGGCACACCACCAACCAAAATGGCACAAAATGACACTAAAACAGTACATATTATACATATAGTTAATAATATAGATTCTAAATGTATTTATACTCACTCAGTGTGAAACCTGGGCCTGTTTTCTTCTCCCCCCTGTGCTTCTCTCCACCATACTTCTCCCCCCTACTTCTCTCCTGTGCTTCTCTCCACCATACTTCTCCCCCCTGCTTCTCTCCTGTGCTTCTCTCCACTATACTTCTCCCCCCTGCTTCTCTCCTGTACTTCTCTCCCCCGTGCTTCTCTCCTGTGCTTCTCTCCACCATACTTCTCTCCCCCTGCTTCTCTCCTGTGCTTCTCTCCACCATACTTCTCTCCCCCCTGCTTCTCTCCACCAAACTTCTCTCCCCCATACTTTTCCCCACTGCTTCTCTCCTGTGCTTCTCTCCCCCATGCTTCTCTCCACCAAACTTCTCTCCCCCCCTGCTTCTCTCCACCAAACTTCTCTCTCCCCTGCTTCTCTCAGCTGTTTCTCTCCCCCATCCCCATGTTTCTCTCCCCCCTGCTTCTCTCCCCTGTTTCTCCCCCATCCCCAGGTTTCTCTCCCCCATTGTTTTCTCCTGTTTCACAGGGGCACCATAGTTTGGGGAACTTTCCCCGCGGCACACCCGACCATGTGTCGCGCCACACTGGTTGAAAATCACTGCACTACATGAGCTAGTTATTGTGTAATCCAAAAAGAAGTTTATTGAAATGCAAGACAGCGTGATTCAGGAATGTATTGTTTCCCTTATCTGCTCTATGTGTTCTGGTGAACTGATTGGATATATATGGATATATATTTATAAAGTAACCATACATTAAAAAATATAGGTACATACACTACTAAGTAAAAAAAAAAAAAACTTCAAAACTATGTGCTATGTTGGTTGACTTTTTAAACTTTGGATTTGTATGTACCTTTTAGTGTTTTTAGCTTTTTTAATAATTTGTACTCTTCAGTTGTAATTGCTTCTGGGTCTATTTCTGTGTATATATATACCCGGTTAGTGTACATAGACCTAATGAAGGAAACAGGGAGTTCCTGAAACGCGTTGTCTTGCAGTTGAAGAAACCTCCTTTTCAATTCTACAACAATTGACTTATGCCGCGCTTCTGTGACTCTCTGTTATGGAATTTTGAGCATAGCCAAACAATACTTAAAGGAGAAGTCCGGCAGGCAGAGCGGGGAACATAACAAATAATGACAACTCACCTCTCCCTGTTCCTCTCCAGTGCTGGATTGCCACTCTGGGGTCTCCTGCACAGCTGATGTCACAACCCAGTTGATGGACTGCCCGTTCAGCCAATCAGTGACTAGGACGGGAGACTGCTGAAGTCACTGATTGGCTGAGTGTGCATTCCATCAGCCAAGATGGAAAATGAACAAGTGGTTTGCAGGCACAGGGAGAGGTAAGTCATTTGTTTATTATTGCTTGTTTATTATATTCCCCCCCCCCCCCCCCCGCCCGCCCGTGTCGGCTGTGAAATTTTTGAAATTGCTGGATTTCTCCTTTAAATCTTTTTTAAAATTTTATTTATTCTGATGGATTTGACTTTAAAGGGGAACTATCTGCAAGTTTGGCAAATCTAACCTGCTGATAGCTCCCTAGTGGGCACAGTGGGCTGAGGATGAAGGTATGTCTGTTACCTTCATCCTTGGCACTGTTAGAGGGCCATTAGAGGGGGTGGATTGCCACGCGGCCATGGCGTTCAATGGTGGGGGTGGGCCCTCCATTTGTTATCAATCGAGGGGGTGGACCGGATCAGTGCTCGGGGATGGTAGCCCTGCCCCCCAAGTTCCTAACAACTTACCGGGCAGAGGATTTTAGAATAAACCTCATAGAACAACACCAAGGATGAAGGTAACAGGCATACCTTCAACTGCAGCACCCTGTGCCCACTAGGGAGCTATTATCAGGTTAGAATCGTCTAACCTGCTGATAGTTCCCCTTTAATAGTTATGTGGCTTACAAAGACATAGGTTTCAATTGATTTATTTGGCCAAATAGGGAACTGAACCCAAGATGATCAATACAGGTATAAGCCTTTCTAGATAAAGGATGTGGACCATGGTGGAAAGTACTAGTAACCTGGACCTAGCATCTCTGCTTCACGGCTTACGTCTATGTTTAGACCATTGGGCAACAAAATCCAACGTGAACTAAATAAGTGAGATCTTTGTAAGATGAAGCACTTTGCTGACAGCACCTCTTAGAGCCAGCCACACACAGGCTACGCCGGGGGGGGGGGGGGGAGAGAAGGGAATAGGCTACTGTTTGTAAGTGTGTTTTTGCTAGGAAACGTCAGCCGTGGTCATTAAGATAATCATGTCATGCTGAGGGCTTCACCTCTCCCACCGCCATGTCATCATCGCCAGGTCCAGAAAAGCTCATCATGTTTTCCAATACATAAGAGGTATTTCCAACTCCCCAGAGTCTTCTATGTTTTCTGCTTCCATAAAATAGTCTATGCCTACCATGCCATTAAACTGGGCTCGGCTGTAGTCAGGTTCAGTCTTGACCTTGTTGTAGACGCATACCTACTGAAAGGTTTTGAGTCAAATCATATAGCCTAACCTTGGTTTGGAAACAGTTTGGTAAGATCTTAAAGGAGAAGTTTGGTGAAAATTTTTATTAAATTATTGTATTGCCCCCCAAAAGTTATATAAATCATCAATATACACTTATTACGGGAAATGCTTATAAAGTGCTTTTTTCCCTGCATTTACTACTGCATCAAGGCTTCACTTTCTGGATAACATGGTGATGTCACTTCCTGGATAAAATAGTGATGTCACGACCTGACTCCCAGAGCTGTTGCTGCTGGATGATGGCAGAGGGACACTGAGGGACACTCACCATCCCTCTGCCATCAAGGTGTACCCAAGGTTACCCCTCCTCAGGGCTTAGCACTGCATACTGAGACAAGTCTTTCTCATCAGAAGAATCTGTCTCTAAGTCTTTAGTTCCTGACAAGGACTCTGGCCTGCGCTTAAGTGCAGTAGGCGCTCTCTCTCTATTGTCTGTGCCTCTTACCACAATTGACCACCTCCTACCAGGAACTAATTACCCTTTTATAGGGGGATCCAGGACTAACTCCCATTGGTGGGGCTGTGTGGAGAAATGAGAGGGAAGAAGTGTAATCGGACCAGAGCTATGTGAGGCAATTGTGATTGGATAGAACAGTTAACAAATAAGTGTACAGTTAAAGGAGAAGTCCGGCAATATTTTTGATTAAAGTATTGTATTGCCCCCGAAAAGTTATACAAATCCCCAATATACACTTATTACGGGAAATGCTTATGAAGGGGCAGATTTATCAAACTAGTGTAAAGTAGAATTGTCTTAGTTGCCCCTAGCAACCAATCAGATTCCTCTTTTCATTACTCAAAGATTCTTTGGAAAATGAAAGGTGGAATCTGATTGGTTGCTAGGGGCAACTGAACCAGTTTCACTTTACACCATGTTTGATAAATCTCCCCCAAAGTGCTTTTTTCCCTGCACTTACTACTGCATCAAGGCTTCACTTCCTGGATAACATGGTGATGTCACTTCCTGGATAGCATGGTGATGTCACTTCCTGGATAACATAGTGATGTCACTTCCTGGATAACATGGTGATGTCACTTCCTCGATAACATGGTGATGTCACTTCCTGGATAACATGGTGATGTCATGACCCGACTCCCAGAGCTGTGCGGGCTGTGGCTGCTGGAGAGGATGATGGCAGAGGAATGCTCAGTGTTCCTCCAGTGCCCTGTGTCCCTCAGTGTCCCCCTGCCATCATCCTCTCCAGCAGCCACAGCCCGCACAGCTCTGGGATTTGGGTCGTGACATCACCATTTTATCCAGGAAGTGACATCACCATTTTATCCAGGAAGTGAAGCTTTGATGCTGTAGTAAGTGCAGGGGAAAAAGCACTTTATAAGCATTTCCCAAAATAAGTGTATATTGGTAATTTGTATAACTTTTGGGTGGCAATACAATACTTTAATAACCTCCAAACAGATAAAGTGATCGGCACTGCTACTGGCTCAATGCGTTGCTGGTGGTATATATATGGCCGTAATATAGTGGTACAGTCAGTTCTTACGGGGGTGCTCACTCTATGAAGGCAGTGCAAGCCACTAATTTCCAAAATGCTTCAAAGAAGAGACAAAAAGAGGGCACTCACCCGTTACTTCACTTCTTTTATTCTTATTTCATGCAGCCATAATCCATAAGCCTGCGGCGAGTGCAGGCTTATGGATTATGGCTGCATGAAATAAGAATAATAGAAGTGAAGTAACGGGTGAGTGCCCTCTTTTTGTCTCTTCTTTGAAACAATACTTTAATAACTTCTTTAAATTTGATCCTATTCTAGAATTGTTCCAAAACAATCATTGTTTTCCCACTGTGCCCTTAAGGGCGTTGTCCAAGTTTGCCTTCCATTCTTCACGAAATACTCCTGATGGGGGAGATTGTCCTTTGATTGTCCCTAATTAGCTTGAACTATATAAAGATGGTACTCAATGGTAGCTCTTCAAATGTAATCCATTGAAATGCCAAATATGTCAAAAACCAAAGGTGATATATATAGAAATACAGAAATATGCAAATCTTACAGCACAACAAAATGGGATTTTCATTTGAGGTGTATTAAAGGGGAACCTGAACCTGCTGCAGAAGCATATAACAATACTTACTTATCTATCCCAATTTTGAAACTACCAAAACTCCATTTGTTTTGGGGGGGTTTGTTCTGTATTGTGTTTCTGTACTTCCTGGTTGAGCAGTTGTGCTCAGTACTAGAGGTTCCAGAATGCAATGCTTTCCCTCACTTGCTCATCACAGTCCTCCACCCTGCACATTCCCCGCCCAAATCTATTGCAGAGCTTCTAGGCTGTGTTCACACATTGCAGTTTCATTGTGTTACTGAATTATTTGCAGTACTTTATCATTTCATTGTGGTCCTATCTACACAACACACTGTATTCTCTACCTGTAACACCTGTAATATTGGAATAAAGTAAAGAACTTTTTGAATTTAATTTTAATTTTTTTTCTTTTCATCTCCATGCACATATTATTATCGGGCATCTTTTATCTTTGAGCCCCACAATAAGGACTTTATCCAATTTAATCTTACATGGGATATACTGTTTATGCATCATTTTTTTGTCCAGGTGGGATTGGTAGTGCCGGCTCTGATCCTCTGTGCCAGTTTGGCATCATTTATTGTGTTACTGCATCATTTTTGTGAAAACGCTGCAGTACTGCAATGATACTCCAAAATGTGTGAACACAGCCCTAATTTCACTGCAGACTTTTGCACAATCAGTGAAGTTTCAGCAGCTGCTTCTGGCCGGTCAGAGATGGCGAATCACTCAGGGGATTGGGGGATTCAGCCAAGCCTCCTGTGACATCACGCCCTGCCCCCTATCTGCATCATCAGCCTGTGCTCAGCAAACACACACAATGTGAGACAGAGGCATGGAATATTTGTCTCCTAAGGTAGGAGAGCAGAAGGAGCAGGAGACAATGTGAATTGGCACAGAGGCCATTTTTCTTCACTTCCTGGATGTCAATCAACTACTAGTGTGGCAGAACCATACAGATATGGTAATACATTGTATAGACACATATATATAACTTACTGTACTTGGGTGATGAAGCTTGGAAACAGAGAGCTATGCGTATCAATCACTTCATAATGTAAGGTTTCAGAGGATGATCATGGGACCGTACAGTCATTAATCCTCTCCTCAGGCTTATGAAGAAATCATGAAGAGTTACTCCACTGCTCAAGGAACCTCCGCAGCACATGTTATAATGGGATTATCCTGGTTTATAAAATTGATGACCTATCCTTGGGTTGGGCGATAAAAGTTTAAACGGCAGGGGTCCGCCTCCCAGCACCACCGCTGGTTTTACAACTGTCATTTTTTCAATGTTTACCAGCACTCGCACCTGCGCAGTACTGCAACTTTGTTACATTCAATTGAATAGGGCAACTATGTGATACTTTGCACAACCACTATTAAAAGTATGGTAATGCAGATATGAATGCTGTTAAACATTGAAGAGGTTGCAGAAGTGCTGTAGTCTATTTGACTGCTGATTGACAGGGGTGTCTGGAAATGGACCCTTGCCATTTTAATTCTTATGGCTAATTTTGCTGCTTTTAAAGGGGTATTCCCCCCAAAATTATTTTTGCATTAATACGTTGCTCACCCGCAGCTTTCCATCTTTCCAATATAAAGTGATTATGGATTCTGCACAGTTTTGCTGTTATCTAGGTGCCCCCACCCCCACAGATTGCATAGAATCATCAAACCTCAGTCCACTCCGACACGCTCCCTGCTCCTGGCCCCCACCCTCCGAGACGGCATCACGTGTCCTCAGTCTCTTCAATGGGCCGGGTTAGTGTTTCTAACCCAGCACACTGAAGAGAGGGGAGACAGTGATAGAGCACTGTCATCCTCTCTGACACCAGAGTGAGAGTGTACCCCCCCAAGCTCACCCCACTGTGTGCCCCCCCTCCCTCTGGAGCTCATCTGCCTCATCTCCCAGTGGCCGACCGCAAGCACCCCCCCCCCCCCCCCGTGATCTCCCGGTGGCCGACCGCGAGCAGCTGCTACATCTGCTACATCGCCATTGCTCTCTCAGCTCTGCTACATCGCCATTGCTCTCTCTGCTCTGCTACATCACCCTCAAAGCTCTGCTACATCGCCATTGCCCTCGAAGCTCTGCTACATCGCCATCACTCTCTCAGCTCTGCTACATCGCCATTGCCCTCTCAACTCTGCTACATCGCCATCGCCCTCTCAGCTCTGCTACATTGCCCTCTCAGCTCTGCTACATCGCCATCTCAACTCTGCTACATCGCCATCATCAGGCAGAAGCATTGCATGATGGGAAATGTAGTTTCCTATCTTGAATATAGAACATCTTTTAGAAAAACTTGTAACTCAGGAACGGTAGCAGCTAGAAAGATGGAAGATGGCTCAAAATACTCAGGGGGACTTGGTGAGTAAGACCAGCTTGGGAGCATTTCATTTTTTTAGCTCTTGGGGGGAATACCCCTTTAAGTTACAAGGCCGGTTGTACCCTTTTCCCCTGAGGTCAGTGTCCTGCTGGGTTGCTACTGGGTCCCTTGAGGTTATGTCACGTATGGCCAGAGTGGTATAATAACCTTCCCGGATAGTAGGACCCGCCACCCACAGAAAGGGAGAATGTGTATGTGTGTGTGCTGTGTCGGTGGTGGCGAATAATCAAACAGTCTTGAAATAAAGTTGAGTTGGTTTACTAATTGTAAATGTGCAGCAGGTAATACAGGAGTGACAATATAAGGATTATTTAGTTAAAATCTCTGAAACACACTTGACAAACTTCCAATACACACTTGATAATTGAACGACCAGGTCTGTAGAATAAGTGCAGTGTAGGATATAGTTGTGTTGGTTGAGTTGTGCTGTAAGAGTCTCAACCCAAGTAGTAATGTGCTCTGGAATGTTGGAGGATGAGGTAGAATACACCACCTTATGCCCACTAGACTCGGCTGAACCTTCCTAATGGGTGACACAGGCCGCAGACCTTTTTACCTGGGATGAGAGAAGTGCTGAAGCAGCCTCCTCATCCAACGCCAAACTGCCAGGTGCTGCCCCCCTACTGTCACGCCCACCTCTGCATCAGGCAAAGTAACACAGGCTACAGTAAACACACAGGAGTACATGTGCTCAGCATTACTGCTACAGAGACCAGCAGCCTCCTCACCTTGGAGAGAGTGACTTGAAGAGCAGGATCTCCAAACCAAGTTGTCTCACGGGATTCGGCTTTATCAACGGTTACAGCGGGAGGTCACGTAATGCAGGTTACAACTCCTAGCAGCTGGATTACCAAGTCAATGGACTGCTAACCTAGTCCCCAGAGAGGAGATCACGTGTACTGTGTCTACAAAGGGAGGGGGGAAAGGGAACAGCGTGTTGTCAGAGAGGACACAGACAATTTTAGACGTCCAGAGTGGGTAAGTACAAGGAAAAACAGGGAAAGGGTGCAAGATAGGTTATGCATGTAGATTAGACAGACGGTTTTATTGGGAAGGGGGATTGTTTAAGATACTGTTTTTGTTACTCAGATAACTCTTTTGAAACTAGCTCAGGAGCTGAACTCTCTTCATGGCTATCAGCAGCCACGTCCTCACCGGTAATGACAGACAACAGTGATCACGCTGCAGCCTGTCATTAACATCTTAAATCACAGTGTTCAAGTGTGGTGAGCCCCCGCGGTGCTATGGCGGAGGTATGGCCGGTCACTTGCTAGATGGTAGAGTGTGACGCCACTTCTGTGGTGGTTGGCAGAGATACAGCCGGGCCCAGTGATGTTATGTCGTGACGCCAGTGCCAGTTGGGCACACAGGTATGGTGGCACACCTGCTTTTATTTTGGAGGGCCGGTTGTACCTTGGTCCCCTGTGGCCAGTGACCTGCCGGGCTGCTGAGGAGTCCCTTGGGATGTGATCATGGTGGGCCAGAGTGGTGTAGTGACCCTCCCAGACTATCGGTACCACCACCCACAGAAAAGGGAAATGTTCCAAGGAGTGTGTAGATACTGTGTGGGTGCAGGGTGAAGAATTACAGAAGCTCTTTACCATAAGTATTCTCTTGTTTACTCGGGAAGTTCTTGTGTGCAGCAGAACATACAGTTGTGCATTGACAGTATGAGTTACACTTGATAGTCCACTTGAGAATACTTCATAGTATAGGATTCAGATCTGTGACTGACTAAGAGGTGTGTTGAGGGAGACGTAGAAGAATCAGAGGAGCAAAGAGAAGGATATCGTGAGAGTCCCAACACAAGTAGTAATGTGCTCTGCCGGGATGAGGTAGAAGAATACTGAAGAAGAGAATACTTGTGCCTGTGTTTTGACCTTTGGGTCGTCGCACCACCTTATGCCCACCAGTGTCGGGTGACCTGTCCTATGAGGGTGACACAAGCCCCAGACCCTGTTACCGGGGATAAGCGGAATGCTGAGGTTTCCCTGCTGACAACCGTGCTGCGAAATAGTAAGGTTCGCTGTGAGTGGGTGAAGAGTGCATAAGAAGAAGTAAAGTCAGAGATGATAGGACAGAAGAAGATACTTCCATAGGTTCACAGATCCACATGACACAAATAAACTATAACCCTTTACATACTTCAGCCGTGCAGCTACTACATACACATACCCATAATAGTGACATCTATCAATTTTATCACTACTATATCACCACTGACACAATAAGTACAGGCTTTTGCGAAGGGTATAACCAATAGCAACACCCGTGGTGGGACACCACACAAGTGTCAGAGACATGGGCTGAGCTCCTGTCACTGTCCGATTGGGACCCCCCATAGTGTGACTGTGGCTTCACGATTGTTTTCCCTGAGTGTCAGAGATCTAATACTTACCTCTGTGCAGTCCAACCGGCGATCCTCTCATAGATTCTGCCTCAGGCAGACTCTATGAAAAGAGTGCAGATAATCATCCTCTGAAAAGAAAAAAAACATATGCACAAAAAATGGAAGCACATCACAAAAACGTTTATTATAACACTTACATAGATACAAAAATACCACATAAATATAGCGATTTTAGGAAACAAAATTTGTTAACAATGTTTTTTTTTACAAGTATCACATAATATTAACCCCTTAACGACGCATGACGGGTATACCCGTCATGCGGCTGTTAAGGGCGATCAGAGAGGGCTCCCAGCATGAGCCCTCTCTGCAGCCCGCGATCCCCAGTTGCTATGTGCAGCCAGGGACCGCGTGCATTAGCCGCCGTGGCCGATCGCCACGGCCAGCTAATTAACTATTCAAAGAAAGAAAGAACACATCATGGTGCAAAAAATGACACCTCAGTCGGCCCCATAGACCAAAGAATAAAAGCGTCATAAGCATGGGAATAGAGCAATTTTAGGGAACATTTATTTTCTGTGAAAGGTTTTATTTTTTTAAAAGCCATCAAATAATATAAAAGTTATGCATGTTACATACATTATGCATGGAACATAAATAACATGTCAGTTTTTCCATAGGACTAACAGTGTAAAAACGTAGCCCCCCCCAAAAGAAAAAGAATTGCGTTTTTGTTTCAATTTCACCGCGCATATAATTTTTTTTTTTTGGTTTTATTGCAAAGTAGAAATAGTGACACAAAAAATAAGGGCTCATGTAGGTTTCTAGGTGATAAAATGCAAGTATGGCCTTTAAAACACAAGAAGGGAAAAACGAAAAAGCAAAAACGAAAACGCTATATAATCCCATAACTTGAATCTCCCAGCTGAGCCCATAGTTGTTCTATATCTTTTATGAGAGTTGGGGAGGGGAAGACTCTTAATATGGTGGGATCGATTTTGATAAGGTGTAAGGAGAAAGCATCCCTAATATATACAGATGAATTGTTCTGTTTTACCCAATCTATGTTCTTATCTCTGAAAGGAAGAGGATTCGGGGTGTTGAGAGTTGCTGTTCGCAGTCCTGAAAGTTTACGAGGAGATGGGAATGCGGTTCTTTGAGGCATCGCAGATTAGTATCATATGTGTGTATGAGTGAACATTAACAGAGCAGAGCCGAGGGGTCGGGATAATTCCTCTCTACTGACATAGTGACTGAATACCACAGGATGCAGCAGGCGTCAGCTTGCCCCCCCTCCCCTTTCCTGCCATCAACACTCCTCTCTCTTCACTTTACTCAACAGCCATCTTGTCCATTTAAGGCCAACTCAAAGATTAATGGCAGTGATCTTCTCCCTTTGATGAGCCGGTGTCAGCTCGCGTTTACGCATGACTGTGTGATTTTTATCTTTGATGAAGTTCATTGCTGGAAATTGCGTTAATGACAAGATGGGAGCACAGCGAAGTCGCAATGGTTCATCGCTTGGGTTGTGGCAATGTTAGCAGGAACCTAGAAGAATCTAAAATATGAGCCCTTCTTGTTAGCAACTTTACGGCTTCATTGGAAGCTAAAATAATTGTCGAAAGTACAAGCCGGAGCATATGTCGTGCACAATGTGCGTTATTGTCAATTAGTCTGTGAATTTTTTTATAATTTTTTTTTTTTTAAAGAAAATACCTTGGCCTTTTAATATGGAAAATAAACAGATTTTAATGCGCCGTGTTGTGAAAAGAGCCATTGTGAGCGGCTGTGTGCATGCCGTTCGCAGAACACTGACCTGCCCATGTCTTAATATTTCAATTTTTTTTATTAAAAAAGTTATGATTTTAATAATTTTACTAATATAGTTTGGTTAGTAAAACAAAATTTAATGGTGCATATAGTCCATGTTACCAAGTTATAGGAATCACTGTGGTCAGGGACATAGCAATAGGAGGTGCAGAGGTAGCAGTTGTAACCAGGATTAGACTTGCTGATTTGTTTGGGTTGGGCAACGTTCTCCAAACCCAAAGGCTCGGCATTTGACTCCTGGCATCTGGAGAAGTTGGATGTCCTGGAAAACATGGATAGAGCCATAGGCTGCATCCAACTTCTCTAGATGCCAGCAGTCAAATACTGAGTATTTAGGTTTCAGAGGATGTTGCCAAATCTGAACATTTTGGCAAATGTGCTCAAAATTACCCAGGATCTGTTCTGCCCAGTTATATAACAATACTCTAATATTATTATTGACACAAGGTAGGTGGGCCTTGATCCAGATTTTGCATTAAGGCTATAGTGTGGAGGGCTCATGGGAGGGGGGGGGGGTACATTGTGTTGACCTGTTAGAAATGAGCAAACTAGCCGAGAAACCTAAACAATTGGCATTTGAATCCCACTGCCTGGAGAAGGTTTAATGCAGCCCGAGGACTACCTGGAAAAACATGGATATATGTCTGTATCCTTGTCATCTATTCATTCCTCGGGGTGCATCCATCGCCTCTGGGCAGCAGAATTTAAATGATGATTGTTCAGGTTCGGGTAAGTTTGCTAATCTATACCTGTTATAAATTCTGTACTATCTTTATTATTTTTAAATGGCCCACATAATGGGCATCTATGGGCACCAGATGGGAACCCTTTGGCTCACCACATACATATGGGGACCATTGTGCTTGCCCATGACCTCCTCTTTTGACAGCACTCCTATACTTTTTACCAACTCATTTAATTAAAGGGGTCCCTAGCTGTCATTTTTTTTTTTATATTTTACTGTTCTTCTATAGAACATAATGAAAATCCTATTCTTACCTAACCGCGCATCCCCAGGGTCCTCCTGTGACATCCCCGTTGAATGCTCTCACGACAACTTCTGAGACGGCCTCATCTTGCCAGTGACAACCCATAACTAGCCGTGGTGCTGTCCCACTTCAGTCAGTTATTGGCTGAGCAGACTGTCACTGTCCACTCTCTAAGTTCAGTGGGTGGACCCGTCAATGCTAAGGGGGGGCACTGGGAAAGCGGGAAAAGGAATATTTTTCTATGCAAGGGCAGCAATAAATAAAACATTCAAGTAGCTAGAGTACCCCTTTAAGTTACCAAACAATTATTGAAGATGGACAGGCATGGACTGGGTGGCATGGATCTAACTATAACCTTATAGGTCATTCTCCTAAACCGATAACCTCAAAGAAAATTTATGAAGGTTTTTGAACAAGTCATGTCTTTAGGTTGAGTTTAAAAACAACTACTTTTTTATTAAATATTTTTTAACGCAGTCTTACATTTTTCCACCCCCTGCAACTCTAATAGTCTCCAAGCATGGATTGATTTGTTATTATTTTTCTTTAAAAAAAATCAAGCAAACAACTTTTGCAGGACAAGGGATAAAATAAGCATAAATGACATTAAAAACACATTACCGAGTTTGTAAACAAGACTGAAAAGCAAAAACTGTGACAAAAATAGTAAGCTGGCGGCAAGTGAAACACGTCTTCACCGTAACAGGTAATATGAGATTTTTTTTTACAAGTCTCTGAATGGAAGTCAATGGAAGTTTTTAGATTAAGAGTCAGAAACAAACATAAAGTAATAAATTCAGCAGCTAATTCTGGGATGTGAAAAAAGGTAAAATATAAAAATTAAGAAGTGTTGATTTGTTTATGATCCTAAAATAAAGAATTCATCTTTTCTACAACTTGCCTAAGATATCCATGTCTTGCATTACTAGACACTGTGAATTGTTGTCTGTCTCGCTGTCTGTTCTAGACATTGACTTTCAATTTGTTCTTGGATTAAAATTTGATCTTTTTTACTTGTCCCTGCTCATTTTTGAGGCAATTCCCTCTAGTTAGTGATATCCCCTGTGGCATCGCATAGGGGGGGGGGTTGTTTAAACCTGTGAATGTAAGCACTCTTCATCTAAGGCCCCCAAAGCTGAGTACCTTAGGGTCTGGATAGGGCCCCAACTGTCACAAATTTGCTGTCAGTCTATCTCCACTACCTCAAATCCGTTATAAAGTCAAAGTTATACAAAGTCCATATCTATTATCCACCAGCAAGAGGCTGTGACTATTCCAAGTACAGTGGTACCTCGGTTCTGGAACTTAATTGGTTCCAGAAGGCAGTTTGAGAACCGAGCAGTGTCTTCCCATAGGAAATAATGTAAATGTGATTAATTGGTTCCAGCAGCCACCAATAATTACCTACAATCCTCATTTATTACATTGATAAGTGCTCAGTATAATCTCTACAGTACAGCACAGAACAGCACTATACTGTACAGGACATTAAACATAAGAGTTCCAAAGTGTTCGAAAACCGAGGTATTACTGTATTCTAATACAAGTACAAGCATTGTTTCTAGTATATCTACAAGTATTGCTCAAGTACCCAGCTCAAGGGATCCAGTATTATTGTATTTTCTGTATTGCACCCTTGAAAAGCATTCAAGTAAATAGTTTTCCTGTTTAAGTCCATCTGAGGCTTTGTGGTTACTCTATACCTGCACAAGAATGATCCTACTTTAAAATGTTTTTGTTGGTACTGTATATCCAGGTTTGGGCACATACCACGCCTGGCCACCATGACAAGTGCCTCAGAGGTACAACACCATCTTGCCCAGCTAAACACCACCTAGTAAATTGATGGGCCCCCCTGTGCAGGTCCTCCTTTAGCAGATGGGCCCTATAGTATAGGCCCCTGTGTAGGTCCCCCAATAGTAGAAGGCCCCCAGTGTAGTCCCCCTGTAGTAGACAGCCTATTGTGCAGGTGCCCTGATAGTAGATGGTCCCCTGTATAGTACCCTTATAGTAGATGCCCCCCTGTGTAGTCCCCATATAGTAGATAGCCCTCCTAGTCCCCCTTTAGATTACCTCCTATGTAGTCCCCTATAGTAGATGGCCCCTGTGTAATACTCCTTTTAGTAGATGGCCCCTGTGTAAACCCCGCTTTAGTAGATAGCCCCTGCATAGCCTCACATAGTAGATTGCCCCTGTATAGTCCCCCTTTAGTTGATGGCCCCTGTTTAGTCCTCACTTTTATATGTGTGTCCTGTGCTTGAAACTTACTACAACAAATAAAGATATACTGACAGAGAAAGGAGTCTGGCAGTGCTGAGGCTGCTGTTGCGTGTGTTAATGTCGGGCTGTGGTTTGTCTGCCAATGAGGATCTTATACACTAACCCACAGACTAAGAAGACAACCATTTTTAGGAGAAGAAAATCACTTTAATCCTGGGCATAAAGCGGATTAGAGGTAAAACCTTACTAGGAATGTATCTATCTGCCAGACTCTGTTCCCCCTCCCCACGCTTACACCCTTTTTTATTAAATCTGACTTGTTCTGTTTGAATGTTCAATGTTAAACAAGTAATAATATAGTGTTAGGCTACTGATCAGTTTGTTGGTCCATTCTAATCTCTGTAAATGACTTTTCAGCATCTGGTCACCTGTTGTTCTACTAGGTTCCATAACAATGTCCTTGAAGAGATTAGGAATCCCACCAGACACTTTGATCATTGATGGTGTATCGTCTTCTATGGTCTTTCCCATTGACACCAGATAATAACATACCGCCTTGCCTCAGCCCTGCTTGATATAGTTGCCTATAAGCAATTCACTGCAACATCAGGTAGGGTGCACATCTAATTTGCCTTACATTGTAATCTTCATTTCTATTATTATACACAAAGGACATCAATAAGGTCTATTACTAATCTAATTACAGTGGTACCTCGGTTCTCGAACGTAATCGCTTTTGGAAGGCTGTTCCAAAACCGAGCAGTCGAGAACAGAGCTGTAAATTCTCAAAGGGAACAATGTAAAGCTAATTAATTGGTTCTTTCACTCTGTGGGTCAGGTGCGTAGGTGTGTAAAAATACTCCATATCCCCCGCAACAGTGAGAGGCAGGAGCGGGTGGTGCATGGATAGCCCTGCTACCGCTCCTCTCAGCTGCGGGGGACACCCCATAAAGAAGCGGGGATTCCCTTCATTATGATGGGATTCCCCACTTCTTTACAGGGTGTCCCCCGCAGTAAGAGGCAGGAGCGGGCGGCTATTTAGACTCGCCGCCGTGCTCCTGCTCCTCTCACCTGCGGGGGAGAGGAGCGGGAGCACGGCGACAAGTTTAAATAGCTGCCCGCTCCTGCCTCTCACTGTTCCCGAACACCTCTGTCAGCTGAACACCAGTTCAGCTGACAGTTATCCCCCTGATTTTGTTCGGATACCGAGCAATGTTCGAGTACTGAGCAAAACATCAGGGGGAAATTTAGTTTGAAAACCGAATTGTTCAAACACCGAGGTGTTCGGGAACCGAGGTTTTATTAGGGCCCTATTACATGGAGGCGCTAATCGGCCAAATCGGGCTGAATTATTGCTCGTGTAATAGAGACAACGATCAGCTGATGAAACGATCATTGGCTGATCCTTTATTTAGGCCCAGACCTAAAATCATTGGCCGCTGATAGTAGACAATTTCCCAAAGAGTAAAAACTTCACCTGTCGCCGCTCCTGGTCTTCTCCTGTGCTCTATATGCACGTGCACTGCAGCTTCAGAGCGGCCTGTCTGAGCTGACTGGACGCTCAGCCAATCGCTGGCCGGGATCACCGCGGCCAATGGTTGTCTAAACGTCCTGTCAGCTCAGACAGGCTGCTCTGAAGCCACAGCGCGTGCTGTCAGAAGGCATACAGAGTAAAGGAGAAGAACGGTAGCGTGGACAGGTGAAGTATTTACTGTTTGGGCAAGGGCTGCATGGACATCGCTAACGATGTCCATGCAGCCCTTGCTAAATGATTGTATGGCTGTGTATCAGGCCCAGTAAAGGAGCGCTTATCTGCAGTATTAATTGGGCCTTTATTGGCTCGTGTACTAAGACATAAACCCTAGTGGCAAATCTGGTTGTCTTCTGCTGGATATTTGGTGCCCATTAATGTATCAGATTCCTGGCCCACATGCGTATAAGTGCCAACCTCCTATAAGCCTATAATACAGCTGTTATTGGGAGGGCAGGGCCGTATAAATGATCGCTGGATCATCTGATTACTTCTATCGTTGGTCAGTCTTACTTCACCAATGAACAAGCTTATAGCAGGCCCTATCCCATGGGCAATAACCGGCCCATGTAATAGGGCCCTTGCTCTGGTGGGCCTCTCGGACCCTGGAGCAATGTAACTCTTCATAGTTCTAGAGTTACAGGTCAACGAAACCTTGAATGTATTACATGAATAGAAAATTATCGTAGTTAGAATTTTTGTATACCCATGTTACCTGAATACTAGTGATTCCCTGCCATTAAAATAGTAGTTCAGGAACACAACAATGTCAATCTTTTCTGTGTATGGGCTATGTATGGTGTTATAGCTTACGCCCATAACTGAGACAATTCATAGAGAAAATTCACTCTATTCCCGATAAAATGGAGTCTTATTATCTAATCTTGTAGCGTCTCTTTAAAGCTGACATGTTCTGAAATTGTCTGCGCTATCCCTCAAAAACCAGTATATGTAGTTATTTTTCGTCACCCATTGACCCATACATTTCTTATAAAAATAGTAAATGGAGAAGTATCGTGGAAAAATTCGCAGGGCAAAAACTATTATACATTGTACAAAGTTCCAATGGTTTTGGAATTACAGCTATTGCGTGTCATAAGGAAGCGATTAGATGTTAACCCGATAGATGGAGAAGGAAAGGAACGCTTCATGGTAGCAAATTAGCAAAACAGCAGTATTATCTCCATCTGGAGACAGACAATGATTAACCTGCTGCCTTCACAGTAGCAAACACAAGGGAGTATAATCAGCCGGCAGACGCTGGGCCGTCTGCAAGGTTAACTCTATACACACACAGATATCTGACAGGTTATTGAAGCAAAAGCCAGTCTCAGGGCCCTATTCCACGGGACGATTATCGTTCAGATTATCGTTAAGTCGTTCGAATCTAAACGATAATCGTGCGGTTGAATAGCAGTTAACGATTAACGACCTAACGAGAAATCGTTGATTGTTTAATAAGACCTGGACCTATTTTTATCGATGCTCGTTCGCAAATCGTTCGCATTGAATAAGAAGTCCTTCGGTCGTTCGCAGTAGTGAAAGAACGATCATAAGTAACGATTATCTTTCATGTCAATGGGTGAACGATTTTAAGTCTTTCGCAATAGCGGTCGTTTGGATCATTTGTCGTTAACGATTAGGCCCTCAGTCTTTCCTTGTCCCCTGTTAATAGTCTGGTTCTAGCTTTGGCTTCAAAAATCTGTCAAAAAAATCTGATGTAATAAGGCCCTTAACTCCTTAAGGACCGTGCCAAGATCCATTTTTGCACTTTAGTTTTTCCCTCCTTGTTCATAAAAGTCCATAGCACTTGCATTTTTTCACCTAGAGACCCACGAGTCCTTATTTTTTGCACCACTAACTGTACTTTGCAATGACAGGCTGAATTTTTGCATAAAATATGTTGCGAAACCAGAAAAAAAATTCTATGGGTGGTGGAATTGAAAATAAAACACATTTTTTTATTGGGGGGGGGGGGGGGGGGGGTTGTAATCCCGGTCAGATTGTATACTATGGGCAGGTCCGTTTCTAGAGGCGGGCGGGCCGGGCGACCGACACGGGGCACCGACAGCTAGGGGGCGTTGGTGTCACTCCCGGCAGCCCACCCGCACGCCCCATCATCCCATCATCTGCCCCTGACTGCTGTGTCCCCTGCGTGCCCACGCGGGACGGTCCCCGGCTGTCCAGCTCCCCCATCTCTCTGCATGGGCACCGGGAGCCGCACTGACACTGTCAGAGCGGGAGCCAGCCTCTTGTCAATTACTCTTGTGGTCGGAGGCTGCATTCTGCCTCCGGCCACAAGAGGCTGCTCTCTCCCCCTAGAGCTCCGGCACACGAGTGACGTCACTCCTGTGCTTGTGCTCAGAGCCGGGAGAGAAGACACGGGACTATTGCTGTGCTGCATTTAGGTGAGTATAACTGTTTGTTGTTTTATACAGAAAGCCTGCAAAGGTGGGACGGGGTCAGAACAAAAGGGAGATGGCTACATAAGGGGGGGGGGGATATAACAGGGGAGATGGCTGCATGGGGGGGGGGATATAACAGGGGAGATGGCTGCATGGGGGGGGGATATAACAGGGGAGATGGCTGCATAGGGGGGGATATAACAGGGGAGATGGCTGCATAGGGGGGGATATAACAGGGGAGATGGCTACATAGGGGGGATCTAACAGGGGGAGATGGCTGCATAGGGTGGATCTAACAGGGGAGATGGCTGCATGGGGGGGAATATAACAGGGGAGATGGCTGCATAGGGGGGATCTAACAGGGGAGATGGCTGCATGGGGGGGAATATAACGGGAGATGGCTGCATGGGGGGGGGAATATAACAGGGGAGATGGCTACATGGGGGGGATCTAACAGGGGGAGATGGCTACATGGGGGGGATATAACAGGGGAGATGGCTACATGGGGGGGGGATATAACAGGGGAGATGGCTGCATGGGGGGATATAACAGGGGAGATGGCTACATGGGGGGATATAACAGGGGAGATGGCTGCATGGGGGGGAATATAACAGGAGAGATGGCTGCATAGGGGGAGGAATATAACAGGGGAGATGGCTGCATGGGGGGAGGAATATAACAGGGGAGATGGCTACATGGGGGGATATAACAGGGGAGATGGCTACATAGGGGGGATATAACAGGGGAGATGGCTACATGGGGCGGATATAACAGGGGAGATGGCTGCATTGGGGGGAATATAACAGGAGAGATGGCTGCATAGGGGGGGATATAACAGGAGAGATGGCTGCATAGGGGGGGATATAACAGGGGAGATGGCTACATAGGGGGGGGGATATAACAGGGGAGATGGCTGCATGGGGGGATATAACAGGGGACATGGCTACATAGGGAGGGGGGATATAACAGGGGAGATGGCTGCATAGGGAGGGGGGATATAACAGGGAAGATGGCTGCATAGGGGGGGATATAACAGGGAGATGGCTGCATAGGGAGGGGGGATATAACAGGGAAGATGGCTGCATAGGGGGGGATATAACAGGGGAGATGGCTGCATAGGGGGGATATAACAGGGGAGATGGCTGCATAGGGGGGATATAACAGGGGAGATGGCTGCATAGGGGGGGATATAACAGGGGAACTGGCTACATGGGGGGTATATAACAGGGGAGATGGCTACATGGGGGGGGAAATAACAGGGGAGATGGCTGCAGAGGGGGGGATATAACAGGGGAGATGGCTAAATAGGAGGGATATAACAGGGGAGATGGCTGCATAGGGAGGGGGGGTACATACCTCCCAACTTTTGCAAAGAGCAAAGAGGGACATGTGCGCCGCGGTCCCCATAGCCACGCCCTCATAGCGACCCTCCATAGCCACGCCACCATAGCAACCCTCCATAGCCACTCCCCTACAGTCACCACATGCTGCTGACTGAATAGTGCCCTATATAGTATCCAATCCCCCCAAAAATGCCCTATATAGTATCCAATCCCCCATTATAGTGCCCCACATAGTATCCAATGCCCCCATATATGCCCCACATAGTATCCAATGCCCCCATATATGCCCCACATAGTATCCAATCCCCCACATAGTGCCCCACATAGAATCCAATCCCCCACATAGTGCCCCACATAGTATCCAATGCCCCCATATAGTGCCCCACATAGTAGCCAATGCCCCCATATAGTGCCCCACATAGTAGCCAATGCCCCCATATAGTGCCCCACATAGTAGCCAATCCCCATATAGTACCCCACATAGTAGCCAATCCCCCCATACAGTGCCCCACATAGTAGCCAATCCCCACATAGTGCCCCACATAGTAGCTAATGTCCCCATATAGAGCCCCACATATTATCCAATCCCCCATATAGTGCCCCACATAGTAGCCAATGCCCCCATATAGTGCCCCACATAGTAGCCAATCCCCCATAGAGTGCCCACATAGTAGCGAATCCCGCCATATAGTGCCCCACATAGTAGCCAATCCCCATATAGTGCCCCACATAGTAGCCAATCCCTCCATATAGTGCCCCACATAGTAGCCAATTCCCCATAGAGTGCCCCACATAGTAGCCAAACCCCCATAGAGTGCCCACATAGTAGCCAATGCCCCCAAATATGCCCCACATAGTAGCCAATGCCCCCATATATGCCCCACATAGTTGCCAATCCCCCATATATGCCCCACATAGTAGCCAATCCCCCATATATGCCCCACATAGTAGCCAATCCCCCATATAGTGCCCCACATAGTAGCTAATCCCCCATATAGTGCCCCACATAGTAGCCAATGCCCCCATATAGCGCCCCACAGAGTAGCCAATCCCCCCATTAGTGTGGCCCCAGCGGAAAAAAACAGTAACTCACCTGTCCGCCGGTCCCAGCAGCTCCTCTCCCGGCAGAGCGCGCACTCCCGTCATCCTCTGGGGCGGACAGCGGGGTACAGAGACACTGACTGTGCCGGAAGTGACCTGCAGCCTCTATATGAATTACTTCCGGTACAGTCAGTGACTCTGTACTCCGCTGCCCGCCCCGGAGGATGACGGGAGTGCGCGCTTTGCCGGGAGAGGAGCTGCTGGGACCGGAGGACAGGTGAGTTACTGGTTTATTGTTTTTTTCGCTGGGGCCACATATATTGCGGGACACGGGGGGCCGTTCCGGGACTGCGGGACAGAACCCCGAAAACGGGACTGTCCCGCAAAATCCGGGACGGTTGGGAGGTATGGGGGTATAACAGGGGAGATGGCTGCATGGGGGGGATATAACAGGGGAAATGGCTACATGGGGGGGGATATAACAGGGGAACTGGCTACATGGGGGGGGTATATAACAGGGGAGATGGCTACATAGGGGGGGATATAATGGGGAGATGGCTACCTAGGGGGGATATAACAGGGGAGATGGCTACATGGGGGGATATAACAGGGGAGATGGCTGCATGGGGGGATATAACAGGGGAGATGTCTACATAGCGGGGGATATAACAGGGGAGATGGCTAAATAGAGGGGATATAACAGGGGAGATGGCTACATAGGGGGGGATATAACAGGGGAGATGGCTACATGGGGGGGGATATAACAGGGGAGATGGCTACATGGGGGGTATATAACGGATATGGCTGCATGGGGGGGATATATCAGGGGAGATGGCTGCATGGGGGGGATATAACAGGGGAGATGGCTGCATGGGGGGATATAACAGGGTAGATGGCTGCATGGGGGGATATAACAGGCGAGATGGCTACATAGGGGGGGATATAACAGGCGAGATGGCTACATAGGGGGGGATATAACAGGGGAGATGGCTGCATGGGGGCGGATATAACAGGGGAGATGGCTGCATAGGGGAATCTAAATAACAGGCGAGATGGCTGCATGAGAGGGGGTAAGGGGGGGGGTGCCTTCATAGTGACAAGGGGATGCTGACTTGGAGGGGATGCTGACATGGGGGGGGATGCTGCTGCTAAGTAGCAAGGGGATGCTTACCTAATTACCAGGGTAGATGCCTAAATTAGGATGAGGGGGCTAAACCATAGTGGGGATGCCTACATAGCAGGTGAGTGAGGCGTCTAAAAGAGACAGGGGGCTAACTACCAGGGGGAGTGCCTACCATGGGGGTGCTATCTGCTGAGGGGCTAACTAACTACCTAAACTGGGATGTCTCCTATGTTGGGGGTTACTATATATAGGGGGGGATGTTTAACTATCAGGGAGATTACTTACAGGGGGTATGGCTAAATGCCTAAGGGGATGGGGGCAAACTAACGGGGGATCACCTTAAGAGAGAATGCTACATACTGGTGGGCTTACTATTGGGAAAGATCCCTACCTGCTACGTGCTGTGGACAGTGGCGTAGCTACCAGAGTCGCAGCGGTCGCCACTGCGACCTGTCCCGCCACGAGGGGGGGCCATCAGCCGCTCAGCCGCGATTGGCTGAGCATAACTGTGCTCAGCCAATCGCGACTGAGCACAGTTATGACGCGGCGGAGGGGGGGGGGGGGCAGCGGCAGCGATTCGGCCGTCCGTCCGAAGATGACGTTTGGCACAAGATGGCGGACGGGCTCGACACGGATCAGGTAATGTATAATGCACCACACACTTCCAGGTACACGGGCGGGGGTGGTGGGACACGGGAAGGGGGCGATTCACAGACATAACATACATTACAAAGTTGTATAACTTTGTAATGTGTGTTATTCTGTGAATAATTTTTCAGCGCCACATTACCCCTTTAATGCATATCACCCCTGAAATGGGGTACCGACAGGGCCGGCGTTAGGGGGGGGGCAAAGTAGGCACTTGCCCAGGGCCCCCATCCCCCAGGGGCCCCCTAGCTCCTTCCTTCATTAGTGGAGCAGGAAGCAGAGCAGCACAAGCAGCTCCCCTGCTCCACTAATGAACGAAGGAGCTGAGCTGTGAGGACGGAGCGCCCCTCCTGCAGAGCTGCCTGTGCCCTACAGAAGAGGAGGAACGGCAAGCCCAGTTAAAGAAATAGAGGGGGGGGGGGGGTTAGAGGGTCACGGAGACTGGGGGCGGGACTTACGGCCAAGGGGAAGTTCTTACGGCCGCGGGTGGGCGGAGCCTCGGGTGTCTTTGTAAAACAGTAACCCCCTCCCCATATACTAGCCTAGCGAACAGTATACAGGAAGGGGGCAGGGGATCTTGTATGATGCAGTCCCCCCCTCCACCATATACTGTTCAGGGCCCTCCTCCCTCTGTATCTATGGGCACCAGGCCCTGAGCAGTACATGATGGAGGTGGGTGCTGAATCACACAGTATCCTGTATGATAAAGTACCCCCATATCTCTCCTCTGCTCTACTACTACCCCCAATACTACTCCTAATACTGCTCTACTATTACCCCCAATACTACTCCTAATACTGCCCTACTATTACCCCCAATAGTGCCCTACTACTACCCCAATACTACTCCTAATACTGCCCTACTACTACCCCCAATACTACTCCTAATACTGCTCTACTATTACCCCCAATACTACTCCTAATACTGCCCTACTACTACCCCCAATAGTGCCCTACTACTACCCCAATACTACTCCTAATACTGCCCTACTACTACCCCCAATACTACTCCTAATATTGCTCTACTACTACCCCCAATAGTGCCCTACTACTACCTCCATCAATACTACTCATAATACTGCTCTACTACTACCCCCAATAGTGCCCTACTATTACCCCCAATACTACTCCTAATACTGCTCTACTACTCCGAATACTACTCCTAATACTGCCCTACTACTACCCCCAATACTACTCCTAATACTGCCCTACTACTACCCCCAATAGTGCCCTACTACTACCACCATCAATACTACTCCTAATACTGCTCTACTACCCCCAATAGTGCCCTACTACTACCACCATCAATACTACTCCTAATACTGCTCTACTACTACCCCCAATAGTGCCCTACTACTACCACCATCAATACTACTCCTAATACTGCTCTACTACTACCCCCAATAGTGCCTTACTACTACCCCAATACTACTCCTAATACTGCCCTACTACTACCCCCAGTAGTGCCCTACTACTACCCCCAATACTACTCCTAATATTGCTCTACTACTACCCCCAATAGTGCCCTACTATTACCCCCAATACTACTCCTAATACTGCCCTACTACTACCCCCAATAGTGCCCTACTATTACCCCCAATACTACTCCAAATACTGCTCTACTACCCCCAATACTGCCCTACTACTACCCCCAATACTACTCCCAATACTGCTCTACTACTACCACAAATACTGCCCTACTACTACCCCAATACTACTCCTAATACTGCTCTACTACTACTCCCAATACAGCCCTACTACTACTCCTAATACTGCTCTACTACTACCCCCAATACTGCTCTACTACTACCCCCATACTGCCCTACTACTACCCCCAATACTACTCCTAATACTGCTCTACTACTACCCCCAATACTGCTCTACTACTACCCCCAATACTGCTATACTACTACCCCCATACTGCCCTACTACTACCCCCAATACTACTCCTAATACTGCCCTACTACTACCCCAATACTGCTCTACTACTACCCCCAATACTACTCTACTACTACCCCTAATACTGCTCTACTACTACCCCCAATACTGCTCTACTACTACCCCCAATACTGCTCTACTACTACCCCCAATACTGCTCTACTACCATTGCTATTATTACCTCCACTCCTGATACTACTACTACTCCCAAAACTGCTACTCCCCTTATCTACTATTACACCCCTCATCTTATATGCTTCTACTATTGCTACACCCCTTATCCACTATGCCTATACTACTACACCCATCAAAAAATAAATAAAAAAAATCGAGAAAAGAAAAAACGAGATTTTATTTTTTGCCCACATCACCCCAGCCCTAGGAGATGCTATGTGCTGGGGGCGGGGGGGCATTTAACTATCAGTGGAGATGCTATCTGCTGAGGGGGCAACTATCAGTGGAGATGCTATGTGCTGGGGGGGGGGGGGGGGAACAGGGGAGATGCTATGTGCTGGGGGGGGGGGTAACTATCAGGGGAGCTGCTATCTGCTGAGGGGGCAACTATCAGGGGGCTAGCTAACAGGTGTAAAACCTACAGTGAGATGTCTCCTATATTGGTGGATACTACATACTGGGTGGTGGAGGTAACTACCAGAAGAATTACCTACAGAGGGATACCGACTATATGTACTATGGAGGCACAGAGGGACCTATCTACTATATAGGGCACAGAGGGGTCTTATTTAAGGTCACAGAAGATCACCCCACCTCGAGCAGCGCGCCAACCGCTGACAAAAAAGTATCGGGACCTTAAATTGCTGCTACAATGTTTTAGCATTTGGGGCCCCACCTTCAACTTTGCCCAGGGCCACATTTTGTCTAAAACCGGCCCTGGGTACCGATGTAGAGTCGGAATGGTCCTGGTGCTAAAGACTGCAAGCTAGTATGGAGTAGCACGCCGGGATGCTCCCTATGTGGGGGCCCGTGTAAAATTGCAGGAAAGGAAAAGGAAAAATTGCCAAACTCCTTGGAAACACCAGCGCTGCCTTCACAAAGTCATGGGACCAAAGTTTTTAGGTGAAAGCAATAAGAAGCTTTTATTTCAGATAGCACAAATATAACGCGTTTCCAGAGCCTAAGCTCTCTTCATCAGATACATAGACTGTGTGAGGCGGCTCCATTAGAATCAATGGAGCCACTTCATAGAGGGGAAATTGTGACACTGGCATCCAGCAGGGCTACCCCCAGTGCTTCATGCTGGGCCGGTGCTTGGGAATAGACCAGCGCTGCGCACGGGAACCAGACTGTGGTTCAAAGAAAGGACTGCAGCACTGGCAACCCCGCGCCGGCACCGGTCTGTTCATGTAAAAAACACAAAGCCATGTTGCTAGTGGTACATTTGCTTTAATGTCAAAGTTATCGCACTATGTATGGGAATGGGTAAACAGTTGAGATGAGGGAATCTCAAGCACACTTGGGTCCACCCCAACCCGAGCATGCGGCATTTGTTTACCGTGGCTGCAGAAGTTGGATGCCATAGGCTGTATCTATATTTTCCAGGACTCCTTAGGGCAGCATCCAACGTCGGCCACTGCTCAACAAATTCTGCATGCTCAAATTCGAACGGACCCAAGTGTGTTCGAACTTTGCTCAACTCTAATAGTTTAGGTGACTCTGTACCCACAATCTGACCCCCCCCAAAACCACAGCTGCTTTTAATCCAAGATCTGTCATGGGGTCTGTTTTGCAGGTGATGGAGTTATTGTCCTAAAAAACAACTTTTAAAATTGCAGCCCTGTGCCAAACTGCCATGGCCTAGGTTGTGTATGCATTAGGCTGGCACAACCTCTCTGTCCCTCCTCTCCACCCTTCTCATCATTAGGAATGCTCCAGGCAGATTTTCTACTATTCATCATCTGTGTCAGCACGGCACACGGGCTGGAACGTTAAGGCACCTGTGTAGTTTTCACTGCGGAGGAATAGGAAAAATGGTGAAGAGGGTGGGAAAGAGGGACGGAGGGGTGGTGCAAAGTCAGGGCACAGATACTCCAAGCCACGGCCGTTGGGCACAGGGCTACAAGTTTAAAAGTTGTTTTTCAGGACAATAACTGCATCACCTGCCGAATGGACCCCAGGACAGATCTTGGATTAAAAGCAGCTATCTGAAGATACAAGTGGTTTGGGGGATCAGATTGTGGGTACAGAGTCACTTTAAAGAAGCAGTTCACAAAAAATTATTATTGGCTCCCCCGGTAGGCGCTGGCACCTATACTCACCGCAGCCGATCGGTGTCCCGCAGTGTCCTCTTCTCTGCTTTGTAATTGAACGCACTTCCATAGAGAATGCATTGAAGCAAGTGACTTCCAGCGTATAATCACAGGACAGAGAAGAGGAGTCACAGCAGATGTGTATGTGAGCGCGCGCCGGATTTGAACAGCGCCGCGAGACCAGAACGAAGCCACGCCTCGGCACACCGATTAGCTGCGGTGAGCATACCTGCCAGCGCCTACCGGGGGGCCAATAATAATTTTTTGTAAACTGCTTCTTTAACCCTTTAAATACAAAGCAAGAACCGACAAAGAGCAAGGTAAAGGAAAGCCTAGCCGACTTTTTTACAATGATAACACCTGCATACTGCACCTGATCCAATAATAACACTGGTGCTTAGTATTTCAATGATAATGACACAAATCTCTTTCCAAGGACTTTATCAGGGGGAAAAAATCTTGATATTGTATAATCCCGTAGACATGATGGGTGGTTGGCGTCTTGACATGACATAAGTTATTAAGTGTCTGTGGTGTCCCCTGTGTTGTTGGTGCAGACATAGGTGTGATGATACAAGCACACAGAGGTTACACCACATCATTCTGCGGCTCACTGCATGGCTATATTTTTCTGGAGACACGCAGTCCAGCTTTTTGGCCTTCCAGACCCTAGAACAGCTTCCAATTCAGGAGGGCACACGAAGCAATGTCCCCAGCCAAGTACGGACCAGGCTTTGGCTGTGAGAGAAATTTTCCAGCCACGGTGGAGCCAGCAACATTTACATTCTTCTATCTGAAGTAAATCCCTAATCCCCTCCAAGATTTACAGCCTGGCTACACTATCTTTCTCTCTCCCTTCTCTCTGGCTCTTTTCTTCTGTTTGTGTCATTAGTTCTGAATCTTTGTCTCATCTCTCACTTACTCCTGCAGTCTGTCTATCATTTGCCGTATTCTGTCCGTCTGTACTTAAAGATAATTAAAATACGAAGTACCTTTATGATCCCCTAAGGAGCGGCAATTTATTACTCCGTAGTGCCGGACTTGGACCGTGGAGGAGGATGAGAACGGCGGACAGACGGCAATAACTTCTACTCTCATTACCCACTTCAATCATAGTGAATGTGTATCTTGTGGTGAGCAGTGAAGGCCTACTGTATATCTGCTTAGGTCATGGGTATGGTTGTGCCAATATACTTAGAGCCAGGCCCAGGGTGTATCTTGTTTATTATCTTACATTATCTTAAACTTCATTCATCAGCAAGCAATATATTTGCTATGAGTTTGGCTGAAGTATGTTAGCCGCAAACTTTAAGGCCCCAAGGTGTCCCATCCATTCATCATGATGGGATCGGTCTAAAACCTTAAGGGGGTAGTGCCTTGAAAAAATTTTCTTTCACTAAATAACACACATTACAAAGTTATACAACATTGTAATGTGTGTTATTTAAGTGAATGGCCCCCTTCCCCATGCCCTCACCCCCCCACCGACCGTGGACCCAGAAGTGTGATACAGTATACTCACAAAATCTCTGTCGACCCGGCTGCCATCTTAGGACGATCACGTCATCTTCAGGAGGCTGGCCTGATTGCTCTGGTCCTCCCTCATGCGAGCCCCCTCCAGCGCGTCATCAGATGCTCAAGCGCCATTGGCTGAACATAAGAGAAGACGTTCGGAGTTAGACATTACCAAAGTACAAGTATACAGTGTTGGTGAAATGGGATACCCATGGACAGATTGGGGCAATGTAGTATCACAGCCTTATCACGGACCACGGGCATAAGGGGGGCCTCACAGAATATATTGTCCATGGTAAGCCTGCTGTCATATGTAAAGAGTAGAGCAATGTAGGTGTCTGTAGTCAGACAACACAGAACAATACCCTTTACTTTTAGCAAATGAGAAGGTAGTTTCCCCAGATAATCTTGTTTTAATAGGAAAAAATAACCTACAACTTGATAGAACAATGGAACTCCCTAAGGTTTTCTTGGCAGGTATTGGGGGTCCCTAAGGGCCTTATTACACGGGACGATTATTGTGTGAAAAAAAAAGGTTACATAATTCGAATTTAAACAATTATCGTCCTGTGTAATTGCAGGCAACGATCGAAAAATCGTTTGTGTGTCGTTAATCGATGATTCTGATCTGACCCTAAAATCATCGTTAATCATTCGCTAATCGTTCAGTGTAATTACACATCCTTCATTCTTTTGTTGGGATCAGATGGAGTAAATGATCGCAGTGATGATCGCTGTAACGATCGTAACGTCTATATCGTTCTGTGTAATATGGTGAAAGATTTCAGGTTAATGACAAACAATCTCGTTTGCATTCAGTAATCGTTTGTCATTAATCGTTAAAAATCGCTTTGTCTGATAGGATATTAAGTTTCTCTTTTACTGTACCCAAATGACTCTTCTGCAAAGGGCACAGGCTATGTACCACTTGTCTCCTGACAGATCAACTTTCCACAGATTCTCTACAGTTCCCAATTATGAGGGGAACACCGATATTTACAGGCACTTTAGATGACAAGGTCAAGCTTGAAACCCATCATGTCCTCCTAACATGCGGCGAGGCAGTTGTGCTAACTTACTGCTATCCCTTCTGACTGACTGAGTTGGTCCTCTTGACCAGTAGACTTGAAGAATAAGGCCTTGTGCACACGTTCCGTGCATGGTCCATAAACGGAATGGATCATCGGACCTCCCGGTTAGAGATGATCGAGCATCGGAAAATCTTAGGTTCCAACCAATGTTGAACCTTCCGCATTTGATTCCTGACGCCTTCCCGTTCCGGGGGAAAGGAGGAGACAACCTGAGTACCGCCTGGAATTCCGGGATACAGCCTAGGTAATAGGCTGCATCCTGGAATTCCAGGCGGTACCCGGGCTGTCTCCAATGGGGTTTTGTAGCTCAGTTCCTTGAAGTTATTGGAGCTTAATTGCAACCACACAGGAAGCAAGAGTTTTGTCCTCTCTTGAAGTAACGTTGGATAACCCCTTTAACCTAAAAAATAGATGGAGTCCATCTTTGTCATAAGCATATAGACACTGTGGCAATTCCACTGCAAACAGCTGAGTGAAGGGCAGAAAGGGACATATTGGAGAGCAAAGACACCTTTCATCGTGGCTCCACTAAATGTCGTCCATGTGTAAGGTTAAAAAAAAGAGGGACGCACAGCAAGAAACCAAAATCATGGATGGAATACATGCGTCCAGGTTATTCCCGATATAGGTTAAGAACTTTTGGTATACACGCGTAAAACTGTAATGAATCTGTGATTGAAATTTTTATTGCTCTACTAGAAATACATTGCAGATTTGACCAAGTTGTAAAAATACGTATGTGTATTTATTGGACTGCCTGATTATTCTGTTTGTTTGAAGCCTAACCAGAAATTACAATATCATCTTGGTATTTCAGAGAACAAAGCAACGAGAAGTCAGAGCCTTTTAATTCAAATCCCCCCTATATCTCTTGCCATAAGAGCTTCGCCCAATGAGTTCAGATTAGTTCACGTTTTTATGTTCTGCGCTTTAATACAAGCTTCTACCGCTCCCTCATTCCAATTAATATTGTTCCTGTCTTTAAAACGTTGATACTAAACCCAAGTGTATATGACTTAATTTAGAGTATATGCTTATATACCTTCTGATTTCTTATACACCTCATAGAATATGTAAAACATTGGTAAAAGTATAAAATTTAGCTCTTCAATAATTTTTTATTATTATTATTTCTTCTGCTCCCACCCTTTGGCTTTCGTTTGTTGCTTAAAATTCCAGGTCATCTGACTACTTTCCCCCTTGGTCCTGAATGAGGATGCAGGGACGCAAGCGGTGGGGGTTACTGGTTTCTACTTTAAGGACCCATTCACACTGAGTAAAAGTGGCAAAAGTTCGAGGGGACCTTGCGCCGTGAACACTGCTTGAAATTCCGCCTGTCCCATTGATTCAGTGGGATTTCTCGTGACCCTCCGCTCTCCGCCCAAAGAATTGACATGTCAATTCTTTGGGTGGGGAGAGGAAGCACGCGAGACATCCCATTGAAACAATGGAACAGGCGGAATTTCAATCGGAGTCTGCGGCACAGGCTCTGCTTGAAATTCCGACATTTTTACTTATTGGGATGATTAATTATACCCCCTTTTTTTTAACTGATAGTGAGGTCATCCGAGAAAGTTATGGATTAAAGGGTTTGTCTGAAAAAATATAAAGAAGTCTAAATATGCTCAGGGTGGCAAGTGGAATACAAACACATATACTCACCTACTGCTGATCCCCGACCAAAGTGATTCCAGAGGTGCTGGTCCTGCTGCTCAGAACTTCCTGTTCTCTATCCTAACACACAGGAAATCTCAATTCAGCCAATGCCTAACCAGTAATCAATTGAGCAGTGACTTCCTCTGTTTAAGGCACAGAACAGGAAGTTCTACGCATTGGGATACTATGGCACTGTCAGAGCCGTTTCACGTGACTAGACGCTTCATCTGAAGCCGGATGAGATGTCTAGTCACGTGAAACGACCGTCACTTATTATCTGTGAAACGCAGTGTGTTGCCCTGACAAATTTTTGAATAAAGCTTTGTTTTAATTCATTGGTGAGTGCCGTGAAAATATCTTCTTTGGTTGATGTACATAATGGGAATTGTAGTTTTTTTAACAGCTGGAGGGGAGAAGGTTCCCCATCGCTGGTCTAATGTAAAACTGTACCAATTTAGGTAAGAAGTGAACACAATGGCAAACTTGATGTTATCAATTTAATAGTGCATTAATCATCCAATAAAACCATGTACTCACTTCCTGTATTGCACTCTATATAGTTCTTTAGCCGATGCCGAGCTATAGAGAGTGCTAAAATAGTAGTCGCACCCCAGTCGAGGTGTCTGAGGGTGCCCAATGGTCCTTTTGCCACTTATTGCAGAATCTGCATTGGCGCCCCAGCGTGCTAGGTCAGGACTCTGCAGCACAATGATCTCTGTCTTCTCTTGAAGGTTGAAACTTATAAATAGTAAGATAATTTGGGTTTTAAAAATTTCAAAGGGTAGACGTTCCAAGGTTGAATACATCAAAGGATAAAAATGAAATACAAATTATTATTGTTTCATACAGGTTCAACAGGCAATGTTAAGGACACATTTTATTATACCATGATCTAGATTTTCTTCCATTGAGGCCATTGAAAGACTTAAAGGCTCAAAATTTATCACTAATAAATCTATAAATCTTTTCCCCCATTTCCATTAAATTACCATAATTACCAAATTACAAAAAAAAGTATGTAAAAACAAAGATTTAATCTAGAAATAGATGCCCCTGGCTCCCCCACCGAGTGCTTTGTTCTATTAGGGTTAAAATCTCCAGGAGATAAGAATCTATTTTTTCCATCAGTAATTGAGTTATAGATCTTTCCAGGGCTTTAGCTATGAGTTGGGTCCAAAGGGCAGAGATCCGACAGGAAAGAATAATCATAAATATTCATAAAGTTCTTTGTAGGATCACAAGGGAGCTGATACGTGATCCATTTGTTGCCGGGAGTGAGGAAAGGTCTGTAAATCTAAGAAACAATAAACTAATGGATAAACCACAAGATTCTTAAGCATGTTCACAGATTACCACCTTTATGGGGACGGCCAATAGCAAAGAGAGCCAAGAAAGCCTGGGGATCCACATTCATAGAATTTGCTATGCTCCACCGCCCATCAATCAACCCAGGTTACCTTCTCAGGAGATAACAGAGACATGCTATGGAACAGATTACTCAGAAATGGGAGCTCGTGTCCTTGTTGGTTTAAAATTTGTTTACAATTTGTACCAGGGCCCCCACCCTTGTGCCCTTTATAATACTGGTATATTCCATTGTAGTAGACTGACCTCTAGACCCCACCAAAGCCAAGTTGTGAACCCTACCTCTGCACCCACTATAGGTACAACTGTGGCCCCATAACAAAGTAGTAATGGCTCACACCCATTTACCCACCATCTTTGATGTAAAAAAGCCCAGTACTAATTTGCTCCTACTCTCTTACTACTCTTTGAAAGAAAGAAGATCAGCATTATTCGTCCATTTTTTTGCCTTTTTTTCCAATTGTTGCAATTTCTTTACCTATGTAGGAACGAGCATGGGGAAAATCTAGGCTCACGCCAATCTATAGACCCTATTCTTTTTTGGCCTATACGCCCTGGATATGGATTATAATACTAATGCCATTAACACTTGAACAACTTGAGATCAGCTTGTTTTCGAGACGCCTTAGAACAACTTTTTGCCATCAAACTTCTGACATGTCATAGTGATGTCTCAACGTTTTGATCGTTCAGTTCAGTTGCTGAGACCACCATTGGTCACTAAGACAAGGGGCATAAGTGCTCTGTTGAGCATTGTGCCCTTTTGTATCTTGATCAGCTAGGCTTGACTTCAATAAGAGAGCCGCTTGAGTTCATAGAAATCTTGGCCTTCTAAACAGAGCTGACCAGAAATGACTGAGCTCAGGCCTTAGTATAGCACTTCTGCCCCCTAATTTTAGTGATTGGTGGGGGTCTTAGCATCTGTACCCCTATGAATAAAAACTTCTGACAGATCACTATGACATATCAGTTTATAAAACTTGAGGTAAACTTTAAGGACTAGCGTGAAAAAGTATTCATAGATACCAGTCATTACCCAAGGAGTCTATATGTTGCAGTGGAATAATTGAATCCAGTGATTTGATCAATTCCCTAGGGCACAGTCATGTCGTAATTTCCCGGGATTTGATAAAATCCCTTAGTGATTTGATCAAATCCCTGATTCTATCATTTCACTGCAAAATATATATACACCTATACCTATACTTGGAATAAGCCTTTGATATGCTTTGTCCACTATTTCTTTTTGGCGGCCAGTAGAGGGTGTATTTTCCCCTATAAATATATTTGTTTTATCTGTCTCCGAAATCCCCCTTTACGGAAAAGCAGGTACATGAAAGTCACGTGAGAATATTTTCCAGCTTTGATGGTTAAAACGATGTGTGGAAATTCCCAAAGGAACACAGGAGCCAAGATCCACGGCCTCGCAGAGGCGAAGGTGTTACTGGTATGTGCATTCCTCTTTTACATTACAATGCACCGCAGTAAATACACCACAATGCAATTATGAGAAAAATTATGGCGCTTCTCTCATCCATTCAGGTAAGAGACTCAAAGGAAGAGTCTCTGGCTCCCGGGATGAAAGACAGAAGAGGCCGGGAAGACAAACAGATTCTGCAGGGATTAACAAAAAGAATTTAATGACCCCCCTGATTAGGATCGCTACATTTGGAAATGCAGAAAGAAGTCTGTGTTTTTTCCCTGTAATCTTCTGGCATGCAGAACATGGAGGCTTTCAGACGCCTCCTCTTCTTCCCTCCGTCCTCCTGGTTAGGTACTTTCAATAATTTCAGCTTAATGGCATAATTAGGGCAGGTGAAGAAAAGGAATATGGAATTCCCCATGTCTAACAAACACAATGTCTATACACGCCCATCAATGGCAGGTTACCATACGTAGGAATGAACAGGATCCCTATAACACTGTGTTATATGCAATTTATAGACTTTTTGGACTGGGATTTTTCTTATATCTATAGGACCTGTTAGGGAATGAATTAGTTTTATGGGGGATCCCCTGCTCAATATTTCTCTGTAAACCCAACCCATTCATGTATTAAATGCTCCCTTATTCCTTGGAATAACAGCCAGCTTCATTTTATTCTTCGTAAGATAGCCCATTTGAATTATAGTAAAGGAGGTATGGACAAGACTGGAGCCCCTTTAAAGTCAATATACCAGCAGGTACATTGCTTTAAGATTTTTATATCAATAGACCGACACCGCAGTCCTTTTTTTGAACCGTGACACAGTCGCGCACACAGGTCTATTCGTATCACTGGGCTGCCCGCCCACCGGTGTGACGAAACCCCTTCCCTCTGTGACACAGTTCCATTGATTCTAATAGAGCCGCGTCACAGAGGGGAGTGTAGAATGTCCCACTGGGGGCTAGCGGGCCAGTCTAACCAGATGGAATGCAGACACTAAGTATAGACTACTAATGGACTGTGTTGTCCCTACCAACTTTTTCCCTATACCACCTTTACTATAACTTAAACAGGTTGTCTTACCAAGAATAAAAATAAAGCTGGCTGTAATCCTAGGGAATAAGGGAGCATGGGCTGCGATTCAGAAAAAGGACAGCTGCACTGGCATCCCGGTGCAGGCGCCAGTCTATTGATGTAAAGATCTTAAAGTGATGTTCCTGCTGGAAGTTCTAGGGCATAATAAGAGATTTTGGGTGCAACTGCTGGGGCCCGCTATGATCTCAAAAATTGGGACCCTGAAATCCAAGCTGAATGGAACTAAGGCCTGTGCATACATGGTGACCCCCCATCCACCCACCCACACACACCCAATGCAATTCCTTAGTTATGCCCTATCCTTTGCATCCTTTGCATAGGACATACCCATAGGGTATACCCATTTAAGCTTGGTAAAACTCATAGAGGACAGATACCTGTGCTCACAGTGTTTGCCAAAATTATAATGATCCCCCTTACAATTAATAAGAGACCATAAAGACTCTTGTTTCTACTGAGCCTTCGGAATTACTTGTATTCAACCGTCAAGTTATATATATATACTTACCGCCTGTATGCTGATTTAATTATTGTTATAGAACAGTTTTGATGTCACTGTTGGAACTATCCAGTAAAGGGTTAAAAGGGTTCTCTGGCCAGGACCCCTTTTATTTAGAATGCACGGAACCTCAGGAACCTCAAGAAAGGTCTGGCTTTTTTCGCCTGCATGTGATACAGGGAAGCAGGTTAAAATCTGGCAGATATAGTATAGTGGGGGCCATTCGGCAGACATTACAGACATGAGTTTAACAGCACATCCGGCTGAACGAAAAGCTCATATCCTTGGCCAACGTAATGCGTGTTATGTTATTTTCACACGCAATATGCTGCCACCAAACCATAAGGTCCAGAGAGTTATGGAATTCACTCACAAGTCCTTCCCAATAAGGTGAAGATGACCTCTGAGAGTCAATGTTGGTTATATGCTCGGCCGCAACCATTACGGAGACTTGGTTCTAACTTGAAGGCTTATGACTTGTGGAAAGTAGTTATTTCTTGGGATGTCTGGTTTCAACTCATCCATAAACCTCTCAAATTCTGTGGTCTTGGATGACATCCCGTAAAATTACACATGGCAAAGTGGTTTAGTACATAACCGACTGAAGAAAGACAAACCAGACTGGTCAGTAGCAATGTAGCAATGAGAACCCTTCCTTGTTTATGGGAGGGACCATTGTTTTCGTATCTATGACTCCCTAGATTACCCACATCTAAGTATTAGTGGTGAATATTGGTGATCAATGTGTGTTGTAAGAGATCTGTTTTACTGTCTCCTTACAGAACACATCACATATATAACCTATATTATATCTTCTGTTTATTGCCTATTTTTACCCACCAGTACCTCCTATTCTAGCCTTTAAAAAGTATCTGCCAGCTCTATATAATGCTCTGAGCTGAAGATAGCTAATAGGGGATAAAAATTTTTTATACCTCTCTCTTAGCTAAAGGCTGTCTAAAAAGTTCTAAAATTATGTTTTTCTGCCCAGCTAAAGTGTCATAAAGGGGTGATGAGCTGCAGCATGCACATCTCCTCCCTCTCTACCTCCCTTCCGTGCATTATCAATTTACAAAACTCAATGCCAGAAGCCAAGCAGAGAGGGGTGGTGGAGAGAGGAGGCATGTATGCTGCAGCACAGCACAGTCTCTATTACAGCTAAGCTTGGAAGGAAAACATGACTTCATGACTTTCAAAACTGTCATTAGCTAAGAGACATCTATCATTTGTTTTATCTCCCTATAAGCTATCTGTCTATTTCTGCAGCTCTGTGCATCATATAGATCATCCTCTTCATGATGTATCCGTTTTAGTAAATACTTGTATCCCTCATAAAATAACAATTATGGGTCTCCTTTTTTTCTAATTGTACATTGTACAGTCCCTTAGTTATTCCATCTAGAAATACATAAATATAACATAACACTTAAAGGGGTTGTCCAGGATAAAACAATTGCTAGCCTATCCACACGACCATAGTTGATTGCAGAGGTGTAACTACCATTGTAGCTGCCATATCAACTGTTACAGGGCCCACTGCATTATTTGCAGCACCGGATGGCCGAGCTAGCCTCCTTATAAGCACTTGCAGTTAAATTGAGGGCTGTGATGACAGAGTGAGGGGCCATTGGCTCACCGCCCTGACAATCACTCTTGTAGCCACAGGCAGCACTGTACCTCCGGTCACAAGAGGCTGCTCCGGCATATGAGTGATTCTGAAGCACTCAGTGGCAGGGGGAGGGTCAAATGAAAGTTTGCTATAGGGCCCAGCCATTTCTAGTTAGGCCCTTGGTTGATCATCAGGGTGCCAACACCCGTCTCCTTTACCAGTCAGCTGTTCACAATCCACACTACAGTAAGATAAGCAGTTGGCTGTGTAGGGGCAACCCCAGGGTACTGCAGCCTCACCTCCGATGGCAGATGATAGAAAAGACAAGGATCAAGCAGTTGGATTTTAACATGCTCAAACCTTGATCAGAAGATGACAGTCTGGGTTGGCAATAACGATTGTTCATAGTCAAAGTTCTCCCGACGAAACTTAATTTTAGTTGAAATCATCCATTTTCATTAAATTTAATGTAATGTGTGTGGGCATGTTTACTACTGAGACTGTAATGTGGGTCAATTTTATAGACAAAGGGAAAACCACATGGGGACTGCTCGTAAATTCTCGCCAAGAATACTTCATGTGTGTCGCAACCTAAACACATCTCCACTCCCATATTCAGAACGTTTGATCCTACTGATGGGACGTAGACACTGGTTTTCTAAATCACATTATGCTGAGTAGTTAAACAACAGAAGAAAGTGCTTAGTTTCTTCTTCCCATGAATAATATATGTATTTTCTGTACTCCGGATAACCCCTGCTGCGAAGAGTACGGGGAAACTGGCATAAATCATTTTACTAAAATGAGTTGATGATGGTCCTGAGCTCAGATCTGGGGATCAGTGTCTCGATTCTACAAACATTTACGGCCTGCGTTTTGGGTTACACCATATCTTAAGCTTGGCCTGCCACAGTGAGTTAGTATCGGGAATCTAGATTATATATCCTGTTATTTATTTGCTTCAGACACGTCTACCATTATAACAATCATTTTTCTTATAGTCCATTTCATCTCTCTCCTATGTATAGTAGTGAGATGATACCAGTAAGCAAGGGAAAGTAAGGAAAGACCATTTTACGTATAGATCACTTTGAACAAATACGAGCCCTAGATTGACTGGTGCCGTATTTAGAAAGTTGATGCCCCCCATTATGGAGATCAGTAGGAAAATGAGCATCAGTGGGGAATTGGAGAGGTAAGTACTGCTTTTTTTATTGTTTTTAACCCATTCTGCTCCCCCTTTTTCATTATTAATTTCTCTCAGGGGAAAACCTTTTAAAGCATTATCGTCATTTACATTAACTTTTTATACAGTATGTTGCGCAGATATGTTAAAAGTTAAGATGGGGGCCGAGACCTCCTCTAATCTCTAGTTATAGCCAGGTTTGGCACTCAATGGAGGAGACGGACTCCATAGGCCATCAGTGATTCTGTGTATAGAGGTGGGGGTGAATCAGTCATTCTGTGTATAGAGGTGGGAGTGAAGCTTAAGGCCCTATTCCACGGAACGATTATCGTTCGTTTTCGGACGATATCGACCGCTACGGACGATAATCGTTCCGTGGAATAGAGTGCAACGATCAGCCGACATCGTTCATGTCGGCTGATCGTTGCAGTCGCTTGTTTTTCAGCGACTGATATAGCAGCGATCTGCTGCCGTCGCTCCGTTGAATAGGAGCGTCGGCAGCAGATGCTGCTATATCCTATGGGCTGCCCGGACGATCTAGCGATCCCCCGGGCAGCCCCCCCGCAGCTCCCCGCTCGCTGCAGCCGCACTCACCCGCCCGCTGCAGCCGCGTTGAATAGCGGCGGCAGCAGCGAGCGGCGAACGAGGAGCAAACGAGCGCTGACAACGACCCGTGGAATACGGGCTTTACTCCTGAACAGTTCACCTACCAATAGTATTGACTGGAGAAGGTCTCAGCAATAATCTGATCCTAATTTTTGACTAGGGCTGGGTGATTAATAGAATTATTTTTGGTTTATTTGTCCTTAGGGGGTCTAACAATAAGATTTTTCTGGAAAATCACAAATTCGTTTTTCAAAAAGCAGCAGAGCTCGGGGCCTGGGTGGCATGGTTACTGATGGCCGCCAACTTGCAGTCATTCCGGTACCAGGACTGGGGACATGTAGCTGGGCATGGAGACATGTGACACGGTATTCTGTACTATATCATTTCCCAATGCCATCTGGTAAACACGTAATGTGGCGTCAAAGCAGGAGTTGAGAGTTGTCCATAAGATTAAATTTTTTGGTCATATTGCCACTTCTCACATAAATGACAGTAATGGGTTAAAGTGAGACTAGCAATTCATTCCATACTTATTATTATCCGTTCAGTCCCCTTCCCCCAGTTCTGAGCTGCCGCTTTTTTTTTTTTTTTTTTTGCTGAAAACACAAAAATCGGTGTGTAAGGTGTAAACAAGTCCCTGGTAGGCTTTATTTGCAACATTGTAGATTCTTTGTAATGCTGGGAGGATTCATCACAGTGAGTTCATTAGCAACTTGACCTCGGCATAACCCAGTAGGGGGAGACAGAAAGAAAAGCTCACACACATATTTTTTTGTTTTCAGCAGAAAGCAGCAGCTGAGAACTGGGGGAAGGAGACTGAATAGATAATAACAAGTATGGAAGGAATTGTTAGGGCCCTATTCAACAGGAGCGATAATCGTCCGACTCGGGCGATTTTTGCTCCGTGGAATAGAGAGAACGATCAGCCGATGATCGTGTCATCGGGTGATCGTTTATTTAGGTTCAGACCTAAAATCGTCGTTCGCCACCAGCGCATCGCTACGGTTGAATAGCGGTGCGCGGCGGCGACCGACGATTTCGGCAAAACCATACATTACTTGTCCGGTCTGCAGGTCTTCTTCCCCCGGTCCCACGCGGCAGCATCGGCTTCGGAGCGGGGCTGTCTGAACTGACAGACCGCTCAGCCAATCACTGGCCGGAAACGCAGCGGCCAGTGATTGGCTGAGCGGTCTGTCAGTTCAGACAGCTCCGCCCTGAAGCCGATGCTGCCGCGAGGGACCGGAAGAGGAAGACCTGCAGCCCGGACAGGTAATGTATGAAACAAGGGCTGCAAGGACATCGGTAACGATGTCCTTGCAGCCCTTGTTTCACGATCATCAGGGCTGTGGAATAGGCCCAGTAAACAAGCGCCGATCTAGCAGATCGGCGCTCGTTTACATCGTTGCTCGGCTTGTGGAATAGGGCCCTTAGTCTCACCATGAGCAGCAACATATCAAAAGTTACGTTTGAGTGGAATACCCCTTTAAGCATCTCTTTATGGTCTACTTTTTGGACCATAATCCATCATTAAATAATTATAAGAAGACTTGTTATGAGTTAGGGACACTGTAACAAAGGTCTTTATAAGTTGTCTATAGAGGGTTAGATAAGTGACCGATGGGGGTCCTCTGGCAACTCAATTGATCATAAGAACGATGGGCTCAACCAACTCAGCAGTGTTCCTTGCTCGTCAAGCTTTAGCTTTGGATGTCCAGGCATGATGGGGATTGTAGTTTTGCAACAGCTGAAGGTTCCCCATCCTTGCAGGGATGGCATATTGCGATATGTTTTTATTGCTTCTATTAGACAATAAAATACATAAATAACCTACTTTTAATTTACCCATAAAATAGTGATAAAAAATATTGATTTAAATGATTTATTTGATTTTAGTCTGTTATAAAACAGCGAGTATTATATAGTCAGCCAAAATAGAGAAAAAACAAAACAAAAAAAGTAAAGCGGTGGAACAAGTATGAAAAAAATATTATGCCACTTCCATCGAACATTGTGTTTACACACCTAAGCCAACTTGTAGTAGGCGTATTGTTCTTAAGGTTACATTTGTAGGAGTTTGTGCTACTGTACATTCTGCAATAGCCACATAACAGGCATGCTGACTGCCAACTACAATGGGAGGGAGGGGAGCGGGCTGATGGGATAATGAGCCAGTGTCATCTTCCTCAATAAACAGCAATTTATTTTTCAGGTTTGTTTTCTAAGTACCTTCATATAGTGATGATATAAGAGCGGTGCGAGAAGAAAATGTATCCATGAAACCCAGACTCTCTGTTTTTTATTAAAGAGATTGTGTCATCAGAAAATGACATTGACATTTAAATAACATTTAAATAATGTTTTTATGTTAATCATATTGGGGGAGATTTATCAAACTGGTGTAAAGTAGAATTGTCTTAGTTGCCCCTAGCAACCAATCAGATTCCATCTTTCATTTTCCAAAGAGTCTGTGAGGAATGAAAGTGGAATCTAATTGGTTGCTAGGGGCAACTGAGCCAGTTTCACTTTACACCAATTTGATAAATCTCCCCCATTATTTTAGGAATTGGTGACATTTTTCCCCCCTAATTTTCCATTTTTCTATCTATTCTGATATCTTGCAGTTTTCATTCTCACCACTGGTGCTAATACTAAACTGAGACTTCCTGTTGTGTCTGTAGTGATGAGAGGAGGCTGCTGTAAAGTGATCTCTACAGCATTGCAGCGACATGTGACACCAGTAGATAGATAGGATCAATACAAGGCAATAGAAGCTTCCTGTAGAATGGCCTTTTTAAAGGTCACAGAGCGTGCTCAATGATGTTTTACATTCATATCAAGGGGATAGAGTCTGTTTATTGTTGTCTATGTCCATGAGCTGTGCTGTAAAGCATGTCACTAAATGCTGTTAAGAACAACCCAGGAAATATGGCCGCCCCCATAACAATGTACAAAAAGTTAAATAGAAAATAGAAACAGATTAGAGTAAAAGAACAATTTTAGGTATCTGAAGTAAATGGTGGAGTGGAATGACAGCTCCTGCTGCACCATTTTGGTATATTGCACCTGGGGGGCTCAGAAGCGTGAACAAGGTAAAGTGCAAAGTGAGCTGCATGGCCCGCACAACTTAGGGGACATTGGATAAGACTCCACCACAATAGGAACTTTGTTGATGACCATAGCAGAAAAATAGAGCAATGTCCTTAGAAGGACCAATGTGGTCAGGGTGCGATTCCTAAAGGCTGTATTACATGGCACGATAATGAGAGGGAAGTGGGTGCCGAATTTTCAGTTCACGGTTCACTTCCGCCTTGTTCCCCTCTCGCTGTCTGTGCTATTACACGCACAGAAAACTACAGGAAGGGCTGCTTGAACAATCCTTAGATCTTTCGAGCTGCCCATTGAAGCCAGCAGCCGACTGGAATGATCGTGCTCTTTCAACATGTTGAAAAACTACGCTCAGCCAACATTGTGCATATCGATTGTGGCCTGTTAACATGTCCTATTCCTTGAAACAATTATCGACCTCAATGGACGAAGTGAGGCCGATAAAAGCATAACCTCTGCTGCAAAGCAGGAGACCAAAGATGGACTAGACCAACCTGCCCCAATGCATGTACTAGTAAATGCTTTTTTTAATTTTTACCTTCATGTCTTAGATTAAAAAAAAAAAAAATATATATATATATATATATATATTTTTTTTTGTATCCGTTACTTGTAGGTTAGCTTTGATGTATCCGCTTCATATTGCTTAAGATTTCATTAGTCATTAATTATGCTAATTGTTCCAATGTCCGACTAGAAGGCAATTGTTACAGATCGAGTTGAAAACAACAATCAAAATTCTTTTTCTCTATGGAAAATTAAACTGCATTGTAGAGGAAATGAAAACCAGGTCCGGTTAATTCGTGTTCGGTCTCTTTCTATTTTTTTTTTTTTCCACCTCTTTTAAAATAGGAAGAGATTTTAAACATTCATTGCTCACTGACAGTCTGACAAATCTGCCGTCTCCCATACCCCTGGCAAGCTAAGGCAATATACTTCTAGCTATTTAATGAACCCATAAATTTGTTTTTTCAACTTACGCCAGCCCTTGTAATTTTACTGTAATGAATATGCTTATATTTTATATCTGCATAAATTTCATGGTTATGTTATTTACATCTAGGCCTTAACTCTTTAAGTGTTTGCGCTACGGTCTGAAGAATAAACAAACCCGGCTCACATGTTAGTGAACCCCCTAAAAAGGCTCATTAATCAGATGTCAGCGGTGCCAAGCATAACACTGGAAGACCTGAGCTCTAAACACAGACTGTGTGTCACAATCAAGAGCATTCCAGCTCCGCAAAGGGTCATTTGGTGTCATTGAACTGTATTTTTCATCATCACAAGGCGGTATTAAAAGTCAACAATAAGTGACGCTGCAACCACTCAGACCTGCAGACCTGGATGTTTGAAGCAGAGAAAATAGGATTTATTCCACATATTATATTTCAGGGCCGTATGTCTGTACCCCTGGGAAGTGCTTCTTCTCTAAGCGAAATGATGCCACTCAATCTTCACTGTTACCTGCTGCCTGTTGCTTGGCTCCTTCCTGCTGTCTAGCTATATTAAGACTTGTAAAGTTACAATGGGCTATAATGTTAATATTAGTACCCCCTCATGCTACAAAAACAGCTCTGACCATTGAGGCATTGACATAAAAAATCTGGCACCAAGACACAGGTAGATTGTAAGGTGCGGCCTCCAGCACATCCCACAGATGCTCGATTGGATTAGGATTTGGAATAAGGACACCAAGTAAACACAGTGAACCTTTGGCCATGTATCTTTTTTTTTATTAGTGTAGTGTACTTGCCCTGTATATGGAACATAAGTGTTCCTATACAGGGCTTCTGCAAAGACAGAATGGTGCAGGCCCGCACTGAAGGGGTTCCGGGTGCCACTGCTCTGAAGATTTAGGTTAGAGGTGACAGCGCAGTCCACAGCTGCAGGAACCAATGACAGCCGGCTCTCTATATGTACCTGCTGTTATCTGCCCAGCTTCCGGTTCCTGCAGCTATGGACTGTGCTGTCACCGCTGTCTTTAGGGCAGGGTCCCTGGTGCAGCTGCTATGTGAAGCTGTAAGAGCATCCCTGGGCAGTGGTGACAGAGCAGTCTATGGCTGCAGGAATGGGACAGCTGGGCAGTTGACTCCTATCATTTGCCCTGTCTTCCTGCTGCTCCTACATCTTCACATAGCAGCTGCACCAGGAACCCTGCCCTGAAGACAGCGGTGACAGTACAGTCCATAGCTGCAGGAACCGGAAGCCGGGCAGATGACAGCAGGTACATATGTACCCTGTCTTCCTGCTCCTGCAGCTATGGACCTCTCTGTCCACACTGCCCTAGGTCTTCAGAGCAGCGGCACCCAGGACCCCTCCAGTGCACCATTCACTGTTTTGTCTTCACAGAAGCCCTTTATAGGCACACTTATGTCCAATATACATGACTTCTTTACTTCTTTACTCAATGTGCAGATGATAGTGTCGAGAGCCCTGTACACAGAATGCCATTGATGTGCCGTTCTATGTTCAGGGCGGGACTTTTACAACCCCAATAATTTCTAGATATAGCCTGAATAAGTATGTGCTCTGCTCTGCCAGCTCTGTATGACAGATGGACTCAGGGCCCATTCCAGATTTTCTGCCGCCAAAGGCAAAACTAAAATGATACCACATCAATCACCCCCCCATCTTTCATGTAAGCACTCACCCCCGTCCCCCCAACCCCACACTCAGCAAAGCACAAGGCGGTCTGTTCTCAGTCGGGGTGACATCATGGACCGAGCCTGGCGGAGATCCATTCAGCTTCATGGCAGAAGAGGACCTGGATGGACTTCTATAAAACATCCATGGGACTGTCTGCAGAATGAGGAGTAGCAGCACTTAGCTGTGCACTTTTCCCGTCTGACTAGTAATCGGGGACTCTGAATATCCAGATCCTGAACAATCAAAACTTTTGACATAGCTCGACAAGATGTCAAAAGTTTGTCGAAGTGACAGGGAAATGAATGTATTTAGTGCAGCTAATCCACTTATTGTAATACAGCATTAAGGAGAGGAGGTTTCGGCTTATCTTCCTCCCTCAGGGCTATAGGCTATATCCATGTTTTCCAGGCAGTTCTATGGTCCTTTTACACAAAGCGATACATCGCCCAATCGTAGTATTGTATTACCCCCCAAAAGTTATACACATCCCCAGTATACACTTATTATGAGAAATGCTTATAAAGAGCTTTTTTTCCCTGCACTTAGTACTGCATCAAGGCTTCACTTCCTGGATAACATGGTGATGTCACTTCCTGGATAAACATGGTGATGTCACTTCCTGGATAACATGGTGATGCCACTTCCTGGATAACATGGTGATGTCACTTCCTGGATAACATGGTGATGTCACTTTCTGGATAACATGGTGATGTCACTTCCTGGATAACATGGTGATGTCACTTCCTGGATAACATGGTGATGTCACGACCCGACTCCCAGAGCTGTGCGGCTGTGGCTGCTGGAGAGGATGATGGCAGGGGGACACTGAGGGACACAGGGCATTGGAGGGACACTGAGCATCCCCCTGCCATCATCCTCTCCAGCAGCCACAGCCCGCACAGTTGAACCATAATCGCTCTCTGTCCGGGTGATCACTAGATCGTCCGGGCAGCCCATAGAAGATAGTGGCGGTCTCCTGTTTCACAGAGCAGCAGAAGCAGATCGTTGCTATAGTGAACGTTGACATTTCAACATCGTGCATATCGGCTGATCGTTGTCTTCTATTACACAAAGTGATTATCGGCTGTAACGGTCGGTAATAGGGTCTTAAGGTTCTAAATAACCTGAACATACTTGAGATTCGCTCATCTCTAGTTGTCATAGTTTTCCCAGATGGACTTAATTTTCCATAACACCCAGTGCAGCACGCAGTAAACTGACCCCCATGTTAAGTGTTAGAGCAAAAGGCCCATGTCCTGCTCTGCTCTCCTTTATTATCTACACAAGACGTAGATTATTACTTTGTTTCTGGACAGCAGACATGGAGTTTTTAGGATGGGGCCGTAGACTGAGGAGAGAGCTGTAGGGAAGGAAGGGGGAGGCAGGGAGGCAGGGGTGTTAACAGCTACTGTCTCTTCCCTCTGTGCAGGTTAAATGCATGAATGCTCCAGCAGCGTGGTCTTGGAGCCTAGACAACCAGAATGATTCCTTAATAGGTTACAGATAAGACCTTTTGATTATTACCTGGATTGACAGCCAAAGAATGGGAGGGGAGCATTTGGCTCCAGTCTAGTCAGTCGAGCAGAAAAGACCCCTGGCTCTCGGGATAACCTGGGTCAAATGATTTGGCGCCTTGAGTGTATGAAAGCCATTTTACAGACGTTGAGAGAAGAAGGAGAAGGAGGAGGGAGGAAGCTGGAAAATAAGAAACTTTTTCCCACTGTATTCCTGCCCTTTATTTCTTCCTTCACCTCCGTGTTATTCTGAGAACAATTAATTAGTTATTATTATTATTAATAATAATAAAATAATAATAATAATGATAGAAGAATATTAGATTATACAATACACCATGCAGAGTACCATAGAGGATACATTGTGGTACACTGAATGCTGAATCAATCCATATAAAATGATAGTGGGAGAAATGTGCAAAATGAATATATAAGTATATAGGAAAGTATATAGGAAAAATCAAGACAACATGCCGGGTGACATCACATGAGGCCAAAACTCAGCAAGATGCAGATTACAACTCAAGGCCAACAAACTAGAAAGGATCTACAATATGTTGAATGGTATCAAGACTAGTGATGAGCGAACATTTGTATGTTTGTACGAACGTGACGCTTATTGTTCGTGTTCGCCAATCATAGACAGTTTGTTCGATGATCGGAATGGTTATAACGATAATTTTCGAACATTTTCGAACATGCAAACACTTATTTTGCAATGTATGCAACTGCGTAAGTTTCCTCCCACCAATTATGCCAAAGCCAATGAACGTGTGGGGAAGTAAGGGCACATCATGTAATGTAGTAGCCATGTTCACTACTGGCATTACTGTGATTGGCTGTACGATTAGCATCATTACGTACGTTACGTACATGCTATAAAAACACGACGCTGAGGTGAATTTTCTTACAGTCTTTCCTGATTCTTGTAGCGTTCAGTAGGGAGAGTGATACGAGCAGGGACAGCATCTGAATTTAGTTAGGCAGCAATATTCACAGTGGTAGTTAGTCAGGGTAGGGAGGGAGAGATGACCGAGTAGGGCTTAGAACGTTGTGAAATTGTCAGGTAGGGAGGGTGACAGAATTCAGCGTTTTAGCGCTAAATGATTCATTTCTTAACCCTGTAGTGACCAGATGTCCATCATAGTCCATTCTGTCCATTATCTTCACAATGTATTTGAGTTCTCTGAGGCCCAAAGAGGAGGCTAACTGGGACATTGTGACTTGCTGAGCTGACTGTACACTGCGGCCTAGCATCCCTTGCGCATATTGCGTGATACATGTATGCACGTCATTGTGTATATACGCACAGGCGAATAAAAGATACGCACCTCGTAATTGCTTCCCTGTTATGTATTTTACACTTTGCATCTGATAATCTGTATACACGGAAATGTACGCTTCTACTGTATATTTGTTATTTGTTTGTGAATGTTCAGCGAACACGAACAGAACCGTTCACAATATTTTTTTTTAATGTTCGTGTCTGTGATCTGAACCAAACATGAAGTTCGCTCGTCACTAATAAAGACTAGACAGGACGTTGAGTGACAACTAGATAACACATTTCATGACATAATAATTATACAACATACAAACAACTTTATGATTAGATCAGGGATGTGGAACCCAGCGGCCCTCCAATCAGTTTTAATGTGTCAGGGTTCCCATCGCCATGGGTCTCACTCGACCAACCACCGACAGATGATGTTGGTGGAGATAGGGATTGGGTGTGAAGGAAAAATCACTGCCCGACCCTTTTGTTCTGGGAGAGATAAGCCTCAGCCAGAGCTCTCTGGCTGCATATTAATCCTCCCAATAAAGTACACAGGATTGCTCGGCCACACCAATGAAGTAGGAGAGGATGAGGGTTGGACAGGAAAGATGACTGATGGCTGAACAGTTAGTTATTGAAGGTGTATCTCCTCAGGCTAGGACTACACCATGACTGGGCGCATCTAATGATTGTGGATGTTGTGACATTGTGCATGCTATAATAGACTGCAATAGACCTGATTAATAGATTTAGATACAATGCTAGGACAGCAACTTGAATTTTGCCCTAGTTGAAGCCATGACCCAATTTAGCGAGTTATGACCACCTGGTGACCGGTCGTTGGTCATTCTTAATGGTTATGTTTTGCATCCCGTAACCATTGAGAAACATGAAGTCAGGAGCTTTAGAAGCTTCTGAATAACATGGATTTATTGGCGCATACAGCATCAGACCTCATTAAACAGAGCCCTAAAACTGATTATGTCCCAAGAACCACAGTGCCAAGCAATGTGCTAGAACATGGTTCCAAATGGAGGCAAGTGCCAAGTTGTATTAAACAATATAAATTAAGTCATAAATTTAGAAGTGTATGAAGCCAAGCCCCTCTCTATACAATGTAGAGAATACAAATTCCTACATTAATCTTGTTCTCGAGACGTGTAAGGACGCAAACACATTTGGGTCCTAGATTCTGCCAGGAGAAGTTCATGAGCCGTCTTGGGCCAATAACAAACAAAAAACACTTCTGTTTTTTGGATATCCAATTTTATATTGCTCACGACCAATGCTACTGAAATTGTGCACCCCAAGGAAATTAAAAAAGGCTCAACAGTACCGGGACAGGAGACAGGATGTGAGTTAGCGCCCTTCCTGATCTGTTTTATAGCAAATGTGGACTTGCCAGCGGATAGTGTTACTATTGGGCTCAATGCATTGTGACCCCCACATATTGCTAGAAATAAGAAACGGTGGGGCCATGTGGTCCTTTAAACTATTGTTGCCATGGTCACTTTTTACCATATATTACAGTTCAGCAATTTTGGGTAGAAGTTCTCTAAAACCTACACAGAATTCTGAATGACAGTTTTTGGGTGGAGTTTTTCTTTAAATACAGATGCCTTCTCACATCCTCCGGATTTACCACCAGTATCATATTGGCAGGGTCTGACACCTCTCACCCCTAACAATTAGCTTTTTGGGCTACATCTTACAGGGGTGCTAGTTGTCAGAGAATTGGAGTTGGATAACCCCTCTAAGATACTCTTGTTAGCAGATGAGGGAGCCTCAATTTAGACTTGGATGGTAGGTTGACCATACATATCATCTAGTCGGACAACCTCTCATTGTGTCTATTTCAAAAGGGATGGAGGAATAAGCATACACCAGATAACACTAGCAACAGCTAGCTGGACTAGTGGTGGAGCTATCATAGAGGCAGACTACACAACTGCTACAGGGCCTGTGCGGCAAAGCATAGTCTGCCTCCATGGTAGCTAAGCCTTACAACACCCACTGGCTGGGCTCCCTGCCCTGCCAGTCTCTCTTGCAGCCAGGGGCGACAGTACACCTCCATTCACAAGAGGACCCCCTCCCCAAGCACAATCACATGACCCGGTGCTGTCCCTTGGTGCCCTGTTCTCCCCGTGACGTCACTGGTGTGTCAAGGATCTGGGAGAACAGGTCATGAGAGTATGGGGGGGGGGGGGGGCAGAATTCATGGGGCCCGGTACAGTTTATTGCTATGGGGCTTGATGAATCCTAGCTTTGCCTTAGTACTTGACTTGACATTGCCAATGTTGATGATATTGATGAGTTGAGGGAGGTGGGTTCCACCTCATGGCTAACAAACTTCCTATAGTCCACAAGTCTGCATTTTTCTTCTTTCCTTAATGGGGTTTTCTCATTTCATCAATAGGACAGGGAATAACTTATAGATTAATGGCAATGTTTGGAAAACCCATAGAGAATAAATGGAGCAGTGGTTGCAAATGGGCGGCCCACTACAATCATTCGGGGCCCTAATATTATGGCATTCTATGGGATTGGCAAGGGTTCAAGTGGTCAGATCCCTGCGAGCTGTGAGTTTCAGGATAGAGGATAACTTGATGAAATTAGAACACCCTTTAAATCTCATTTTAAGAAGAAAAAAAAAGTTAAAATGATGACAATCATAAAATATAACGTTAAATTAAACCTTAAAGGTAATGTCTATATTTTATAATCAGATTCTGTGCTGATCAATTTCTTAATAATGTTAATTATTGCCATGTTTTCTAATAAAAAGCAGCAGATCCCCTGCATAGACCCTCTGACATTCAACATGACACCGCTATACACAAAGCAGGCGTTATTGTATACAGTAATAAAACAGTAAGCAGAAAGCTCTTTAGCTCCCTCTGGTGGTGACTGCAGGAAGCCAGAATACTATTTAACAAGTCTAAAAAACAACACTAACCACTATAAAGGTATATTTATAACTTAATAGGCAGAATGTTGGATCCAAAACGACACAAGCCTATGAAAAAATAGCTGGATTTTTTATTTTTTTTATTTTACAAGCCCTGTGGGATGTCTTTTTTTTTTACTGAATAACTGTCATTGGAGACAGAGAGGAATGCAAGATAACGAGGGGAAATTGTAAGTGAAAGGAGGGAATATTTAAAATCCCAATGGGACGATAAGTCAAGTCTTTTTACAGCTTGCGGCCTGCGGAATAGTGCAAAGTAATCATATGACTAATTATTGGGGCCTTGCTACCTACCAGGATTGCATAATGTTCCCATTTACTTAGCTGGTAAAGGTATCACATTTAATCCCTTTTGTTATTTTTCCAATACAAAATTGTTTTACCGTCCAACCTACACGACTATAACTGGGTAATATTATCACCAGCTCATTACGGCTAGATCTCTGCGCTATTTTATTATAAGCAGAAAAAACATATGCGTGTGTGGCAAGCGTCCTTGTTAAAACGCAGCCAGTGTCTTGCAAAGTGGGAATAATTCGACCCCCCTCAGATTGTTATAGCAGCCACCGAGCCTGTAATGTCTCTGTTTTGGTGCTATCCTAATTTCAGTTTTGTCATTCACTGCCCTGAGAGTCTCGGCTTTCCTGGCTGAAGGCCAAAGCTGTCATTCAGCCACAGACAGTCTCCCTGTCAGCGTACTCTCCCAAGAGCCGTCACAACACTGTCAGACCTGGCGCCTGGAGAGTACTGAGAGGATGCAGTAGACAAGGCTTAGTCAGTCTGGCTCTGCAAGGGTGCACAGACTCACGGGGGGGATATTAGAGGGACTAGCATACTTGGACGGCTGGACTCTTTCTCCGCTCCATAGATGTGTTTGTTTGCTAAAGTTAATGCCTTACTTATAAAAAGAAAGAAAATTAACCATTTTAGTGGGATTTTTTTGCACAGATATATATATATATTGCATTTAGACCTGCTGGCATCATGCTGTAGACCAGAGACCAAACTCCCTTGACATACTTCTCTCCTCTATGCTGCTCCACTCTACTTTACTTTACTCTACTCTAAAGCTCTCCAAGCACCACTATATCCAGAAGTAGTCATGGTGGGCGGCTCCCAGCTCGTATCTAGTCACTGCGCTCTGCCTGTCAGCGCGCTCAGAGGGGATGATTGAAAGGCAGAGAGGTCCGTTACTGGCCTCTCTGCCTGTCAATCATCCCGCCGAGCGCGCTGACAGGCAGAGCGCAGTGACTACATACGAGCGGGGAGCCGCCCACCATGACTACTTCCCCGCTCTTATCTAGTCACGAGCGAGGGAATTAAAATCATTTTCTCCGTTATAAAGCACCTGCTGCGGCCGCGGCCAGTACGTGCCGGGGCCGTTCCAGGTGCTTTATACAATGCTCAAGGGAACCATATCAGCCCAAACGGGCTGATTGGTTCCCTTTAAGCCTTCCAGTACTTCTCAGCTGCTGTATGTCCTGCAGCAAGTGGTATATTTTTTTCCAGTATGACACAGTGCTCTCTGTTGCCACCTCTGTCTGTGATATGAACTGTCCAGAACAGGAAAGGTTTTCTATGAGGATTTGCTATTGCTCTGGACAGTTCCTGTCATGGACAAAGATGGCAGCAGGGAGCACTGTGTCAGAGTTGGAAGTATACACCACTTTCTGCAGCTGATAAGTACTTGAAGCCTTTAGATTTTTAAATAGAAGTCGGTATCCGGCTGCCGGGGTGAAGCCCACCTGACCCTCCGGTGGAGCCCCTTATACTTACACCTTCCTTGAAGTCCCGGTCCCAGACCCCGTCCTGTTGCCGAGAAATATCTGTCGGAATCTGTGCGCTTGCTCTCCAGAGCACACGCAACTGACTGACTGCAGCCGGCCGGGACTTTCAGCATAGGTAGCGTCCCTAACACACGCTGCTGGTGCCGGAGAAGAGAGATACCGCCTGCGGGGAGATCTTCAGCAACGGGGGAGCGAGTTGGTAGGTGAGTGTTTTGTTTTTTTTCCACTTAGGATTGCACATAAGGGGGACAATGCTGAGGGGGCCATCAATAAGGGAGACAATGCTGAGGGGGCCATCTATGGGAGGGACAATGCTAAGGGGGCCATCTATAAGGGGGACAATGCTGAGGGGGCCATCTTTTGGTGGGACAATGCTGAGGGGGCCATCTATGGGAGGGACAATGCTAAGGGGGCCATCTATAAGGGGGGGCAATGCTGAGGGGGCCATCTGTGGGTGGGACAATGCTGAGGGGGCCATCTATAAGGGGGGGCAATGCTGAGGGGGCCATCTGTGGGTGGGACAATGCTGAGGGGGCCACCTATAAGAGGGACAATGCTCAGGGGGACAATGATGAGGAGGCCATCTATAGGAGGGATAATGCTGAGGGGGACATCTACAAGGGGACAATGCTGAGGGGTCCATCTATGAGGGGAACTACACAGAGGTGGACATCTTCAGGGGGACTACACAGAGGGGGGCGTCTATAACTGGACCTGCTGCTTTATTGTCGCCACATGATTTGTTCTGAAAAGGGGCCCACAGAGGCTCTGTCGCCCAAGGGCCCACAAAAAGACGTGATGTCTCAAGGCAGCTCAGCCATTCAGCGGCCGAGGCGGGACTCCGCTACGACCGCTGAATGGCTGAGCTGCCTTGAGACGTCACGCCTCAAGCCGCAGCTCAGACCAGGAAGCGGAAGATGGTCGGGAGAACAGGATGGCGCGATCCGGGACCCAGAGCTGGAACTGGGGAGGTAAGTGACCGGCGGCTTCTATATCCACCCCCTCACCAGCTGTACACTGAAAATAACCCCAGCCCGGTGTACCCCTTTAAAGGGGTTATCCAGCAACAATCTTTTCCTTTTAAATCAACTGGTGTCAGAAAGGTATACAGATTTGTAATTAACTTCTATTTTAAAAAAATCTCCAGTCTTCAAGTACTTATCAGCTGCTGTATGTCCTGCAGGGAATGGTGTATTCTTTCCAGTCTGGCACGGTGCTCTCTGCTGCCACCCCTGTCCGAGACAGGAACTGTCCAGAGCAGAAGAGGTTTTCTCTGGGGATTTGCTATTGCTCTGGACAGTTCCTGTCTCTGCCAGAGATGTCAGCAGAGAGCACTGTGTCAGACTGAAAAGAAAACATTTCCTGTAGAACATACAGCAGCTGATAAGTATGGTAAGACTTGAGATTTTTAAATAGAAGTAAATTACAAATCTATATAACTTTCTGAAACCAGTTGATTTGAACGAAAAAAATTTCCGCTGGAGTACCCCTTTAATTGATTCTCAGTCAATTGCACGATTCAATGTATTTAAATAATGTTCCTGTGGCCGATCTGAGAGTATCGGCTGCACAAACAAGTAAAACAGTGGCCGTTGTCTGACACAGTTTTGTATATAAATAACTGAAATGGAAAGGACGTTTTATCATTTGCTGACAATCCCCTTCTGGTCAGTCTAAGAAATATTTTGGCCATTTATAGTCAGGACATAACTCGCTTCACTTAGTTCGGTCGGTATTTCTATACATATTAACCCGTTTCCATGGGGCAAATACTTATTACCTTTGTCTGGTTTCGCTACTTGTGATCACCCATGGAGACCTTCTTCTGGTTTACTATTTTGTGATCACCCATGGAGAATTTTAGTAGCTAAATGTGGCGTGCCTCTAGCATTTCCAGTCATCGGGATCCTAAGTGAGCGCCTACATTGAAAGCACTGTCACATTGCCTGCAGTGTTGTGGCTTTAGAAGTATGTCATTATGACTTTTATAAGGTCTCCGCCTGACGTTTTCATGCTGGGTTTGGGTAACGGTTGTCAATTATTAGAAGAAAAAAATACATTAGAGGAGACACAAATGAACCACATAAATTTGGAAGTCATTTTCCAAAAAAACTAGTGATTTTAGAATATAAGATTTTGATTATAAATTTTTTTTTTATTTTATTGCTCCTCAAAAAATAGTTCGTGATCGGAAGCAAATCTCGATTTTACCAATTACCACTTCAGCTGATGGTAATTAGAAAGGAATACATTGTTCCATATTAATGAAAAAAATTCTTCCCTTTACATGGAGTCAATCATTTTGTGTGAAACAGTGTTGTTTTAATTAATTCTGACCTTTCTTGTATAAGTGTTCTTTTCCCGCCCGGTTTCTTTGGCTACACCCATCGATGATCCTGATTTTCCATGGACGGGTCGAGTCTCTAGATTTATCGAGCATTTATGGGACCACCTGGGATGTCAGCTGGGGCAACCTACCAGTGTACAGGATCTACAGACCCAGCTGTAACATCTGTGGGCTAACCAAAACTGTATCCCTCCATGCTCGACCATATCTCATCTTGTATCCAAGCTAGAGGCGCCTAACAGGGTACTAGAGCCTCCTTTTGTATTGTAAATGCAAATATTGTAATCACCTATATATATCATAATTGCATCAAACATTTATACCATCATTACATCACACATAATAATGCTATGGTATCTTAAGTGCCACTATGCAACACATTATGAGCAGCAGGGCCGGCCCTAGGTTTTTGCAAGCCCTTGGGTGACAGAGCCTCAGCGAGCCCCTCATCCATCCACTCTCCAGCCATCTTCCACACACTATGCACAATCACTTGAAACACCACTAACATACTGTACACAAACACACATTATTGAAACAGACATTCCTAAAACACACATACACAGAGCACTTTTAGCTCAGTCCCCTACCTCTTACACTCTGTTGGGCTGATCTCCCCATTGTAAGGTTGAGGACTTGTGGGTCATGTGATCAGGTCCTTCACCTCTTTCTCTCTTTGTGTAGTTTGCTCACAGGTCCTGCCCCCTCTCTGTCTACTGAAGTTCAGCCCGCTCACCCTGCGCTATAGTGCTATTGTGAGTGAGTTTTAAAGCGTGCGACTTTTTGATCTGAAGTGTGTTTTTGTCTCAAGTGTGGGACTTTAATATTCTGGGACTTTAGATTTGGGGAGTTTTAGAAGAAAACTAATTGTTTATTTGTTTGCTTTGAACAAATTGTTTTTTTGCTTTTGTTGTTTTTTGTTTTTTTTATTTATACTTTATATCCCCATAAAAATGAGCTCCATATTTGACAATGCGGTTCAATGTACATCTTGTGTGATGTATGCAATCCTTGATCGAGGGTGCATACCATTGTGGGAGATGTGGGCGCTTGTTGCTGGTTTGGAAGCCCAGATCCTGGATCTAAATGAGCAAAGATTGAGATACATTGGCAAACTGGAAAGCGGTCTAATGCTCACTGAGCAAGCGCTCCAAGGGGTAGATGGGGAAGAGAGTGATAGCATGGAGGTGCATAAGGAAGAGGCAAGCTAGTTGGGTGACAGAAAACGGGCTGGAGAGCGAAGAGTGTGAGGGAGGCCAGTCCTGATCTGGCACACCCCAACAAGTTTGCCAAATTGGCGGATGAGGGGGATGTTGATTCAGGGGTAGCATTGCTGCAGCAGGACATTGCCTCTGAAAGCCAGGGGGTGTCTGCTCCAGTAAGGTGGAAAATAGGAGTTCAGGGCAGGCCAGGCAGGTACTGGTAGTGGGGGACTCAATTATTAGTGGGACAGACAGGGCAATCTGTCACAAAGACCGGGATCATCGAACGGTGTGTTGCCTACCTGGCGATCAAGTTCGTCACATTGCGAATCGGGCTGACAGATTACTGGGAGGGGCTGGCGATGACCCAGCAGTCATGGTGCACATTGGCACCAATGATAAAGTTAGAGGTAGGTGGCGGGTCCTTAAAAACGATTTCAGGGACTTAGGCAGGAAGCTTAAAACTAGGACCTCCAAGGTGATATTCTCCTAAATATTACTGTACCTGTACCACGAGCCACGCCTGAGCAACAAAAACATTAAATTTCAGGAAAGCTAATTTTAAAGAGGATCTTGGGAACATAGACTGGGACAATGCCTTCAGAAATAAAAGTACACAAGAGAAATGGGACATATTTAAGGGCACCCTGGGAAAATCGTGTGAACAGCACATACCATATGGGAATAAAAGTAGTAGAAATAGGATAAATCCAATGTGGTTAACTTCAGCTGTAAGGGGTGCAATAAATGATAAGAAACAAGCATTCAGACTACTAAAACAAGAAGGTAGTGGGGAAGCATTGAGCAACTATAGACATAAGAATAGAATGCGTATAAAACAAATAAAAGAAGCAAAAATTGCAATTGAAAGAAGGATGGCCACAGAAAGTAAAAGGAATCCCAAAATGTTCTTCACCTATATAAATAACAAAAGACTTAAAACTGAAAATGTTGGTCCCCTCAAAAATTATCTGGGTGTAATGGTGGAGGGGGAAGAGGAAAAGGCCAATCTACTAAATACATTCTTCTCTACTGTATTCACAGAGGAGAATCCCATAACAGACGACATGACTAGGGATAATGTAAATCCTCCCATAAATCTCACCTGCCTAACACAACAAGTGGGGAGACGCCTTAAAAACATTAAAATACATAAATCACCGGGCCCAGAAGGTATCCATCCTAGAGTTTTGCAAGAATTGAGTACTGTGTTAGACAGACCGTTATTCCTAATATTTATAGATTCTATAACGACAGGGATTGTTCCAATGGCGCATAGCTAATGTGGTACCAATATTCAAGAAGAGGTCAAAGGGTGATCCTGGAAACTACAGGCCCGTAAGTCTAACATCTATAGTAGGTAAAGTATTTAAGGGGTTTGTAAGAGATGCTATACTGGAGTACCTAATGAAAATAATCTTATGACACAGCTTCAGCATGGATTTATGAGGGATCGATCCTGCCAGACTAATCTGATCGGCTTCTATGAAGAGGTGGGTTATAGACTGGACCTGGGGAAGGCTGTGGATGTTGTGTATCTGGACTTTTCAAAGGCATTCGATACTGTGCCGCATGAAAGGTTGGTCTACAAAATGAGGATGCTGGGACTTGGGGAACACGTATGCAAATGGGTAAGTAACTGGTTGTGTGAGGGTGGTCATTGATGGAACATATTCAGATTGGGTTTTAGTTACTAGTGGGGTACCACAGGGGTCAGTGTTGGGTCCACTTCTTTTTAATATTTTTATTAAAGATCTTGTAGAGGGGCTTCAGAGTAGAATCTCAGCACAGAGGAGGATAATATCATATTACAGAGGGATTTGGAGAAGCTAGAGGCTTGGGCGGTGAAATGGCAAATGAAGTTTAATGTGGATAAATGTAAGGTTATGCATTTGGACTGTATAAATAATAAGTACAGTTATGTGCTAAATAATAAAACACTGGGTAAAACTACTTCCGAAAAGGACCTGGGGGTATTGGTGGACAGTAAACTAAACTTTAGTGATCAGTGCCAGGCAGCAGCTGCCAAGGCAAAAAAATTATGGGATGCATCAAACGAGGTATATATGCTAAGGATGAGAGCATAGTTTTGCCTGTTTATAAATCACTGGTCAGACCACACATGAAATACTGTGCACAGTTTTGGGCACCGGTATATAAGAAGGACACAGCTGAACTGGAGCGGGTGCAGAGGAGGGCAACAAAGGTCATTAAGGGAATGGGTGGGTTACAGTACCAGGACAGGTTATCAAGCTTGGGGTTATTTACGCTAGAAAAAAGACGTCTTAGGGGCGATCTGATCACAATGTACAAATATATGAATAGACAGTATAGAGGTCTTTGTAGTGGTCTTTTTACTCCTAGGTCTGTAACCATGACAAGGGGGCATTCTCTACGTCTAGAGGAAAGAAGATTTCTCCATCAGCATCGACGCGGGTTCTTTACTGTACAGGCGGTAAGACTGTGGAACTCTCTGCCACATGATGTTGTCATGGCCGATTCAATAAATAAGTTCAAGGGAGGCCTGGATGCTTTTCTTGAAAAATGTAATATTATATAAGTTATGGGCATTAGATTTCCGGTGATACGTTGATCCAGGGTTTATTCTGGTCGCCACTGGAGTCGGCGGGGGGTGTTCTCCCTGTGGTGGGGCTATTGTCGTCTGCCTCGTGGGGGTTTTTGCCTTCCCCTGGATCAACACAGTAGGGTTTCCCTAGGTTGAGCCTGATGGACTCTTGTCTTCTTTCAACCTTATTTACTATGTTACTATGTTACAACGCTGGGCCCCTTTCCCTCTTCAGGCCACTAGAGGCTCTATGGGCCCCTGCATTAGGGTCCACATGCAAGTATATCAAAAGCCATGCCACTTACCTTGACTGCTTTTAGCAATGAATTCTGGAGAACCTTTACAACAGTGTCTAGTTGTTCTTTTATCTGTTTCCATTGCATATTCTTTACTTTACTGCAGCCATGTTCACTTTAGCTACAGCTTTTCTGTTATGGATTCACAGCAGTGTCGAGGGCTAAGGCAATTGGCACCTAAAGAGGACATAAGGCCTGGTGGCTTTCTAACGTAGGTTCTTTCAGCCAAGCATGGCCTTTCGATTATGGTTCATTCTTGTTCTGGTTTTGGTTTTTCTTGCTAATATTCCCAGTTCAACTCCAAATTGTCCCTAATCCTCACCTCTGCCTCAACCCTTGGATCGGTCATCTGGTAGCTGTGGTTCTACTCCTCTCTGACCCTTGTCTTTCTTCCTGACTACCCTTCCATCTTGTTTTCTGACCTGTCGTATTCCTGATAAAACCCTTGGCTTCAATACTGACTATGTTACTAACGCCGATCTGTGACTATTCTGGGGGCCACAACTTGGGAAACCCATATGCCTTAGACGTTGCACCACAGTCTAACCAGCACCAAACAGATTACGACTTAGAGAGTCCAGGTCTCTGATATAGTAGCATAACAAGCCACATGTTGCTCATGAGCCTTTGGTTGGGAAACAGTGATGTACCACTTTCTACACACTACCTTCTTCTGATTTTTTTACAGTTATCATATGAACAGGCCACATAGGACAAACAGACCTGAAGGAGTTCAGTATACCAGTCAGTGTGTTTGCTGCTCTTAAAATTCATCAACAAGGACTACAGATGAGTGAACCTCGATCACACTTGGGTTTGTCCAAACCCAAATGGTCTACCATTAAATACTCATGGCTGAAGACCTTGGACGCAGCCTTAGGGAGTCCTGGAACACATGGATACACTCTATGGTTTTATTCATATTTTCCAGGCAGCCTTTGGGCTGCATCCAACTTCTTCAGCCACCGGTAAGCTTTCTGGTTTGGATGAACCCGACCGTGCTCAAGGATCACTCATCTCTAACGAGGACCAAAGGGTGAAGCTGAAGGAGCTTAGCAGCAAAGAAGGTTGGTCCTCTTGTTCATCTCCATGTAAATATGTAGAGATAGGTATCTTATATAAATCAATCTATTTATGATTTGTAAAATTTCCCATGTGATACAGTAATGGTCAAATGTCCACATACTTTCAACCTGGTGGAAAGACTTGGGCAATAATCGTACAATTTATGACCAACTAAGAAAGTATGCTGTATGTTGGGAGATCTTTCTATTAATAGTATAACTTTTCATTTTCCCAAAGAAAGTTCTCTATAGGACTCTATCTAACCTCAAGCTAGACCTCCTAGATAATGCCAGGCTATCGGAGTTGTTGACTGCAGCTTGAAGAATTAGGTCTCAGAAATGAAAGTCATTATCTGAAGAAAACTTTAGACCCAATTAGTCCTCGTATGATCCAATGAGAGAGTCCTACACCTACATGTTCAAGGTCTGAACGTTCATATTTGCAAACTCTAATTATACCTTCCAATCATCTCCAAGAAAAATGGACAAGCAAAGGCATTTCTTACTGATCAATTAAGACATTCCTCAAGTGCTACATCATTCCCAGTCCTGGCAGAGGGGAGGATGGAATGGTACCAGTAGCCGCAGCTACCCTCACATTATTCACCATCCACAACTGGTTTTATCAAGAATGAGCTTCAATCTTATTTTTTTTTTCCCTCAACGCCTACAGAAGCCAAAGGACTTATTGCAGAGTAAAAGTTTCAATATTTTGCCTGTCAACACATTCATCTTTTCAGCTGCCAGGCCAAGCGGGGAACCACTTCTCGAGGCTTTGTTCCTCCTGACACATCCGCACTTGGCCAGAGATGCCTAGACTATAGTGCTATAGAATGTGCTGCACACAGATTTTCACAGGTACCTTTTTTTAATATTCTATTATTCTTCACATATTACAGCGATGACATCACTACGCATGGTGCCTGCTGCTGACTAATGGTACAGGCTGGAGAGCTTTTACAAATATTTCAACTGTATCCCTTGGAGATAAATTCGCTATAGATGTCGATCAGACACAAAAAGACCTGAGAAGCTTCGAGCACACTCTATTTCCATGACAGCTCATTTTCCACTTTTTCCGTCCACTTCCACAGAGTATAAAAATCAGCACAGTTGCGCTATGGAGACTCACTATGATCAAATATTTACTTGCTGCTATTACACATGCATTTTCACGTCTGTAGTACAGACACAAGCCTTAATATGGGTCATCAGAAACATGGTCAGGACAGGACTTGTATATAAGATGCATAGGGGCTTCCCCATTCTCCTCCCACAGATAATGAGAAGGTAAGGCTGGACGCAACCCCCAGGATAGCGGTAAGCAACCATGACGGGGGTAACCAGACAGGAAGGGGTCAGGAAGGGTATGGGAACTGCGTGAGGGAGGAGTTGGGGAGGAGCGTAGGGGTTAAATAGGACCGTGTCACGTAGCACTCGTGAGGAGAAAGCCAATGGTGCAGAGTCCCGTCCACCCTCATTATATTAAACCTCCTGCTCATTATCTCTAGGAGGGCTCCGGAGTCGGTAGCGGGTGGCTGGGGGCAGATTGCAAAGCTGAGCAGTAGTGGGGGTTTTGAAGCTTCAAGGATCCCCTCCCGTTTTAACAGGATGTTATTAATGTTAATAATGTATAACTTTACAGGTAGGTTTTGGTTATGCCTATGACTGTATTTATGTATGTTAGTTTGTTTGTTAATAAAAGGCTGCTGTTGCCATTTCATCCAAAACAGGTTTCAATGTCTTCATTTGGGGAAGGAGTTTCGGGCCCAGCAGGGTGGTGGGTTGGAGTTAAAGGGTCCCTGTCGTTATAACTTTCAAAATCTAAATCAACAGTAGATGTGATATAAAGCAAGTTTAGAATTTACATTTATTATTTATTTTTTAGTTATCATGGAGAACACGGCACTTCCTGTTTTCTGACTTTTTTTTCCTCAAAAAACAGGAATCATTCAGAAAACAGGAATCCCTTTGTATCCCAGGCCATCTGAGCGCTCACAGAGAAGGCAGTCATGTGATTGATGGACACATAGAGCCGTGACTCTCTGTACCAGCCGGAATTCCTGAGTGTAGTCTGTTTTCTTCAACCAGCCCAAGTCAGAAAATCTGCCTTCGGGAGACTGGGCCTGGATTTCTGGTAAGTTCGGCTTTGTGTTACTGCATGATAATAACAAAAAAATAATGAATGTATATTGCAAACATGCTTTATATCACACCTACTGTTGATTTAGATTGTAAAAGTTATAACGACAGCGACACTTTAAGAGAGTGGGGTGGGATGGCTGACCTACGTCTGTTTTACCTACGTCAGGGTCTGGCGAATGGATTTTCACCAAGATTACTGAGAGGTGTAAGAGGCTAGTTAAACAAGCCCCCATCTAGTTGACATATGGCGTCTGCTGGTCTGATACCACCATTACTTTATACAGCAGGTGAAATTCAACAGGCCATGTGGGAATGACCATTTTAGCCAATAAACGGCATCTTCTGGAAAGATTTTTTATCTTTTTCCTGGTGTTATTGATCATGGATGACCATTGTGCACTAACTGTAATGGCCAAAGTGAAGTAACATTTGTATGGCTGCATCTGCGAAATGACTGTTCATGCGACGATCATTGGCTCAATGGTTGGTAAACCATCAACCTGTGGCCACCTATAAGCTGCCATTGGCTATTAGGCTCAAAACCTGGCACTGCCAGTCAGCTCTATGTATTGTTGGGAGCTGGAGTTTCTGACCCAATCACACCTGGGGCTGGGTCTGGGGCCTCCATAAAACTGGCACCCCTATCAGGTCTCTTTGCCTGCAAAAGAGCCTCTTTGAGTGTGACTAAGCTAGCATTGTATCCTGATTGTTATTCCATGGTTTTCCTGATTTTGGTTTGACTTTCCGACTATCCCCCAGACTCATGATTTTGTACTGCAATGACCCATAGTTACTGACCTGGCTAGCTGATCCTGAGATTATTGTGTTTGTTTTGTCCTGTCCTTGTCTTGTGTACCACTTACATTAGTACAGTGATCAGTCATCTGGTTGGGGCCGGCCTGCTAAAGAGCCGATCACTCCAAAATGAAGGGACAGCGGGGCGGGTGCCTGTGTTAGAGTATCACTTGTCCTGTGTTCCTGATCCCCAGCCTGACACATAGGTTCCCTGTATCTGAGGTCCTCATAAAAACGCCAATGATAGGTCATTTGCAGGTGGGGGATAAAGCTGTCTGCCCTTTAAATCATGTACTGTAGCTCTACGCCACATTTCTTGTTGAATTATTTTACAACCGTGATCCCGACAACCAGCCAGACTTTCACAAAGCTTGTATGTGTGAACCTGTTCTTACTGTGCAATTTAATGACTATTCTTCAAAGCGGTGACATATTTAGTAATCTTGGGAATCTAATGTCATCTAAAAGTAAGCTAAACAGCTTAAAACTGAAGAGTGAGACAACTTACCCAAGGTCCCACACCATGCCAAGCGAGCATGTAGACATCCAGTGCCTACGTGCCCTGGGTCGCTTGATAAAGCACCTGCTACTTCGGTGCCAGACAGAGATGGTATCAGGTGAGTCCTGGCAGTGGAGCCGGCATTCCGAAGAGGAGACAATTTACATTCCGTGCAGCAGTGTTGTAGAGCCAAAGAAAATAAGCACAGGATCCAATTCATTGCTCCTGGCTCCTGCTTGCCTGACCCAGGCTTGCTGCTCTCTGCACTCCTACCCTCTTGGCTACCCCTCTTGATGTTTGATCCATTTGAATTGTGGCCTACTATCCAAGAAATCAATGGATATAATTCATGAGGTTAGGTAGTCTCACTTACATGCATGCGGCATAGGCTGACTGCCTTACCAGCAACGAGTAAAGTCTTCTCAGGAAATTACACACTTAACATGTTCCATAGACAAGACAAGTACCGGCAGCATCTCTAGATGCATTGTTGCATTTTAATTTACATTTTCATATTACTTCTGCTGTTTGTGAAGCTGAGCATTACAGTGTTTGTACATCATGCCTTGAAATATTGAGAAGGGACAGGGTTTTCTTTTTAAGCTATTTGCAATGAAATAACTCTATGGGAAGAAGAATGGCATGGTGGTCACTGAAGTCTTCGAACATCTTTGCCATCTGTTGTGTCTAATGAGAGTACCCAGTGGTCCTCCAGTAGCAAGTAGCTGACAAGTAATGACAAGACAAGCCACCTATAAAATAAGTATTACTTGGTGAATTTCATAAAGTCCTTATTAGCTGTATGTGGTGTACATATAGAAATATTAGATAATGGAAGAAGCATGCCAGGGAGCTATTATTTCTATTGTGCATCATTGTTGTCCTTCAATATTGTCGTGATGATCGCTCATTGTGCTCAGCACAACTCAATGTGTAGCTATTCCAAACTCTTCCAACTCAACTGTTCCACACCCACTCAGTGGCACATCTACAGTCCTGTGGACCCTAGAACAAATTTTGGATCTGGTTACCCATCCTCCTTTGACAGCACTAGGTATACAATAAAAAAAATTACCCCCCCCCCCCAAGAAAAAAATTATATATATATATATATATATATATATATATATATATATATATATTAGGCATACTAAATAACACCAGAATGCTACTGTTGGTGAACAAACCCTAATATGCCGACAGTAGCATTAGCAATAATACCAGTATACAAGAGACAAATAAAATAATATACCACACTATGACTACTACTATTATCCCTGTATAGTGATTAAATAATACAACCATTTACGAAATAAAAAAACACTGTGCTAAGACAAATATTCCTTCCATACAGTTTCTATACTGGTAGATACCAGTTGTACACAGGCCCTGCGTGATTAAACTGCATAATTGCGGTGACGTCACTGAGAGGCACACTGTCTCTCATGTTGGCGCGCCTACATTCTTGCTGCACCGCACTTGCACAGTACAGCGGGTCCACTACGCGCTGTACTGCACAGGTGCAGAATAGCCTCAAACTCATTGCTGCAGATCTGGCAATGAGTTCAAGGCTACTCTGCACCTGCACAGTGCAGCGCGGACCGGACCTGCTGTACTGCAAATGTGCGGTGCTGTAAGGAAGTAGACGTTACGACGTAAGGGACGACGCGCCTCTCAGTGACGTCACCACAATTATGCAGTTTAATCACGCCCAGAGGGGCGTGATTACCACTCCGAAACGCCCAGGGGGACAGTGACTACTTGCCGGCGGCTAACCTCCCAGATGACTACTTGGGGGCAATTTACATACAGCATGCCAAGTTTATAAAGTAAGTTTGCGGGTTGTACATTGCAGGGAGGGGGGTGTAAAAGCATGTTTGGGAAGTGTGCTGGGTGCTGCTACAGCACATTTCCATAGGGTAACAGGCGTTTTTTAAGTGATTGGTTCCTTTAAACAGCTGCACTTACCCAAGAATCCAGTACATGTGCCACAGATTCCCTTCCCCTGTACTGTTCATTGCTCCCCAATAGCCAGAATCCTCCTCCACACTGATGAGAGGCAATATCCCGAAACAGCTATTTGTGGATGGATGCCTGGCTTTTGTAATCCCTTGTCCTGTCGCAATATTCACAACTGAGTTAGACTTTGACGTTAAAGACGTTAAAATATTCACAATTGATTGGGACTTAAGGGACTACGCATAAGGGTGATCTGGTGATCTTCCCACTGGGAGGCAGCCCTTAGCAACAGGCTTCCTTCTCTGGAGGGATATCTGGCTATTCCAATGGACTCTGATTTTGCATATTCAAATTTTTCAGGGTACAATGGATCAATGGAGATTCTTGAGTTCTCCATTGGATTTTTTTTTTATTTTTTTTTTTGCTGATCTCCTTGAGCTCAGTGATTGTTGTGTTTTGCTTCCCCTGTAGACCCGGTTCCTGTGTGTGCTCCTTGGAGACAACTATAAAGACAGTGACCTGGAAGACTCCGTATTCCCATACAGTCTCCATAGAGTTTTCAGTCTAGCCTATAGCAACGCAGAGAATTTACTATTATTACAGCCAGGTAGACCTTGAGACAAAAACCACTCCAACAAGGTAGGCCGGAATATGGAAGGAATAGCTGTCAAAGGTGGATGGGTAACCAGGTCCAAAATTTGTTTTAGGGTCCACAGGACTTGAGCGGATGTGGAACAGTTGAGTTGGAAGAGGTTGGAATAGCCACACCTATAAAATATATACATATAATACCAACTAATAGTAGTTATAAGTCTGGTTTATAGATGGGCAGTTCAGGTCACATTAGATAGCTTCCCTTAGGAAAGACTATGGGTAAACCCCAAAAGAAGCCAGGGATGACGCATAACACCAGGGCCACTTTCAGGAATGAGTGATTGATTCATGACCATTTATTTGGAGGTTCTTCTTCCAAGGATCTCTAAATCAAATGAATACTTCAGTTTCAGAAGAACTCAAGGCTTTGTGGAGCTAATCTTCTGCAAATCCCAGGCTTAGAGCAGCTTTAGGTGTCAACACTGGGATAATACCTTGGAACACATTTCTTCCTGGCCCGAGTGTCACTTCTGAAAAGCCATAGTGTTCAGCGTCAGCACCGCTCAGGACTCTAGTAGGGATCGTCTAAGCTGCGTAAAATATCAGTCACCTATGTAATCCCTATATAACATAGATCGATTTCTCAATCGTCGTGTTTATTTTAATGTATACCAATGCAAACTAGGCTCCGTGTGTTAGTCAGACTAGAGCAGTCCATTTACATAACACTGATGACAAAGTCATCTCCGAGACGTGACCAGCCCTTTAGTTGAGACATCTGAAAACACCTAAGAAGTGGAACAATACCACTTTGTGTAAATGCGCCCTAGCTGTAATATATACTCCCCTTATTTCTGTTCATTTTCATTTTATTTGCATGTATCATTGCGGTTAGGTTTCCCGTCTGGAATATCCCCGGCACGCCAACTGTCCCTAATTTCTAGGAACAGTCCCAGGTTTTAATGACTTGTCACTGGAAAGTTTTGGCCCTGGAAATGTCTCTGTTTTTTTCATACTGATTTACTTGTACAAAACCATACTTTTTTTTTTTTGTTGGGCTTAAAATCTTGCTCCGCCTTAGACATACACTAATCCAGTATGGTTACTTTTGAGGCGACAATATGGGAAAAAGAAATACTTTTTTTTTTTTCATTCCACCCTAAAATTTCCATTGTAATCAGTTTGAGCTGCACAGGGACAAGTTTTTTTCCCCATGTTCACATACCCTAATGACTCAGAGGGACATAGATGTATATGTGCTTAGTAAGAAATTGGTATAAAAGCAAGTTTGTAATATTTAGAGACATCACCTAGGTCTTCAATACAGATTTAAATAGGATTATATGTAAATGTTCACTGTGATTACTAATACATCTGCAGGGGAGGTAATATACTACATCTTTGCAATTTACTTTATTTTTATTATTTTTGCCTGTTTTCTATATGAAAGACAATGCTATAAAATCGGTCACTAGGTGTCTCACTTACTGGAAAACAGGAGTCGAGGCCCCATCACTAAGGTCAGTTGGTCTTTAGTGACAGCAAAAAAGAGACCAAATGCAGGAAGTGATGTCAATTGTCCCTCTGCTCTGCACAGGCTGGCTTAGTAAAATGAATGATGATTGGCCCGGAGCTGTACACGCCCCTGCACACTGCTGCAGCTGAGTAAACTAGATCTGAGGCTTCGCCCACCTGCTCAGAGTGAAATGCAGACGCATGAGCAGCATTATGGGGCACTAAATAGAACACTGAAGCTGAGAAAATAAAAGTAAGGCCATGTTCACACATTTGCTGTTGGTGCATGTCTCCATTTCAAGTGAATGATGTAAAAAATTGTGTTACATTACATAGTTACAGGTCAGTACAGAAGGGGGGGGCAGTATGAGAAATAATGATGGAGAGTCTCGGAAATAAAGGCGCTTAAAAGGGTTATCTAGCGCTACAAAAAACATGGCCACTTTCCCCCTACTGTTGTCTCCAGTTTGGGTGGGGTTTTGAAACTCAGTTCCATTGAGGTAAATGGAGCTTAATTGCAAACCACACCTGAACTGGAGACAAGAGAGGGGGAAAAGTGGCCATGTTTTTGTAGCGCTGGATAAGACTCTGTAAGGCATTTTACAAGGACGTGGGTTGTTGCTAACAGATGTGAGGACTATTACATTTTGGTCATATGTTCATAATATCCATGAGGTTTCTCCAGGATCTAATGAATTACAGTCTGCGAAAGTGAATGTTTCCAATCCTGGGGAAGCCCCTATTGCCATTCTTGTCTCAAGAAGCTTGGTGTAAAGGAGGAAAGCATTCTATTATTCTTATTCAGTTCTATAATGTTAAGGTATGTTACTTTAGACAGGTCTTGTTGTTGCTTTGTGAGCTCAAGGAATCCCAGGCTTCTTCAGGATATTTACTTTATGACACTAGGGCTATGTAGGCAGGAAGGGGGCACTACTACTAATGTGTAGGGGAACTTGTATTGTTAATACGGTACTAAAGAGAGCATATGAGGGTACTAAAGAGGGCATATTAGGAGGGCAGTAATGGGTTTCTGTTGCTGTGTTGGGGCAGTAAGGGGACACTATTACTATGTAGGGACACTAAGGGGGCACTATTACTGTGTAGGGGCACTATTGCTGTGTTAGGGCAGTAAGGGGGCATCTATTACTGTGTAGGGGCATTATTGCTGTGTTAGGGCAGTAAGGGGGTACTATTACTGTGTAGGGGCATTATTGCTGTGTTAGGGCAGTAAGGGGGTACTATTACTGTGTAGGGACACTAATGCTGTGTTAGGGCAGTAAGGGGGCATCTATTACTGTTTATGGGCACTATTGCTGTTAGGGCAGTAAGGGGGCACTATTACTGTGTAGAGACACTAATGCTGTGTTAGGGCAGTAAGGGGGCATATATTACTGTGTAGGGGCATTATTGCTGTGTTAGGGCAGTAAGGGGGCACTATTACTGTGTAGGGGCATTATTGCTGTGTTAGGGCAGTAAGGGGGTACTATTACTGTGTAGGGGCATTATTGCTGTGTTAGGGCAGTAAGGGGGTACTATTACTGTGTAGAGACACTAATGCTGTGTTAGGGCAGTAAGGGGGCATCTATTACTGTGTAGGGGCACTATTGCTGTGTTAAGGCAGTAAGGGGGTACTATTACTGTGTAGGGACACTAATGCTGTGTTAGGGCAGTAAGGGGGCATCTATTACTGTTTAGGGGCACTATTGCTGTTAGGGCAGTAAGGGGGCACTATTACTGTGTAGAGACACTAATGCTGTGTTAGGGCAGTAAGGGGGCACTATTACTGTGTAGGGGCACTATTGCTGTGTTAAGGCAGTAAGGGGGCATCTATTACTGTGTAGGGGCATTATTGCTGTGTTAGGGCAGTAAGGGAGTACTATTACTGTGTAGGGACACTAATGCTGTGTTAGGGCAGTAAGGGGGCATCTATTACTGTGTAGAGACACTAATCCTGTGTTTGGGCAGTAAGGGGGCATCTATTACTGTTTAGGGGCATTATTGCTGTGTTAGGGCAGTAAGGGGGCATCTATTACTGTTTATGGGCACTATTGCTGTTAGGGCAGTAAGGGGGCACTATTACTGTGTAGAGACACTAATGCTGTGTTAGGGCAGTAAGGGGGCATCTATTACTGTTTAGGGGCACTATTGCTGTTAGGGCAGTAAGGGGCACTATTACTGTGTAGGGACACTAATGTTGTGTTAGGGCAGTAAGGGGGTAATATTACTGTGTAGGGACACTACTATACATGTGACACTTGTAGTTTGATATTACAAACTACAAGTGTAGACCGTGCAAACAGTATTCCAAGGTGTAACTTGAAGCTCAAGAGCGTCCCCCATATTAACCAATCAGAATACAGCTCCCATTACCTTTTACCAGAATTAAAATTAAAAAAATATATATATATATATTTTTTGCATTAGGTTTTAGAATTCCCCATTAAACATGATTTTTTCCCCTGCAATTTTATACCAATTTTTTTAGGATATCATATAAGTATGGATTTCATGGGACTTCATTCTTATCCCAGCCTTACTTAAAGGGGTTATTCAGTGAAAATCTTTTTCTTTCAAAACAACTGGTTTCAGAAAGTTATATAGATTTGTGATTTACTTCTACTTAAAAATCTCAAGTCTTCCCGTACTTTTCAGCTGCTGTATGTCTTGCAGGAAATGTATTCTTTTCAGTCTGAAAAAGTGCTCTCTGCTGACATCTCTGGCCAAGACAAGAACTGTCCAGAGCAGGAGAGGTTTCCTATGGGGATTTGCTTCTGCTCTGGACAGTTCCTGTTTGGGGACAGAGGTGTCATCAAAGAGCACTGTGACAGACTGAAAAGAATACACCACTTCCTGCAGAACATACAGCAGCTGATAAGTATGGGAAGACTTTTAAATAGAAGTAAATTACAAATCTATATAACTTTCTGAAACCAACTGATTTGAAAGAAAATTATTATCGCTGGAGTACCCCTCTAACAATAGTGTTGAGTGAACTTGACGTAAGTTCGGGTTCAGCAGTGTTCTCTGAACCCTAATGCTCCGCATTTGACTCCCAGTGTCTAGAGAAGTTGGATGCCACCCTAGGGCTGCCAGGAAACATGGATACAGCCTATGTTTTCCAGAACTCCCTAGGGTGGCATCCAACTTCTCCCAACGCAGGAAGTCAAATGCCAAGCGTTCGGTTTCAGATGAATGTTGGCGATCCTGAACGTTCAGTAAGTAAGCTTAACCCTACTTAACAATATCCCTGTTGGCTGTCTGTATATCTATATAGAATACAATATTAACATTACGTAGGATATTTCTTGGAGCTTAAAATGTCCATCATGTCATGTAGCGTTAATACTGAGACGTCTCCAATAGCTTGTTTGTCTTAACTTGTCACAGATTTCATTATCTGGAGTGAAAAGTAACAGAGAAGCTCAATATTTCTAAGCTAGAACCTATCGCCTGCAGCTTCTTAGTGAACATGACATGTCGGCTGAGTGACAACCCAAGACCCCGCCCAGGGATTTAAAGATACTTCTCCTGTCTTGCACAAACTTCTGCAGGGACACAATAGCCCTTATGCAATAAAGCAGATCAGATCACCTGGATGCTATAGGAAACACTCTCACTATTTCTCTGACCAGTTTACATTAGGTCCATTGTCTTCATGGCTGGATTATATCATGGGGCAAATGCCCTTAGGCTTCAACTAATTGAACCAATTGTCTGGTATAGACAATGGGGGACATTTATTTAGTCCGGCGTTTTTTATGCCGGATTTATAAATGTTCCCCGCATCTCCGGCGCTACGGAGATTTATGTAGAGGCGTACAGCCTCTACATAAATCCCGTGCGCGTCGGTGCGCACAGCCGAAAACCTACTCCACCTGAAAGATCCATTCTTCTGCCCGTGCCGGGCCTCAGCGTCGTATTGACGCTGATCCCGGCTCGGCAATAGATTGCTGTGGCCTGCAGCAGGCCAAAGCAATCTATGACCGATGTAATCGATCTTTGCTGTGTATATACACAGCATTGATCTCTATGAGAGATCAGTGCTTTGTATATACAAGTCCCCCAGGGGGACTTCTAGTTTATGTTAAAAAAAAAAAGTAAAAAAGTGTTTTTATTAATAAAAAATCCCCTCCCCTAATGAAAGTCCAAATCACCCCCCTTTTCCCATTTTATAAATATAAATTAATAAATAAACAAATAAATAAACATATTTGGTATCGCCGAGCAAGTAATCACCCGAACTATTAAATTATCACATTCCTGATCTCGCACGGTAAACGGCGTCAGCGCCAAAAAATTCCAAAGTGCAAGTGCATCAAATACAGTAAAAAATGTAATAAAAAGTGATCAAAAAGTCGTATATGCACAATCAAGGTACCGATAGAAAGAACACATCATGGCGCAAAGAATGACACCTGACACAGACCCTTAGACCAAAAGATAAAAGCGCTTTAAACCTGGAAATAGAGCGATTTTAAGGAACATATATTTGTTAACAATGGTTTGAATTTTTTATAAACCATCACATAATATAAAAGTTATACATGTTATATATCATTGTAATCGAAACAACTTAAAGAGAACCAACCATGGACGAAAGTTAAAAAAAATTTATTCCCTAATTAGATGTAAATCAACATTTTATTAACATTTGTAAATATAATTCATTATTTTTTTTGCCACGTTTTTTAATTATTCACTTTTTACTTTCCTGTCTCGAGCCGGCTCTTTTCAAAAGAGCCGGCGCGAGACAGGAAACTCCCGTCATGCAGAGCGGCAGGAAAGGTTCCCATGATCCTTTGCCCGCCGCTCCGTTAATACACAGTGATCTCGCGCTATACAGCGCAAGATCGCTGTGTATTTTCTAGTCCCTCTTCTCTAATCTATTTATGAAGATACAGACTGCCTCTGCAGTCTGTATCTTTATACTTTACCTATCCTCCTCTTCGGTGCAGCAAGGCCGGCGCCGCCATCTTGATTACGTCACTTGCGTTCCAGCGGTGGAACGCAAGGCCCGTAATCAAGATGGCGGCGCCCGGCCGTGCGGCACTGAAGCAGAGGATAGGTAAAGTATAAAGATACAGACTGCAAATACAGTCTGTATCTTCATGAAGTCTATCTATGAAGATACAGACTGCCTTTGCAGTCTGTATCTTTATACTTTACCCGATTCTCTGTTCCCTGGCTGTTCCGGCGGCGGCGCCATCTTGATGACGTCACGCTGGAACGCACCGCTGGAACGCAAGTGACGTCATCAAGATGGCGGCGCCCACCGGAACAGCCAGGGAACAGAGGATCAGGTAAAGTATAAAGATACAGACTGCAAATGCAGTCTGTATCTTCATGAATAGACTTAGGGAGAGATATACTTTCATAATAGGGACAGTTACATTTAGGTGATTGGTTCTCTTTAAGGAACATGCATAACAAGTAAGTTTTACCCCAGGGCGAACGGCGTAAATGCAAAACTCCCCAAAATCAAAACAAATTCGTTTTTTTTTTATTTGACAGCGCAAATGATTTTTTTCCGGTTTTGTAGCATGTGTTATGGAAAAATAATGCCTGTCATTGCAAAGTACAATTGGTTTCGCAAAACATAAGCGCACATATAAGTCTCTAGGTGAAAAAATGCAAGCGCTATGGACTTTTAAACATAAAATGGAAAAAGCAAAAGCGCAAAAACGAAAATTGGCTTTGACCTTAAGGGGTTAAAGAAGTCCAGCCAAAATAAAAAAAAAAGTTTTTTATTGCCCACCAAAAGTTATACAAATCACCAATTTACACTTATTAAGGGAAATGGACATTAAGTGCTACTACTGCATCAAGGCTTCACTTCCTGGATAAAATGGTGATGTCACTTCCTGGATAACATGGTGATGTCACTTCCTGGATAACATGGTGATGTCATTTCCTGGATAACATAGTGATGTCACAACCTGCAGCCTTGTCCTGCCTACAGCAGCTCTCCCGGACCTTCCCATAGCCCTTGGCACCCCTCTGCCAACTCTCACCCCCCACCTCCCAGGGGGCACTGCATCTCCCCATCGCTGCTAGGCTCTCCACAACTGATGCACAACTTCCTAGCAGCAGTGAGAAGCAGCAGCTGCCCAGGGGGGAGAGCCCTGAAGTGGTGGGGAGAAGCAGCGGCTTCCCAGGGAAGAAGGGGGGGTTAAAGAGCTGGCATATGGGTGCTGGATGAGTGCTGATGGGGGTTAGGAGAAGGTCCTGGGGAACTGCTGCAGCCAGAAGGAGGCTGTGGTTTGTGACATCCCCATGTTATCCAGGAAGTGACATCACCATGTTATCCAGGAAGTGAAGCCATGATGCAGTAGTAAGTTCAGGGAAAAAAGCACTTTATGTGCATTTCCCATAATAAGTGTATATTGGTGATTTGTATAACTTTTGGGGGGCAATACAATACTTTAATAAAAAATTTTGTCCAGACTTCTCCTTTAAGTATTTGTTTGTGCAAAACTAGTGCTGCAGAATCTGTTGGCAGAGCTGAGGAATCTGTTGGCGCTATACAAATAAATACTATTTTATTATTATTATAAAAACTAATTAAAATAAAAAAATAATTAAAAAAAAACATCGGCTCTCTGGAGGCGCCAACCTGCTGCCTAACTATGCAAGTAAGGATAAAAATCTCATAATTTACCCATATCCTTATACACTGGTTCACTGTGGGTGGTCATTGAGAGCAAAACTATTAATGTCAATGGTCAGGCCGCCATTCAGACAATATATCTAAGCCGTGACAGTAGAAAACAGGGCTGTGGGTTGTTACCTGTTAATAATGATAAATAGAGATGTATAACTTGTCTTCCCCCCCTAAATAGGTTGAAAATGTCTTTGATGGTGATGACTAAAAATAAGTCCATGTCATCACCCAGCAGCACTTATCACCTCTTCTGTCATAATATTGCATCTGCCATTAGCCAAGGCACCACCATCTACGAGCGGCTGTGTTGCTGGTAAGGAAGAATGTTATTGCTTCAACCACTGTTGGAGGATATTGTAAGAGGTGTTAATATGAGGAGCTGTTGACAGTGTGCACCAGTATTTACAACGGCTTCAGGACACTGATAGCAAGCTTGAACAAGTCACTATATATATATATATATATATATATATATATATATATACATAGATATATATATATTTATTTATTTATATTTATCTCAAATAAGTTATGTTTTTCCGGAACGTCATTTAACTCAATTATTTGCAAAGTGGAAAGGTACGTGATGAAAAGATCTTTTCACTGACCCATTTGGTTACGAGCCGGCAGCATACCTCCCAACCATTGCCCAAAGAAGGACACCTAAGATTTGTTTAGTCGCACTTTCTCCTAAGTTTCTGCTGTATACCTAGATACGAGTCTCCTCCGCAGACTTTTGGAAACAGATCAACACCAAACACAGTAACCATAGTCTGTGTAGTCAGACAAGAAGACACAAGCTCAGAAATATCCTTCATTAGGTGCACGGTACTAATAGGCCCTATGTTATTCTGTACTGTAAGCGCATAGTGCTAGTCATAAAGTGTGAAGTAAAGAAGTTAGGTTCTTGAGGTGTTTTATAAGGCTATAATTGAGTGTTTAATAAGGCTATACCTACAATCTGACACACACCCCCAAACTGCTTGTACCATCAGATAGCTGCTTTTAAACCTAGATCTGTCCTGGGGTCCGATCGGCAGGTGATGCAGTTATTGTCCTAAAAAACAACTTTTAATCTTGCTGCCCTGTGTTAAATTGGTGTGACCTAGAGTACCCGTGCCCTAAGTCTGCGACGCCCCCCCCATCCCTCCTCCCCGCCCAGAAATGCCCCTGGGCGGATTTCTCCTATTCATCACTTGTCTGGATCATTAAGACACATGTGCAGTGTTCAAACAAGTGATGATTAGGATAAATCCTACCCAGTGGCATTCCTGGGCACGAAGGAGGGACAGAGGAGCGTCACAGGCCTAGGGCACAGACCCTAGGCCACGCCAATTTGATACAGGGCCGATAAATTAAAAGTTGTTTTTTAGTACAATAACACCAGGACAGATCTTGGATTAAAAGCAGTTTGGGGGGAGCGGGCAGATTGTGCGTACAGAGTCGTTTTAATAAGTGTATTACTTCAGCATGTCATTTATCTTAGAGCTTTACATTTGTACCCTATTAGTACTACTTAACCTTACAGTGGATATATATACTGTGTATATATATATATATATATATATATATATATATTTTTTTTTTTTTTTTTTTTTTTTTTTTTAATTAGGACAGGCCTGATTTTGCCTCCAAATAATACACTTCCTCATCCTTAGATGACTCAAAGCTGCTCTACAATAGCAGGGCATATGAACGGCTTCCTAAGTAAATACATGCAATATTTACTGTAGCTTTCGATTGTTCCTTCTGTCATATGCACTATGATTGAAGCATCTCATTATTGATGTATAAACAGTGGTGCTTTAGTGTTTCTATACCTTCAGGGACTTTCATAAAGCCATACAGCCATTGTGACAACATGGCCTGGATTTCACGTTTTGGCATCAAAGGCTGTTTCTGATCCTTTCAACCCAACCAACAAAATATTCAGTGGCGCCAACTTCTAATGAATGTTCCCAGAAATGAATCATGCCCAGTTTACATACATATATGTACGGGACACTGGATAAAGAAAGGAGCTGCATGTCTATGCTGAAAAGATCCTACCTAAGCCTCTGTGGCTGTTCTCCAAATACAGGCCTGATTTATTCAACCATACTCAGCTCCTACCACACTTCACATGATTTGTGGCGTCAGATCCCTTAGTACAACAGCAGAGGCTGGGGCATAGCTAGAGGGGGTCAGAGGTTGCCGTCTCACCTAAGCACTGGAACATGAGGGTGCTTGAAAGGTCTTCGCTACATATGAAAAAAACAGGATCACAATGACATTGTTTTGAAGCCTAGGAGTAAGAATTTAAAATATATATATTTTATTTTGAATTTTTAAATATTCACTTATTATTAAATATTTTGTGTTTTTGCGCCCACCTGACCCCCCCCCCCCCCCATAAAAACAGGAAAATATGTTCGTATCATTTTAAGGCTATGTTCACACAACGTAACTTCTTTTCAACTTTTCAATTTGCAACAACGCCCGTGATTAGTAGAGAAGTTACATTGCACTGCAGTCAGAGAGAATCCCGGACGGAGTTTATACACATAGGGGAAATTTATCAATGTAAAAATGCAAATAAATTTATTTGCAAATGGTTGTTTTGCGAATAAAATATTGCCATCGGCCCCTTTCCACAGGGTACACCGGGGGGGAAGCGGGGGGGATGAAGGGGGCAGAAAGGGGGGCGCGGACTATTTTCGCAAAAAAATAGTCAGGAAAGCTACTCCAGCTCTGAGCTGGCATAGGTTTCCTGGTGCGGGTACAGGATTTATGTGGAAACAGTCCGCCTCTACATAAATCTCTGCACTGCCAGGGGCGCAGAAAACGCTGGACTTAATAAATGTCCCCCAATGTACTGTATATACTCTGGTCGGGATTCCTAACTATTCATTAAATAGCAGCCGCACAACACTGACAGCTCACACAATGGAAAGTGCGGCTCTGGCCACACTCTCCATTGTCAGCTATGGTGAATTCAGATATAGGCACACACAAGTGCGCCCGCATCCCAATTTAGCACAAGTCAAGTTCATCCAGCTGGTACTGCAGTACCGGCCGGGATGAACTTCACTGACACCGGCCGCAGTGTGAACCCGGCCTAAAGCACACCAGTACTAAAAAACAAAGAAATTAAAAACAAAACAAAACATGGTATTGTTAGAGTAACCCATCAGAGTGCTTACAGGGTGCTTTGAGTTCTCCTTAGGGTGCCTCACACCCTAGGGTGGTTTTTTTTTTTATATACACAATGGTACCTTGGTTTAAGAGTAACTTGGCTCAAGAAGAGCTCACAGTTTTTCAAAATTGTAACTTTAAGAGCATTGCTTTGGTTTAAAGAAAACCTGTCACCCGGCATTGCGGCGCAGAGCCTGCCTGACCCCCTGGTAGAGCCCCGGATATTTACCCTTTGCTGCAAGTCCCGCTCCTGGACCCAGTCCCCGGAATCGGCGCCCTGAAGGTTAGCACGTTGTATGCTAATTACCAGAGATGAGTCCGATGCCCACAGAGAATGACTGGAGCTGTTAGCCGTCGGACTCATCTCTGAAGCGCGCGTGCACGGCTACCGGCGGCGATATCTCCGTCCCGGGACTGGGTCCAGGAGCGGGACTTGCAGCAAAGGGTAAGTATCCGGGGCTCCACTTAAGGTCGGGCGGGCTCTGCACCCTAATGCCTGTTGACAGGTTCCATTTAAGAGCTCCCTGTACTAGATGGGAGGGAAAGTCAGGGAGGGGCATGGTCTACAAAGTGTGGTCTACAGCACTGTACTCTGTCTCAGGAAGTCTCCATCACGTTCCAAATCATAGCAGATCCACTTCAGGCTGGGGCTTACATCAGGGGACAGGACTGTGGAGGTAATCTCTCCATAGCTGTAACCCCTCTCTCCTCGGACAGAAAGTGCTGTATCCAAGTGCCCACATATGTCCTGCTCATTCCTTCATGCTCCCTGCAGTCCCTGTCAGCCCTTGTGTTTCTCATCCTCTCCATTACTGCTATAGTGTGCCTGCACTCACACTCAGCTATACACACTGCAGCTATAATGTGCCTGCACTCATACTTAGCTATTCACACTGCTATATAGAAAGGTTTCTGTCACTGTCCTCCTGCACAGCTCTGTGATTCTCACTTCCTGATTAGTCCATGCTGAACACTCGCCCCCCTTCCCCATTGCTGTCATGTGACCACACAGACCTCTGACAGCAGCCCTGCTTCTCTATTCTAGCCTGTTGTACTACACTACTGCATTATGGGTATCTGCACCTCCATTCTGTATCTACAAACTGTGGCTGTTTTTCAGTTTTATGCAGTTACTATACATTATACTCCACATGCTGACTGCTATACTGTACAGTAACTTATAACATCACATATTTAGCTTTCTAAATGTTTGTTTTACACGTTATTTAGAATTTTAAAAAATCATTATATTTGGGGTGTTGAACCAATTGTCTGTATTTTAATAACTCCTTATGGGAAAATTTGTTTTGGAGTGGATTTGGATTACAAGCACAGTCCCTGAACGAATTATGCTCGTAATCCAAGGCACCACTGTATATGCTTTTGCATTTTTTCTGCCATTTTTTCTAGTGTTTTAGACTTTATGTGTGAATTATCTTTTTTTGTGGTTTAGGTGTTTTTGTGTACTGAACTTGTTTTTTCCTGTGCCATCGCATGACCTAGCTGCTGGACCACAAAAGGTGACAAAAATGCCAAAACAAAATATATATACAGTGGTGCCTTGGATTACGAGCATAATTCGTTCCGGTACCGTGCTTGTAATCCAAATCCAAAGCAAATTTTCCCATAATAAATCATAGAAGTGCAGACAATTGGTTCCACACCCCAAAAATAATGATTTATTTTTCTGAATTACATGTAAAACAGATGAAACGAAGATTAAGAAACAGCAGAATATGTGATATCATAAACTACTGTACAGTAATGGAGAGAGCTGAGAGAGACTGCAGGGAGCATGAAGGAATGAGCAGGGCAGATGTGGGCACATACATGCAGCGCTCTCTGTCCGGGGAGAGAGGGGTTACAGCTATGGAGAGATTACCTCCACAGTCCTGTCCCCTGATGTAAGCCCCAGCCAGTAGATCTGCTATGATTTGGAAGGTGAGGGAGACTTCCTGGGTCAGAGTACAGTGCTGTAGACCCCGCTATGCAGACCATGCCCCTCCTACACTCGCGCTCCCACTCAGAACATGGAGCTCTTAAACAAAAGCAATGCTCTTAAACCAAGTCACAATTTTGAAAAACTGTGAGCTCTTAAACCAAAACGCTCTTAAACCAAGTTACTCTTAAACCAAGGTACCACTGTATATACATATATCATACGCACAGCAATGGCGGTTTTGAGACAACCAAAACAATCTTATTGATGTCTCTAGGATAAAAAAACACCTCAGTTTGGAGGGAAAAAAAACGCCCCACACCCGCAGCATGCTGCATTTTGACAAACTACCACAAAGCCTCAAAAACGCCAGAGAGGAGAGAAAAAGCCATATGTGTAAGACATATGATAAAACTCCATTGACTTCCAGCTAACATCTGGTTGCTGGCGTTTTTTTGGGGAAAAAACACACAATGGCGTTTTTCCGTCATTTTAACAGGTGACAGGTCACTACAACTTGATTTTTATTCCCCCACCCCCACCCCCCACCCTTAATGATATTTTAGTTCCCCACTGGATTTCTCCTTTAATGGGTGATAGATTAGAGTAAAGCCTTCATCTATTTTACTTGCCCTTCCTCCACTTCCTGCATTTCATCCTGGTCTCTCCGCTGATAGACATGTATTTTCCCTAGCAACAGGCAGTGGTGAGCAGATTGCAGGAAAGGGAGACACCTAGTGGCCAAAACTTTAGGCAAAAAAATGCTGAGAATATATCATATGTGAATTTAACCTTATGTTTCTTTGTGAGACAGCTGCATCCATAGCGTCCACTGATACCACTGAAGCACTTGTAATGAAGCCAGGTCATATTTGTATACACAGGTGCAAGACTCTTAGGGGTGGATCGGTCGCTTAATACATTACGTGACCACCTCCTCCATTACTGCCATGCCATTCATTACATGCCTCCTACCAGCCTCCTGTTCCTGCCGCAATGTTTCCATATCGTAAAAAGACAGAGGTAGAAGACACGTAATATTAGAATATTAGATATGGAAAAATGAAATGCACACTGCCTTCTATATTATAACTGCACCTAATACATAAGCCCAAGTTAAACCATGCTGTATGTACCTGCAATAGAAGGGTTAATAGTTAGCCCAAGATTTCTGTTATGGTTGATCATTTTTCTTACATCTCCGGTAAAGGAATGCAATCTCGCTGGATCTGCCTTGGGTGTTGCAATGTGATAAAATACCCCATTCATTAACTAATCCCATTCTTCTCAGCTTTTGTTTTTTTGTTTTAATTAGGGTAAAAAACACACATGAACGTGGCAAGCCTGAACCAGCCGTGTACCAGAGGAGAAGAGAGCATGGGTGGATTACATTGCCAAGGCATTACACAGCGGCAGGAGGGAAAGCTTTGGAATAGGGATGGGCGGCCATCAACACTCCAGCTGTAAGTGAGCTAGGCTTCCCATGATCCTATTGGACTATCACTTAAGGGACAGCTGCTCATACCTGGTTCAGTGCACTGACAGACTCGGTGTAAAGGGGAAGATCATTTGTATATGTAACCCCGATATTTATGACATGATTAGTATAGCAGTATTAGTATAGTTCACAAAAAATGGACTTAAAGCGACTCTGTACCCACAATCTGACACGCCTCCCCCAAACCACTTGTACCTTCGGATAGCTGCTTTTAATCCAAGATCTGTCCTGGAGTCCGTTCGGCAGGTGATGCAGTTATTGACCTAAAAAACTACTTTTAAACTTGCAGCCCCGTGCCCAACGGTAGTGTCTGTGCCCTAACTTTGCACCACCCCTCCGTCCCTGCTCCCCACCCTCTTCATCATTAGGAATGTCACTGGAACATTTTCTCCATGCTGAACATTGCACAGGTGCCTTATTCACACAGCTGATGAATAAGAGACAATCTGCCTGGAGCATTCCTAATGATGAGGAGGGTGGGGAGGAGGGACAGAGAGGTTATGCCAGCCTAATGCATACACAATACAAGCCCTGGCCATTGGGCATGGGGCTGCCAGTTTAAAAGTTGTTTTTTAGGACAATAACTGCATCACCTGCTGAACGGACCCCAGGACAGATCTTGGATTAAAAGCAGCTATCCGAAGGTACAAGCAGTTTGGGGAGGTCAGATTGTGGGTACAGAGTTGCATTAATCCCTGGATAGTTCAGGGAGTTTGTCTTTGGCTGAAGGACTGATATCAGAGGGTTGTTGTTAAAGGGTACCTATAATTTAAATAAACTTTTGACATGTCATAGTGACATGTCAGAGGTTTGTATTGGTGGGGGTCTGGGTGCTGAGACCCCCGCAATTTGCTAGAACAAATGGGTAAACAAGCTCAGTTGTGCACATTCTGGCCCTTCATCTCCGCTCTCACTAGTAAAGTAGCAGTAGATGAGATTATAATGGAGGCCCTGTGGAGCTTTTGACAGACGCTATTGCCGGAAGTTAGGAGAGGGTTTGGTAGGTAAGGTTTGTCTGTTTGCTGATGACACAGAAGTGTGCAATACTGTTGATATTCCTGGAAGATGATTTAAATTTACTAGATAAGTGGTCAAAACATTGGAAACTGTGGTTCAATGTTTCTAAATGTAAAATAATGCTCTTGGGGAGGAGGAATCCTCTATCCAAGTATCATATCAACAATTCTGTGTTAGCAAAGACTTCAGAAGAGAAGGATTTAGGGGTAGTGATTTCTGACAGCCTTAAAATGAGTCACTAGTGCAACGAGGCAGTGGGGAAAGCAAATCGTATGCTGGGCTGTATACCTAGAGGTACAACCAGTAGGAAAAGGGAGCTTGTGCAAACAGATGACATGCGGACGATAGCAATACATTTAAAAGGCAGCACAAACAATGCAGTTATTGCTCGTACAGCCTGGCTCCTCATTTAGTTATGCTTTCTAAAGACACTGCAAACAATCACCGATCTTGCTGATCAGCACCCGCTTGTGTCCTTGCATGCCCCATATAAGGCTGTGTAAAAGGACCTTTAGGCCATGTTCACATGGCGTAAGACACCCGCCATTCAGGGACCGGCCGGTGTCAGAAAAGATCATCCCGGCCGGCCCAGATGACGCCTGTACAGTAAGCAATTAAATCACCTATCAAGGCTCCCTATATTAGCTATAGGGAATAGACACCGCAAAGTGAGTCTTTCCCTTTTGAGGACCCAGCCTGTCCGTGCATTCCGCTAATGTCTATGGAGTTAATGTAATTCATAGGCTGTTTGCATCTGCTTTTGATGATTTATAATGGGGTCCGTGGGGGCTCTTTAATGGATTCCATCGTTTTAGCAGCAAGAATAAACATTATTGTTTACCACCATGCTGGCAGGTCCAGCGAGAGGGGAGAACGTCTCTGTTTTATGGCATTACACAAGAAGACCAGGAAACTGGGTCCAGCCAGCATCCTATATCTTACAATGGTATCCTGGGGACCATGTGATCCAGACAAAATGCAGCACGTCCACATCCTGTCATTTGCACATCGAGTTTGCTGAGCTGTGTGTTTAATGGGAAAGCTAAAAATGTCTCTTCTTACTCTGCAATTGGAAGTCATGGCGTCACTGGAGCTATAAACAGACTTCTCCAGAATACAGAATGCCTGGGCGATCTGGAACGAGAGTAAATTACAGATTATACATAAACTACTTACTAACATTTAAAGCCTGTCTGTCCTTTCCGGTATCTTTTCAGGATAAGTGATCATGTGTGCATGAAGAGTAGCACAATGTCTGGCCAGTATGGTATAGTAGCACCATGTCTGGCCAGTATAGTATAGTAGCACCATATCTGGCCAGTATAGTACTTGTATATGGCTTTTTTACCAGATTTGTGTTCTGCTCAATGTCAAATTGTTCTCTATAGTGTCTCCCATGGACTGTGTCTCCATACAAACAATATGAAGAAGCAATAGCAGCACAGAGGGCATTATAGAGCAGTAGTCAACAGGCCCAGCTGTAATTGCAACCCTGGGAGGGAAGGAGTGAGAGCTAATACTTACAGTTAATGCTTGTGTTAATAAGTCTCTTTGCAGTCCCCTTTCAACTCCCTCCTCACCCCCTCCCCTCTCCATAGACTTGTATTGGTAGAGCCGCTGGTCCACCTAGTAAACAGGACAGAATTTAGCAGTTTTTTTATAGTGAATAAAAGTTTAGAAGGGGATGGGGGGCCTGATAACAGAATAAAGAAAAAAAAAATCTTAAATTTTTTTTTTTTATCTTCCTTTTTAAGCATATAACCTGCTGATATGTCCCTATAGTGCACAGGGGGGTTTGAGAATAAAGGCAATTTTCGTTGTTGGGATATTTGTAGGTTATTTCATATGCTAATTAGGTGCTCTGGGGGCGGGCTACTGCTCTCCGATCCGCCCCAGACAACCCATCCTCCTAACAAATATTAGCAGAGCCCCAATATTCATTAGGAGGGACAAGCTGGCCGGTGTGGATTGGCAAACTGAGAGCAGTAGCCCTGCCCCCAGAGCACTGAACATCTAATTAGCATATGAAAGAATCTACAAATACCCCCAAAACAGCACCAAGGAACAAATTACCTTCATCCTCAGAACCCATTAGGACATAGATATTTTTAATGCTTCAGTTATTGATGCTTCAGTCTTCTTAGGGCCACGTATAGATCATCCATGGCTGCCATTTTTCCTGTTACATTGTAACTTGTATTTGCTGACCCCAGAATAGTCCTTGAGACTGATAATATGTGAATCAGCTTTCAGATGAACGCTCCTTACCCCTATTTACTACCCATCTTACTTCTCCAGGTACAGATTCTGAGATTTATAGAAAAACTTGGTAGTACAGAGATTAACTGAGCTCGATCTTTATCTCGTTCACTTGATATCCCAGAGTTGACATGTCTACAGTATATCATGTGCACATACCATCCATATATCTTCCAGTAAATTTGTTTTGAAAATTGAGCTTACAATGAATCTTCCATTCATCGCATAATAAATGTCTGACAAAATGTTAGGACTTCTTCTGAATCAAAGGAAATCAGTTTACTAAGAAGCTTCCATCCCATCATAGATGACATAGAGGTTACAGATGCTGTAGATGCAACCCGAAGCATCTGGGCCCAAAGTTACATTACTCTGCTGAAGTCTTCTTATGCAGTAAATGGGCCTTTTATTATTAATAATATTTATTTTTAAAGGGCCCTTGATCCTAGAGTGCTGTACATATGATGTAACATACAAACATATGATGTAACATAAAAAAAATATGATGTAACATAAAGCCTAGAAAATATGAATAAAGTAAATGACAGACTGGTACAATCTACAACCTCCTCCATCACACCCATCACCCCCTTTAGCTACAATGTACAACGTGTTTGCAGTGTCCCAGAACAGAGTTCCTTCTCTTGTTGTTTTCTTCAAAGTGTATCTTTATATCTGAGTCAGTCAATATGTTATTGTCTCTGTTCTGGAAAGCTATGGTCCACTGCAAACTGTGTGTATTGTGTCACCCCTCTCAGTATTCAGGTCTGTTATTTCATTTATTTCTCATGCATATTCAGTTATCAGTGCCTAATGGTATTATGTCGCCCCCCCCCAGTGTTCAAGTATGGTACTTCTCATGTATATTCAGTCCAATATGTCCTAATGGTGTGATGATGCAATGGCTTGGTGTCATGTGACTGTCCCCTGCTTCCATGGTAACCCCAATGGCCATCGAGCTTTGGCTGGGAATACCATGTGAATTCCTGTCCTACCTCAGGCTTCTCTCCACCTTTAGGGAAGAAGGGTGTGTTGCTCTGTTGTTCCTGAGTCCTATCTCCTACCTTCAAGGGGATAGGGTGTGTGTGACCTCTCTCCACTGCCAGAAGAGAGAAGGACGTGTGCTCTGCTGCAGCATTACCAGAAGTGTTCCTGGCTGTGTCCTTATTCTCAAGTCTCAAGATCCTCATCTATACTAAAGATCTGGGTGCCGTTCTTCAGTCATTCCTCTCATCATCTTCTCTAATCATCAACAGCAAGGATTCATCTCAGTTTCATTCCGCCCAGCACCTCAGCTTCAGTATCACTACTACTCCCATCATCCAGCACGTTACACTCACAGCCTATTGCAGCATCACCCATTACTCTGCCTTATCCAAGTCTGCCTTATACCCGGTTGCATCCGGAGAGACTGTTGCTACGAGTTACCACCGTTATAATAAATACACAACTACCGTTGTTTCTGAATCTTGGCATTGGTGTAATTATTGGTGCCCTGACTAAGGACAACGAAGAATTGCTCGGCCTCCGCTTGGTCAGGTTCCTGGTCTACAGCTGCTATCCCTCCTGCCCATCAGGCAAGTGGCTAACCGGGTCCCTACCTAGTACTACCACCTACTACTACTCTCAGCGGAGTAGCCCAGTGCATGTTCAAAGTGAAAACATGTCAATCCAAAGGTCATGTTGGCACTTTGAAAGAATTGAGAACATTTATGTGCAACATTCAAACAATACATTTTTTTTTACTGCTTTATGGGCTGTTAAGCCATGTTTTACATGGCCCCCCATTCATCGTAGATTGCTAGTATCAGAAACTCCCCCGACCCTGTGCTTGCGCTGTCCTTCTTCCCCATCTAGGTGCCACTCCCGGTCATCCCTTTAATCGTGGGGAAGCCTCCCAGATTATTAGAGGAACAGATATGTGGGGGGCAACATCAGGTGACACATCAGCACAGTGTGCAGAACGTACAATCAATCAGGATATGCAAAAAAGAGCCAGTGGAGCCTCATTTAAGAGTCTGAAAACACTGGAGTAGCCAGATAATCCTAGGGAAACCACCATATTAAGTTGCCCTACAAGTCAATGTAATGACAAGGGAAAAACCAAGGCCAGGTATCCATCCACATGCAGCTGTTTTAGGGTGTTGCCCCTTATCAGTGTGGAGCAGGATTCTGACTTGGCGGGAGCAATGCCTAGTAGAGCCATACGAGAAACAGATCACTGATCTCAGTGAGACTAGCCAAAGATACTTCTACTAAGCATTGCTCCCACCAAGCCAGAATCCTGCTGAACACTGATGAGGGGCAACACCCCAAAACAGCTGTCTGTAGATGGATACCTGGCCTTGGGTTTTACCTTGTCATTACATTGGCTTATAGGGCAACAATATGGTGGTTTTGTTGGTTTCCATACAGGAGCTACCCCTGGGCTGGGCCCTTCTGTGAGGGATATCTGGATAGTCCTGTGTTTTGAGACTCCACTGGTTCTTTTTTTGCAGGATTTCGCTTTAGCTGGCAGCCGACAGTGTTATCTTTGGCTTGTCTCCCTGAGATCAGTGATCTGTTTCCATCGTTGTGTATTACGATTATGTTGAATGATTTAAGGTCGTTCTCAAAACCACTCACTTGCAATCATTTATCGTTAATCGGTCTAATTGCAACCCTCCGCCAGTATTGCCAGGACTAGTAGCGACAGTGTACCAGTAAAAGAGTAATTTCAGCACAAAGTCTAATGGTACTGCCAAAGAAAGATCTCCCACTTCTCTTCTCTCTGGCCCACCTATTGATTGGCCACAGCTTCCACAGCCCCCTCCCAAATCCAGATGTATTCTCTCTACCTCTTTGTCATGGCATACATGGAGTATTTTATTGCACTAATATCCCCCCCCCCCCGGATATGCAGCAAGCACACAATTCTCATGTACAGATATATTATTTTGTTAGGTCTGCTTGTCTTACTCAGAAAGACGTTGACACTTATATACAATATATGCCTGGCTTCCAGTAAAGCAAGTGTTTTTCTCTTCAGACAAACACCTCTGTACCATGGTAACAGGGGTCTTGAGGCACAATCGTAGCGTCATTTCATTACCAGACCATGTCCTACGGTAGAATTTGTGCAGGTCAATGCAGGCCCAGCCTGAAGACTTTTTGAATGTTTCCTCTTATCAAGATGGGCCCCTTCTTCCTCTCTGCCAATCAACATTTTAATCATTCTGTGATATTAGGATGAAGATGTAGAGTCATTTTCAGACATACCACTTGAAAACCAAGGTTGAACGTACTGTGTGCTGCCTGAGGCAAACTCTGCGCCCCTCTGCAGTGAGTTATTTACTTTAAGCCATGATGCTTCCTTAAAGCGAATCCACTTCATTTTTTACATAGTTGTTTCCCGTGACAAATTGGACTTTCGTCGTAATTGCTTTTTTTTTCAGTTTTTTTCAATATTGCACTTAAGTGAGTCTAAAATCAATCCCCTTCCAGTTACAGTTTTTGTATATCAGATCTAGGCAGACGGTAGGTATGGGTTTTTTTTTAAATGTTTTTTTTTTACCTTAGTAGAGTCATGTGAAATTATATTTCTGATTTACAATGCAGTTTTCTTATGGTGCCACTCTCATTAATTGGAGTTACACAAATTGTATAAAACAGTCAATTTGGCTGTTCCTGACTTCCCTGCTGAAAGCAGGCTGGGCCCCAGAGTTAAAGGAGAAGTCCGGCGAAAATTTTTATTAAGGTATTGTATTGCCCCCCAAAAGTTATACAAATTACCAATATACACTTATTATGGGAAATGCTTATAAAGTGCTTTTTTCCCTGCACTTACTACTGCATCAAGCTTCACTTCCTGGATAAAATGGTGATGTCACGACCCGACTCCCAGAGCTGTGCGAGCTGTGGCTGCTGGAGAGGATGATGGCAGAGAGATGCTCATTGTCCCTCCAGTGCCCTGTGTCCCTCAGTGTCCCTCATCCTCTCCAGCAGCCACAGCCGCACAGCTCTTGGAGTCGGGTCGTGACATCACCATGTTATCCAGGAAGTGACATCACCCGTTTATCCAGGAAGTGAAGCCTTGATGCAGTAGTAAGTGCAGGGAAAAAAGCACTTTATAAGCATTTCCCATAATAAGTGTATATTGGTAATTTGTATAACTTTTGGGGGGGTTATACAATACTTTAATAAACATTTTTGCCAGACTTCTCCTTTAAGAAACACATCTGCCGTGTCCTTGTACCCATGTCCCAACTGTTGTAGTCTAAAGTTGTTGTGTGTCTGAGGAATTTCTCTTTGGGTATTGTGAGTATGCTATAACCTGTAACTTGTATTTTTCATACTTCCATTTGTGCATACACTGTGGTATAAGGGAGTCAAAGTGTCACTGTCGTTATAACTTTCAAAATCCAGATCAACAGTAGATGTGATATAAAGCAATTTTACAATTTACATTCATTATTTTTGTTGTTGTTATCATGCTGTTATCATACATGATACACGAAGCTACCAGAACCCTTAGTTTAACCCTCTGTCCCTAGAGGCCTGGGATAATTCAGCCAGTCTGGCCCTGGCCAGAGAAGTGGAATGAAGTATCTGCCAACTTCTCAGCTGAGAAGATTATAGTCAGTGTTAGCATAGCATTGGAGATCTGTGCCCAGCAGCTATAAGGTACTAGTGCCAGTTCACACTTCGCCCAGGAGGTGATTGGTTCCCTTAAAGGTTTTGAGGAAACCTTGTTGCCTTTCCATGTAGCAAAGGGGTCTATAGCCTCCCTCAGCCACCAGGGCCCAGTGCTATTGATATCTCTATATTTCCAAGACAAAAGCATCTACTGTAGATGACCGCCACATTATTCCGAACCCAAGCACAGAGATGGTGCTCACATTGCTGTCACAGAGACTGCTGATACGCAACACCCCCAGCCCCAGTGAAAGATAGGATTACCCCTTTAAGATTTTGAGAAAACTAGGCCACACCCAATATGGCGCTATTGTGATGGTCATCAGAGGCATACCACGAAACAAGGAAAATTGGAGACACAGTGGACTGGCACTACTGATAACACAACACAGCCTGGAAGCTACAAACCAACTTAAACGGCAGGGTGTTCTTCCCACTAGAAAGGCAGCAAACCATGGAATACAATAATGCAAAAGAGAGAGTCGGAGGCACTCACCTCGTGAAGTCTTCTTTATTGATCAACTCAAACCATGTAAACCGGAGCAGCTTGCAGACGGCGGGGATGCCAAACAACACTAGGATGTTTCTCGTATTTATGCGCGTTTCATTGCAGACTTCATGCGGTGAATACCTCCAACTCTCTCTTTTGCATTATTGGATACCACAAAACAAGGCAACAACCCCTCAGTAGGGATGAGTGAATTGCTTTGTTACCTCTGCAGTCGGCTTATCTTCTCCAGGTGATAATAAAAGCTGGATCCAGTCCTGGGAAACTGGGAGAAGTTTCCCAGGACTGGATCCAGCTTTTCTAAGAACCCGGGGAGGAGGGCATAAAGCAGCACTGAGTTAAAAGGCAGCAGGCTGATAAGTCGACTGCTGAGCTAAGAAAGCAATTAGCTTTGTTAGTACTGTATATTTGCTCATCCCTACCCTCAGACTTTGCCAATGCATAATAATAATAATAATCACTGTTCAGGGAAGAAAAAGAGCGCTGCACCTCACACCTATGGCTGATACTAGTGCCCCTAGGCTAATTAAAAAACACATCAGAATTTTGTGTATGAATTGATCAAGCCACACTGCCCCATGTACCATCGTGCAGGTATCTGATACACATGGGTCCCTACACTAAGTCCACACCGTGCCGGTCAGTGGCTACCAACCCCGCAGGCGTGTACAGTCCAGGAACGGGGGCCATGGGACGGCCCTGCGACCCCCATGCCACAGGACCAGACCTAAAAACACCACAACAGAACCCGGCCAGCACCGCCGGCGGAGAAGGCCGCCCCCAAACAGCACAAGTCTGGATGAGGTATTGCGCTCACCATAGCTGCTGCAGACAGAATGGGAAAAGACAGGAGGGATTAAAACCATGTGCACTCAGGTGTCTCCTGCTAATTGCTGTCATGTGGGTTGCCAGGAGGAGTGCAAAAACACTGAGAAAAGAGAGAAACAAAATACTGTTCAGGGAAGAAAAAGAGCGCTGCACCTCACACCTATGGCTGATACTAGTGCCCCTAGGCTAAATAAAAAACATCAGAATTTTGTGTATGAATTGATCAAGCCACACTGCCCCATGTACCATCGTGCCATGTACCATCTGATACACATGGGTCCCTACACTAAGTCCACACCGTGCCAGTCAGTGGCTACCAGTCCCGCAGGCGTGTACAGTCCGGGAACGTGGGCCATGGGACGGCCCTGCGACCCCCATGCCACAGGACCAGACCCAAAAACACCACACCAGAACCCGGCCAGCACCGCCGGCGGAGAAGGCCGCCCCCAACATCAAATAATAGTAATAATGATAATAATATGTCAATGGATTTTTCCTTTAAATGCCCCATATTGAATTGTGATTTTGGCTTCACCACAATGATGTCTACCAACTCCGCTAGTAAGTGACAGACGCACATTATAAAATCTGCGGTAAAAATAAATAGACATTTATTTCTCTATATCATGGAAAAGAAATCATTTTTTATAAGAACGTCCACGATTTTAGGGTTTGCTTGCAGCATTCTGTCTGCTAAATTTTATGAATCATTTTATGAATCATTTTCATGGCAGCAATAACTAACCTTTTATTAACTGCAAAAATGTGCAGCCTTTATTATATATTATACCTGTGTCTTTTACTATGTCTTTTATCAAGCTAAGTAGAAATAAATGCCCCTTCATTTTCTTGCTGCTGTGTTTTATATTGTGGTATAAATTGTAAACTGGGTTTACTATCTGTTTGGTCTTGCAGAGTGGCGTTTTTACATTTTATTCTCTTACAGAATAAACTAAACTTGTGTATGAGCGCAAAGCTGCGCAATATTTTCTAGGCAAGATATAAAGATTTTTAGTCCAAAATCAATGTCCTATATTTAAACTATTCTATAATCAGCAATGGCCTACAGTTACTAATAATGGATGTTTGATGGTAGTCAAAGTATAGAGGATAGTTGGCAAGACACAACAACTCCCCACTTTATTTTTATATTCTATTTATTAAATTTGGGTTAAATTACTTTTCCTAGGAGACCAAACAATTTTTCAAGGTTGATGGGTGAGATGAAAAGTTGCAACGTCTTGTGCACCTTTATAAGGCTGGGTTCACACTATGTATATTTGAGGCTGTATTTGTGAGGCTGTATAGCAACCAAAACAAGGAGTGGATTGAAAACACAGAAAGGCTATGTTCACATAATGTTGTAATTGAGTGGATGGCCGTCATTTAATGGCAAATATTTGCTGTTATTTTAAAACAACGGCTGTTATATTGAAATAATGGCAGTTATTTACCGTTATATGGCGGCCATCCACTCAATTTCAACATTGTGTGAACAGATCCTTTCTGTGTTTTCAATCCACTCCTGGTTTTGGTTGCTATGAGGACCTGACTTGAGGACCAAATACAGCCTGAAATATACTGTGTGTGAACCCAGCCTTAACCCTCACTATGAGGCAGCTTTTAAAGGGGGTTTCCTCTGACTACTTGATTGCTGGCCTAGGCTAAATATCAGATAATAGGGATCCAATACCAAGTACAACACCAGTCAGCTGTTACACAGAGAACAGAGGTGGAAGTAGACAGTGCCATTCATCCTATAGTAGCCATTCCAGGCAACCACAGATCAGCTCCTATCAACTTTAATGGTAGAATAATTGCAGTAACCCAGTGTGACCACTACACAATATACAGAGCCAGGGGCGTAACTAGAAATGGCTGGGCCCCATAGCAAACTTTTGATTGGATATCCTTGAGCAGAAGGAAGAGCAGGCAACTACGGCTCCTAGCCTCGCAGACAGCAGACCGCTCTCAACAAGAACGCTGTGGTGGTGCTCGTGGGGACAGCACAAGGCAAACATAAGAACAAAAGTCCAGTAGAGATGACCACCGCACTCACCGATTCAGCGAAAATGATGCTTTATTTCAGGGAAAGAGTGTACAACACATAGCAGGTGCGTTCCACAGAAAGGAGCAACGAACGTTTCGCGCCTGCGCGCTTCAACTGGCTCACATCTTTTGATTGGGCCCCCCCCCCCCGCCCCTGGTATTAGTCAGTATTACCACCACATACTGACTAATACCGCCACTGCTACTGAATTAAATCCACTGTACAAAGACCAATATGACCTCATACAGTGACCTTATAGCAGCAGATATCAGGTCTACACCATAAGTGATTGCAGTGCAGTTACAGCCAATGACTCACAGGGGGAGTCTTCTCCAATCAGAGCTGCTTTCTTTGACTCTTCCGCTCCATCCGGCCCGGGCCATTATGAGGACTTCTCTCAGTCACAAGTCATCCCCGTAGGATCTGCCAGACAAACATTTTAGGCTCTTCACTCATGCACCATCATTATCCTTCATATTTATACTGCCTCATCTGTGCCCTTATATAGTGGTTAGTTCTGTATCCATATAGTAGTTAGACCCTTCTATGCCCCTGTATAGTAGTCTGGCCCCATTCTGTGCATCTCTATAGTAGTTAGGCCTCCCTGTGCAGCTCCCATGTAGTAATAGGCCCCTCGATGCAGTCACCATATAGTAAGGCCAGCCCCATTTTTGCCTATATTTACTAACTATATACCACTCAAAGCAGCCCATCTATAGGTCCTCCGTGTCCATCTATGTGTCCTAAGCTTAGCCCACCCTTTGTGCAGCCTCTGTAATAAAGGCCCCTCTGCGCAGTATAGCCCCCCCTTTGTCCAGCCTCTGTGTTGTATATTACCCTCTTTGCTGTATAGTTCCATCTTTGTAATAAAGCCCCCCTATAGTATAGCCCCTCTTTGTAATAATGCCCCTCCTTGTAATAAAGCCCCCCTGTAGTATAGCTCCTCTTTGTAATAATGCCCCTCGTTGTAATAAAGCCTCCCCTGTAGTATACCCCCTCTTGGTAATAAAGCTCCCCCCTCTAGTATAAAACCCCTTTAAAATAAAGCTCCCCCCGTAGTATAGCCCCCCCTTTGAATTAAAGCCCCCTTGAAATAAAGCCCCCTGTAGTATAGCTCCCCCTTTAAAATAAATACCACCCTGTAGTATAGTCCCCCCCTGTAGTATAGCTCCCCCTATAGTATAACCCTATGTAGTATAGCACCCCCCCCGTAGTATAGCCCCCCCCTGTACTATAACCCCATGTAGTATAGCGTCCCCTCTGTAGCATAGCCTCCCCTCTGTAGCATAGCCTCCCCTCTCCCAGTGAAAGTATTGAAAAAAAAAAAAAACTCACCTCTCACCGGATCCCAGCAGCTTCCAGTGGCGCCCTCTCCCAGCGCCCGGAAGTCACCTGGTGCGACGTTCCCTCTAGCTGTACGTGCGTCTTAAAGACGAACGCACAGCTAAAGGTCACGCTTGCCCAGGGATCTGGCATTTGAATGCCAGATCCCCGGGAAGGCTCCCCATCAGTCGCAGTCAGGCTCCGGCGGTGCTACACAGACACTGGAGCTATGTACACCAGGAGCACTCACCTTGAAGGAGCAGCACCCGGTCGGCCCGCTCGGCGTCGCTAAACAGGATATCAGGGGGCTCGGGTCTCGTCTATTACAGGATCGGTCCCCGGGCCCCCTGATGCGGCGGGCCCCGTAGCAACGGCTACCGTTGCTACAGCGGTAGTTCCGCCACTGTACAGAGCTGTCTGCTTCCCTCTCTTTTTACTATATATATATGGACATCACAACTCTGGCTAGTTGGTAAAGATGCCCCACCAATCCATTATCGGTGGCCTATTCTGAGCATATGCCATCATTTAAAATATAAAATTTCTTTAACTAATATTTTTAGGCTAAAACTGGAAAAAAACACACTGATAGGTCTTTGTTTCCTTTGATCCTCCTTCTTAGTACAAAGATAACCAGGACCAGATTTACTTTATAAGAACAATAGTACCTATAGGCAGCTCTGACTTGGGGTGTTTTACGGGGGTCACTAAAACACAAAAGCTCATACAGTATATGTAAATGAGATGTATGTACATGTATCAAATAGTCAATCACCACATTCACAGAAGGACATTGACCTGTCAACTTAAGAAGGTTTGGTGATTCTCCAATGTATTTGGGTCCTCCCGAGAGAAGGGTTGGCCATGTTGGATTCTAACTGTCAAAACTTTTTGCCAAGAAACAAGTCAGATAGATGGACAATTGGGGGGGTTTGCAAATTTTTGGGGCATTTGCATTTCTTCTGTTGAAGAACACTGTCATCAGTCTCCACCCAGCCAAATACAATAGGTAAAATACTATAAGGTTTAGAATTTCTTTAACTATGGTTGAACTTTGGAATTACTCTAGGAACATTTCCATTCATTGCTGGGTTTTTTTTGGCAATTTTATATTCCATTTGGGTATTGTATATGAAATTAGGGATGAGCGAACTTTTGAAAAGTTCGGTTCGGTTTGATCCGGCGAAATAGAAGGGGTGGAGAGGTTTTTAAACTAGGGATGTGGAGGGAGGACAATGTAGTGTGTAATATAGTGGCGGATAGGTTAGAGAGGGGACAGAACATTAAGGTGGGAGGAGAAGGGTCCTGTGGGGGGAGGATAAGACCAGTGCATAGGGAGATCCATATGTTGCGGATGAACAGTGAGGATGATTGTAGCCACAGCACAGTAATAAATCCCATTTCTTATAATGAAGCGGTTAAACTCGATGGTAATATAAAGTGCATGGTTACTAATGCCAGAAGTCTAGCCAGCAAAATGGGGGAGCTAGAGGCCTTGGTTCTGGAGGAGTCCATTGATGTGGTTGGTGTGACTGAGACATGGCTGGACTCCTCACATGACTGGGCTGTCAATATTCAGGGATTTGCATTGTTCAGAAGGGACCGGGTGGGCAGAAGGGGAGGAGGAGTATGTCTGTATGTCAGAAATGATATTAAAGTGAGTGTAAAAGATGCAATAGTGGGCGATGACTGTGATGATGTGGAAGCATTATGGGTAGAACTACAGAAGGAGGTAAAGAGTGAAAAAATTATTCTTGGTGTAATCTATAGACCCCCCAACATTACTGAGGAGGTAGATGGTCAGTTGAATAGACAAATAGAGCGGGCTGCCCGGGAGGGGACAGTAGTGATAATGGGGGACCTCAACTACCCAGATATAGATTGGGGTCACGGTTCAGCTAAAACCACAAAGGGGAGGGAATTTCTTAACCTCCTGCAGGATAATTTTCTGGGCCAGTTTGTGGAGGAGCCAACTAGAAGTGATGCCTTGTTGGATCTGGTTATTTCTAACAACGCTGAGCTGGTTGGGGATGTCACTGTCCATGAACACCTGGGTAATAGTGACCACAATATAGTGACTTTTAGCTTAAAGTGTAGAAAAGAAAAACATGTTGGGAGGGCAAAAACGTTTAATTTTAAAAGGGCCAATTTTCCTGGGTTCAGGGCAGAACTTCAGGGCATAGACTGGGAGCGGCTGTTGTCACATACTGATACAGCTAATAAATGGGAAATCTTCAAATCCACATTAAATAACTGTACTGCCAAATATATTCCTATGGGTAACAAATATAAACGGTTAAAATCCAATCCCACATGGCTTACAACCGAGGTTAGAAGGGCTATAAATGAGAAAAAAGGGGCATTCAAAAAATACAAATCGGAGGGGTCAGCTTTAGCATTTAAACATTACAAAGAAGTCAACAAAACCTGTAAAAATGTAATAAAAGCAGCAAAAATTCACAACGAAAGGCAGGTAGCTATAGAAAGCAAAAGAAACCCCAAAAAATTCTTCAAATGTATTAATGCAAAAAAAACAAGGTCAGAGCATGTAGGACCCCTAAATAATGGTGACAGGGAGTTAATAACTGGGGATCAGGAGAAAGCTGAGTTACTTAATGGCTTCTTCAGTTCTGTATATACAAAAGAGGATGGAGCTGTGGTGGGTGGGGCCAGTACTGAGGTGGGTGGGGCCAGTGCTGCTAACACATGTAATGTACTGAACTGGTTTACTATAGATATGGTCCAAGATAAATTATACAAACTCAATGTAACCAAAGCTCCAGGGCCTGATGGATTACACCCCAGAGTTCTTAGGGAACTCAGTTCTGTAATTTCTCTACCCTTGTATGAAATATTCCGTGATTCTTTGCTTACTGGTATTGTGCCGAGGGACTGGTGTAAGGCAAATGTAGTGCCGATCTTCAAAAAGGGCTCTCGAACTTCCCCAGGTAACTATAGACCTGTAAGCTTAACGTCCATTGTGGGGAAACTATTTGAGGGGCTTATAAGGGACTACATCGAGGAATATGTAGTGGCTAATAGTATTATAAGTGATAACCAGCATGGTTTTACTAAGGACAGAAGCTGTCAAACCAACCTAATATGTTTCTATGAAGAGGTAAGTAGAAGCCTGGATGGCGGCGCGGCTGTGGATATAGTGTACCTGGATTTTGCAAAAGCGTTTGACACAGTTCCTCATGGACGTCTGATGGGTAAGTTAAAGTCTATCGGTTTGGAAAATTTAATGTGTAACTGGATTGAAAACTGGCTTAATAATCGTACCCAGAGAGTGGTGGTCAATGATTCCTACTCCGAATGGTCCCCGGTAATAAGTGGTGTACCCCAAGGGTCAGTACTGGGCCCTCTTCTGTTTAACTTGTTTATTAATGATATTGAGAATGGAATTAACAGCAATGTTTCTATCTTTGCAGATGACACAGGGCCGTCTTTCCCATTGGGCAGGGTAGGCGGCTGCCCGGGGGCCCTATGACTCATGGGGGGCCCCAGTGGCAGTCGCCTACCCTGCAGAAAGGGAAAGACCAGGGGCGGGCTGGGCTGGGGGGCATGTGCCGCCCGGTCCGGTCTTCCTCACCACTGAGTGGTGCAGTAGTTGAGACTGAGAGAATAGCGCGGCCGCCCGCCGCGCTATTCCCTCAGTCTCTTCCGGGCCTCAGTGATCCCTCAGGAGCAGCAGACGTGCCGCGCGCAGGCACGTCTGCAGGCACCTACATCAGGTCCCCAGCGGTGACGTCACTTCCCTGACGCGCCACTGAGGACCTGAGTGGAGAGAGGAGCCGTCGCGCTGCAGCAGCAGGGAGAAGCTCCTGCCAACTGAAGATCCGGCCCGAGGAGAGGTGAGTTGTATTTTTTTTTATTTTCTTTTAAAACCCCTTCACATGTGGCCAAAGGGGGGGGGGGATGCACAGGGGGGCTATTCTATATGGGGGGATGCACTGGGGGGCTATTCTATAAGGGGGGATGCACAGGGGGGCTATTCTATAAGGGGGGATGCACAGGGGGGCTATTCTATGAGGGGGGATGCACAGGGGGGGCTGTTCTATAAGGGGGATGCAGGGGGGGCTATTCTATAAGGGGGGATGCACAGGGGGGGCTGTTCTATAAGGGGGATGCACAGGGGGGCTATTTTATAAGGGGGGGATGCACAGGGGGGGCTGTTCTATAAGGGGGGGATGCACAGGGGGGCTATTCTATAAGGGAAGGATGCACAGGGGGGCTATTCTATAAGGGGAGGATGCACAGAAGGGGCTGTTCTATAAGGGGAGGATGCACAGGGGGCTGTTCTATAAGGGGAGGATGCACAGGGGGGGGGCTATTCTATAAGGGGAGATATACAGGGGGGCTATTCTACATAGGGGGGTGCATGGGGGCTATTCTATATGGGGGGGATGCACAGGGGGGGCTGTTCTATAAGGGGAGGATGCACAGGGGGCTATTCTATATGGGGAGATGCACAGGGGGGCTATTCTATAAGGGGAGGATGCACAGGGGGGCTATTCTATATGGGGGAATGTATGGGGGGGCTATTCTATATGGGGGGATGCACAGGGGGGGGCTATTCTATATGGGGGGGATGCACAGGGGGGCTATTCTATAGGGGGAATGCACAGGGGGGCTATTCTATATGGGGAGATGCACAGGGGGGGGGCTATTTTATATGGGGGGATGCATGGGGGCTATTCTATATGGGGGGGGGTAGTGGGGTATTCTATATGAGGGTACACAGGGGGGCTATTCTATATGTGGGCATGCAGGGTGGGGGCTATTCTATATGGGGGATGCAGGGGGGTATTCTATTTCTTTTTCTCCACATGGGGCTACACAGCAACACTGTGAGGGGGATGCGGGGACTTGATCTTGTGTTGGGGGGCCCAGTCCGCAGCTGTGCCCAGGGGCCCATAGTTTTGTTAAGACGGCCCTGAGATGACACCAAGCTTTGTAGTACAGTACAGTCTATGGAGGATGTGCAGATCTTACAGGATGACTTAGACACACTGAGTGTTTGGGCGTCCACTTGGCAAATGAGGTTCAATGTGGATAAATGTAAAGTTATTCACCTGGGTACTAATAACCCACATGCATCATATGTCCTGGGGGGAGTTACTCTGGGAGAGTCACTGATGGAGAAGGATCTGGGTGTACTTGTAGATAATAGACTACAGAACAGCACACAATGTCAGTCAGCTGCTTCTAAGGCCAGCAGGATATTGTCATGTATATAACAGGCCTGGACTCTCGGGACAGGAATATAATATTACCGCTTTCTAAAGCTTTGGTGCAGCCTCATCTGGAGTATGCCGTCCAGTTTTGGAACCCGATTCATAAAAAGGATGTTCTAGAGCTGGAGAGGGTACAAAGACGGGCAACTAAACTAATAAGGGGAATGGAGCATCTTAGTTATGAGGAGAGATTAAAAGAATTACATTTGTTTAGTCTGGAGAGGAGACGTTTAAGGGGAGATATGATTAATTTATTTAAATATATAAATGGCCCCTACAAGAAATATGGAGAAAAGATGTTCCAGGTAAAACCCCCTCAAAGGACAAGGGGGCACTGCCTCCGCCTGGAGAAAAAAGGTTCAATCTCCGGAGGCGACAAGTCTTCTTTACCATGAGAACTGTGAATCTGTGGAACAGTCTACCACAGGATCTGGTCACAGCAAAAACAGTAGAGGGCTTCAAAACCGGCCTAGACAAGTTCTTAGAGCAAAATAATATAAATGCATATGTATAGAACCTATCACCCTCCCCCTTCCCTGTATCCATCCCCTCCTTGGTTGAACTTGATGGACATGTGTCTTTTTTCAACCGTATTAACTATGTAACTATGTAAGTTCGGATTAGTACAAACCGAACCTAAACCGAACCTTGCAATAACGGCTGAATAATTGCAGCTACAATAGTGGGAGTGTGATAGAGTATAGTTTCGTTTAGTTGCAGTTGCTTTTACAATAAAAAAAAGAGAAAAAAATTAAAGTGCAAAAATAGTGAAAAAAAAATGAGCCAAGGTGTAAGTGATTACACTGGACATAGGACACAATGTTCCTTGGACCCAGTAGGGTGGAAAACAGATATTTGACAGTGGAACCAATAGCAGTAATAGTACTGTATTGGACCCAGTGTGGAGGAGGGGGAGGAGGAGGCAGTAGCACTTTGATTGCAAACAGCCCAGTATGGTTGAAAAGAGACTATTGGAGGAGGCAGCGGCACAACTTGATTGCACCAAGCCCAGTATGAGTGCGAACAGTCTATTCATGTAGGAGGATGGTCAACCTTGGAGTGGTGGCCTGGGATTCCTCGCTGATGATGTTGGTTACCGCACTTTCTAGAATACGGACGAGTGGGATGATGTCCATGATGCCTGCTCACAGAGTCGCGTCCTCAAAAGGGATCAACAATTGGCACAACATATTCAAAGAAACCTGTGCACTGAGGTTTATCACATGTGCTATACAAAGTGTATGACTCCCTGCTGCACTGCAGAGAAAAGGTTCCTCCCTTTGTGGGCTACAACACTTCCCACCGTTAGTTGACCTTGGCTCAGCCATTCATATATCTCCTACCTGATGGTCCAGAGGAGCTCCCGCCCACTGTGGCTTTGTTCACCCAGGCTCACAAAATGGAGGACAGCCTGAGAGCGCCGGGCCTGACATCGTTGGTAAGACAGCGGGGCAGGTTGGACTGCAGTCAAAGCGGTGGATGGTTGCAAGCTGGCGGAGGCAGAACCTGTGCAGAACTGGCCCCCTAAAGCACCGGGGAGGTGACAGTGGCAAGAATGGGCTAACTTTCTGGTGGTCTTCTGGGGGAATGTTGACCCAATGGGCAGTAACAGACATCTACTGCCCTTGCCCATAATTAAAGGACCAGACATCAGCACTGGGGTGCACGGTCTTGGACACCAAGATACCCAATGAGTCGGCAACATTTTTCTACACAACTGTGCAGTGATGGGACAGCCGATGGGACAGCTGATGGGACTTTTTTTGGACTTTTTTTTGGTTTCTGGGACAGTGATGGGACTTTTTTTTTAATTATTTTGTTTCTGAGACAGTGATGGGACTTTTTTTTTGACTTTTTGTGTTTCTCAGACAGTGATGGGACTTTTTTTTTGGACCTTTTTTGTTTCTCAAACAGTGATGGGACTTTTTTTACCTTTTTTTTGTTGCGGCTAAATGGGGTTCTTCTATTTTTTTGAACCTGATTGTAAAGATATGAACTGATTTTCCCTTAATAAATTCAATAAGCTTAAAGAAGCAGTTCAGTTTTTTTTTTTTTGGGCCCCCCGGGTAGCCGCTGTCATGTATACTTACAGAAGATGATCGGTGTCCCGTTCCAGTCGGTCAGTTCCCGTCCCTTGGTGCCGTTCAAATCGGGCGCGCTCACGTCCGCTGGCTGCTGCGAGTCCTCTTCTCTGACCAGTGATTATACGCCGGAAGTCACTCGCTTCCATGCATTCGCTATGGAAACGCGTGACTTCTGGCGTTCAAATTACAAGGCCGAGAAGAGGAGTCACAGCGTCGGCGGAAATGAGCACCCCTGATTTGAACGGCACCACAGGACGGGAACTGACCAATGGGAACGGGACACCGATTATCTTCTGTAAGTATACATGACAGCGGCTACCCGGGGGGCCGGAAAAAAAAAAACGGAACTGCTTCTTTAAGCTTATTGAATTTATTAAGGGAAAATCAGTTCATATCTTTACAATCAGGTTCAAAAAAATAGAAGAACCCCATTTAGCCGCAACAAAAAAAAGTTTAAAAAAAGTCCAAAAAAAGAACTGCTTCTTTAAGCACTGAAGTTGCTTTCATGTGTCTTGGTTAATACTCACAGACAGCTGTCACATTACATTTTTGATTAAGCAGCACCCAGGTATATCTGAGGAAACTAATTTAAGGTCTCACCCTAACAGGGGTGACGTCACACATCTTGGTATTCACAGAAAATCAGGATACAAGGGATTATAGGAGTAATAATCCTGGTCTATTCTGTGACACAAGTACAATTTTGCGTCGCCGTTGTTATTTTTACCAGATTCGTAACAAACTTTCTCAAAGTTCGCTTCGGCCCCAAACTGAACTTCTCCCAAAGTTCGTGACGAAACTTGTTTGTAGCGGTTCGGTTCGCTCATCCCTATATGAAATATATCAAATCTTATATTTGATTCCCGCTGTCTGCCAGCTCCGTGGAGCGGGTGGATACAGCGGGAGGAACGTCTGGAAAACTGGGATACAGCCTATGGCTATGGCTGTATCCCAGTTTTCCAGGCGGTCCTCCCGCTGGATCCGCCCGCTCCACGGAGCGGGCAGACATCGGGAATCATTACCGAGGGTTCGGGTTCGTATGAACCCGAACCGAACTCGGTTCGGACTATCCCTAATATATATATATATAGCAGGTCCTTACATACAACGGTCAGTAACATCTACTGGAGACTTTAAATTACGTTCTGTGTAGAGGACTGGAATGTTTTTAGGGTGCTGTACAGATCACACAGGGTCCCAGAAATATAAAATTAAGCTGCCCTCTCCTGGTGCCCAAAGGAGCAGCTCATCCTGGCACAGATAAAGAGACGTACAGGACATGTAGTATCACACTGTACTGTAGAGAGGCACTTCTAGACACACACAGCTGTACAGGACATGTAGTATCACACTATACTGTAGAGAGGAGATACTAGACACACACAGCTGTACAGGACATGTAGTATCACACTATACTTTAAAGAGGAGATACTAGACACACACAGCAGTACAGGACATGTAGTATCACACTGAACTTTAGAGAAGATACTCGACACATAGCAGTACAGGACATGTAGTATCACATTATACTGAAGAGAGGAGATACTAGACACACAGCAGTACAGGACATGTAGTATCACACTATACTGTAGAGAGGAGATACTAGACACACAGCAGTACAGGACATGCAGTGGCGGTCTTTGGCACCAAGCACACCAAGCGATCGCTTGGGGCCCCCAAGATCCAGGGGGGCCCCCACGCCCCGCTCTTGCGCTCAAGACCGCTGGACTTGGCCGCTGCCCCGCTCGCTGCTGCCATCTGAACTGTAACTATAAGCACTCGTAATGAGCGCTCATGGTTACATGCAGCAGCACTGACAGGGCGGGAGACATTGGCCCCCTTCCTGTCAGTCCCTCTTGTGGCCGCAGGAAGGGTTTTCCCTGCGGTCACAAGTGGCAGCTTTGTCCTTGTGGTGCTGGTGCTCCAGTGACATCACTGGAGCATCGGTGCCAGGACAAGGGGAGTGCGGCCTCTTGTGATCGCAGGGAAAACCCTTCCTGCGGCCACAAGAGTGAAGAGAAGAGGAGACGCCCGGACCCAGGTGAGTATAAGTGTTTGTTTTATTGTGTTATATACTATATGGGAGGGGGAGCACACAGGGGCCTGTGTAACTGGGGGAGCGCACATCTGGGGTCTACATAAATGGGGGAAGCACACAGGGGGGCTATATAACAGGGGGGGCTATATAACAGGGGGAGCACACAGGGGGGCTATAGACTACTGGGGCTTCACAGATGGGTCTATATACTACTGGGGGCAGCACACAGGGGGTCTATATACTACTTGGGGCAGCAGAATGAGGTCTATATACAACTTGGAGAGCACACAGGAGGTCTATATCCAAGTGGAGGAGCACACAGGGGGGCTATATACTACTGGGGGAGCACACAGGGGTCTATGTACTACTGGTGGGGCACACAGGGGGTCTATATACTACTGGGGGAACATACAGGGGGTCTATATACTACTTGTGAGGCACACAGGTGGTCTATATATCACTGGGGGAGCACACAGGGGTCTGTATACTACTGGGGCAGCACACAAGGGGTCTATATAATACTGGTGGGGCACACAGGGGGTCTATATACTACTGGGGGAACCACACAGGGGGTTTATATACTACTGGAGGAGCACACAGGGGTCTATATCCAAGTGGGGGAGCACACAGGAGGTCTATATCCAAGTGGGGGAGCACACGGGGGGCTAAATACCCCTGAGGGAGCACACAGGGGGACGATATACTAGTGGGGGAGCACACAGGGGGTATATACAACTGGGGGCAGCACACAGGGGGTCTATATACAACTGGGGCAGCACACAGGAGGTCTATATACTTCTGGGGGAGCACACGGGGGGCTATATATAACTGGGGGAACACACAGGGGTCTATATACTACTGGGGGCAGGACACAAGGGGTATATACTATTGGGGGCGGCACACAAGGAGTATATATTACTGGCGGTAGCGCACAAGGGGTATATACTACTGGGAGCAACACACAGTGGTCTATTGTTTTGGAACGCGTGTCGAGGGGGGGGCCCCAGATATAACTTCGCTTGGGGCCTCAGAAATGCCAAGACCGCCCCTGAGGACATGTAGTATCACACTATACTGTAGAGAGGAGATACTAGACACACACAGCAGTACAGGACATGTAGTATCACACTGTACTGTAGAGGGGAGATCCTAGACACACACAGCAGTACAGGACATGTTGTATCGCACATTACTGTAGAGAGGAGATACTAGACACACAGCAGTACAGGACATGCAGTATCACACTATACTGTAGAGAGGAGATACTAGACACACAGCAGTACAGGACATGTAGTATCACACTGTACTGTAGAGGGGAGATCCTAGACACACACAGCAGTACAGGACATGTTGTATCGCACATTACTGTAGAGAGGAGATACTAGACACACAGCAGTACAGGACATGCAGTATCACACTTTACTGTAGAGACTAGATACTAGACACACAGCAGTACAGGACATGTTGTATCGCACATTACTGTAGAGAGGAGATACTAGACACACAGCAGTACAGGACATGCAGTATCACACTTTACTGTAGAGACTAGATACTAGACACACAGCAGTACAGGACATGTTGTATCGCACATTACTGTAGAGAGGAGATACTAGACACACAGCAGTACAGGACATGCAGTATCACACTTTACTGTAGAGACTAGATACTAGACACACAGCAGTACAGGACATGTAGTATCGCACTTAAAGCGCAACTATAATTTCAGTAGCCAAAAAATTAAATTCCTCAAATAAAAAGCCCTCGTGTTACCTTTTAAAAAGAGCCCTAAACTGCGTTGATAGCATGTACGCTCGCTGAGATATCCCCAGTTGTTTGGCTCAGAGGAATAAATGAATTTTTCTTCTGGCTGACTGAAAGTGGGCGTGGCCTATCCCTCATCTCCCTGGCTGGGTCCCTCCATTCACTGAGCAGCACCTTAGCAGATGTATCACACATAGCAGGATCAGATACAGCCCCAACATACAGTATCACAATGTAAGATTAGATACTGAGCCCAAGCAGATGGTATCACACACAGTGGGATTAGATACAGTCATCTGCTCTCATAACACTGTAGGATAATGTCAGCCAGACAGGGGGAGGACCTGTTGCAGACATCTGATAGTGAATGTTCTATGTACTATGGAAGGACTACAGCTGTGTTGTGCTGGGACTTGTAGTCCTCCCCTCAGTGACTCACCCACTCTCCCTCATGCAGTACATTGGAGTGATGGTGGCACTGGATACACTTGTCTCTCCATTCAGCTCTTCCCCTGCGCTGCTCCTCACACACAACACCCTCAGCCACTGACGGAACTACTGCCGTAGCAGCCATAGCGGCTGCTACGGGGCCCCACCGCATCAGGGGGCCCGTGACGCGGGTCCCGTGCTCCTCCTGACCCGGCGACTCCTTTCCCCAACCATAGGGAAAAGGAGTCACTGGGCCAGGAGGAGCACGGGACCGACCGACAGCGCTCCTGTCAGTCCCCCGTCTGATGCACGGCTTCCGGGGGTGTTGTGTCCTATCCCCGGCAGCGCGCATATCATAGAGCTCTCTGTGTGCCGGAAGTGCGCGGTTTGTTTATGTTTCTCTGTGTCAGGGCTGTTATCTGATCCTCCTGTCACAGTCCGTACACTCAGAACGGATCTGCAGTGAGGGGGCGTGTCCAGCAGGAATGCAGAAATAAGTTAGAGCCAGACAGAGCCTAAGGGCATAGTCAGCCTTATGTATTTAAAAAACTGTTCATTTTAGGTTATTAATGTGTATTGCAAAAAGTCTTATCATGACCTAAGCTAACTAAAACTGAATGGTCAAAATATTTTATAGTTGCGCTTTAACTGTAGAGAGGAAATACTAGACAGCCAATCACTGCAGGGACTTCAGTAATACTGGGGTCTTACCAGTAAAATGGCCACTTTTATTAGTCGACCATCTAGATATTCACATGTACCGCAGATCCTGTCTGTAGCACTGTATGTTGTGTCGGGTCTCAAGTTACAATGGTTCAGGAAAGACCATTGTATGTTGAAAATATTGTAACCTGAGGCTATTGTAAGTTGAGGGACCACTATATTTTCTTAATTTACTTCTGTAGGATACATCGATGGTAAATTTGTCTGGAGAAGCCACCTCTAATTTGCTTGATGTATGTGAGCACCAGCAGCTTGGCCATGAAGCAAATATGTAATTCTTCCTCTCGGTTTTCTGTACCGCCGTTATGCCTCTACCTAATTAAGTTACTGGAAGACATAATCAGCCGCACCTACTGCTTTGGCTTTCATCTGAATGTTCAGTAAGCCCCTAGTCTTACGCCGTGAACTTGGCCAAGCCAAATTTGCTATATGGATTATTTTAAAAAATTACCGTTCCTCATGATTCACTCTATTTTGATGGATACGGTCTGTGTTTTTAATAGTTCAATTACCTGTGTGCCTTTATCTGAGACATTCGTAAGAGCATAAGTGATCTACCAGGAGCGTTTGTTACGTGTTACATCTTCTGCCAGCTGGTTTGCATTCTTCGACATGATGAGAATGCCGTCCAGTTATATAATGATCTATAGACCTTTTCTTTTCAGCCAGGCTGTCCTAAGGCTCGTGATTCTTCATTGCGTGATATGGATGTCAGCATCTATGACAAGACTGCTGTATTAGACTTTAATTTAGGTTATTTGACTCAGACGTTCGATCAGTGGTGTTTTCCAGGTCTCGAGAAGATGGTTGCTGAATTTCTACGGGATTTTTTTTTTTTTTAAACTAGCAATATTGTGTTGGGTAGGTCCCTAACTTTTAATGGGAATGTGTCAATACTTCAAATGTAAGTATTATGGGTATTCATATTGCTTGAGTTTTCTCCATAGCATTTAGAGACCCATGGACATAGTAAACAATAGGCTGGAGCTGACCTATTGAATTTTATTGAAGAGTTTTCTAGGCGCGACTGGAGCTGACCTATTGAATTGTATTGTAGAGTTTTCTAGGCGCATTCAGAGGTCAGTGTATATAGAGGGGATAATTCACTGTAAATCTGCCTGTGATGGTGATGATGAAACTACAGAAAAGTTTTTTCTACAGAACAGAAAAAGTTATTATTAGAGATGAGCGAACCTTGAGCATGCTCGAGTCGATCCGAACCCGAACTTTCGGCATTTGATTAGCGGTGGCTGCTGAAGTTGGATAAAGCCCTAAGGCTATGTGGAAACCATGGATATAGTCATTGGCTGTATCCATGTTTTCCAGACAACCTTAGAGCTTTATCCAAGTTCAGCAGCCACTGCTAATCAAATACCGAACGTTCGGGTTCAAATCGACTCGAACCCGAACCCGGTTCGCTCATCTCTAATTATTATATTATTAGGATTAGTGGCCAGAATAAAACCTTCAAGATTAAAAGTAGCACTAAGGTTCACTTGTTCCCATGTACGTCATGTATCCTGACCCGTGTTCTTTCCCCAGGGCTTTTGAAGATCTTAAATCAGTGTCTTCAATGACTTCTGGGTTTGAGTGGGACCTGGGACATGATGTGTTAGGCCCGCTCAGCCAGTCAGCAGCCATAGTGGGTTCCCGCCTCAATGACATCACTAATGGGCCCATACGTTGCTTTATAAGTGTAGCCCACTCTCACTGACACACTAGGGCGATGCAGTACTCTATCTACTATGCCTAATAATAGTGTGTAATGTAATATTTGTCCCAGAGGACTGTAGTCATGCCATGGTGGCATTCTATACTGTGGGCACCCCTCACATATATCATTGTCATTCAATTATTACTCAACTGAATCCAATCTTTGTATGGACTTCACTGATGATATGTAATATTCTACATCAAACTGGTTCAGCTTTGCAGAATAGAGCCTTGTCAGGGGCCGACTTTGATCGGCACGGGTGCGGTGAACTAGGTTGGAAGCAGTTGGCTCTATCCACTGCATAGTGGCCATGACTGCTTCAAGTAAACTCTTGGGAGTGCAAGACTCCACGCCTCCATTATCTGGGGATTGTAAGATTCTACACATACGGCAGGAGATCTCTTTTTTTAGGTCATTTGCACATGGGAAATATATATCTATATCAATAATTGCTTAACGTTCCATGAAATGTAAAAGAATCAATGTGCCCCTCCTTAGGCACTACGCTTTTGCTGAACTTTTTATTTCCATGTCTCGAGGATGATTTTCGACTTTCTAAGGATGATTTTCGACTGGATCTGAGCTAAACCCATAAATGCATTTCTTGTGTTTAAATATCCGTCATTAGTCTCTTAGTTGCCCCTTGACCCCGTCCTTCAGCCCCTTGATTTATAGACTTTCCTATTTATAAAAGAACCTTAACAGAGGACAGAAGAAGTTCATAGTGTGCCAAGACAGAGCCAAAGTGTGAGACAAATACCTACACAGTCTGTCTGCGTAGACGTTACTGTCACTTACTGAACCTGAAACCTAAATCCAGGGTTATAAAAGCCAAGCGTTACATTGTGCCAACTGTTAGGGTGGTCCTAAGATACAAGCTTGGTGCAGACTAGGTGCTCCCATACCACAAAACTTCTTATGATAGAACCCATAAAAAATACAAAGAAAATGTAAGGTTTGCACAGGTTCTAGGGTAGAAAGGACATAGTCTTTACGTTAGACATGACCAATCAATCCAGTCTCCAGGAAGTCACACCAATCCACCTTCTCAAAAGTTGATAACTTAAAGACGTTGCCAGCATATCAGTAAAATTTAGTTAGGTTTGGGCCTAACAGGTTCCAAATGTTCCTGATTGTATATACATCAGATTCCAGGATAACCATGGAGAACTTAGTGTCAGGTAGTCGATGACTTTAAGAGCCTTCAGTATTGGAAACAGGTGTAGTTGGCAATACATGTCCTGCAAAGTCATTTTACTGTAGTCTCCTTGATTTAAGCAAGTTATCGTGATGTCTTAATGCTTTCTTGGTAAATCTTGAGACTGTCTGAATAAAGAAATCTCTGGGAAATCTCCATATAATCCCATATAGTCATCTCAAGGTCTTGTGGGTAGACTGTCTAGGATGAAATACAGGGGCAGTCTATGGTGACATGTCAATAATGTCTCGGAGTAGCTTCTCAGAAGTTTTATTACTATTTCTCTTAAAACCTCAGAACATTCTCTACGATAACTTTTCAGTAAGAAGCCACTAATATGTTCAGACTGTCAGCTCCGCTGTTAATATACAGTTTTGTTTGGCAGGGTCAAATTTCCAGGCTTTTTTCTGGCATGGTCGATAAGGAAAGAATGGCGGCAGTATCACAACGTTACTGTATAGATGGAAAGAGAATACATCTACTGTGAGGCACACATGTCACGTTATACTGTACATAGGAACCCTTTATACTAGCGTTCCCCAACTAGAGGCCAATATTGGTGATAGGGTTTCCTAAATGTGGTTCCATAGCTGTTAAAAGCATCAGATACTTTTGAGCATCAATGGCACTAGACACACCTGGGCATTGTAAGACATAGAATTACAAAAATCTGGCACCATATGGATGGTGAATGGCTCAGAATCAAACAATAGACTAATGGTGCTAAACTGTGTAATACTGGATTTTGCAACAGTACCACACCAGTGCTTTTCCCAATAACCCCAGTTATGGCTTTAAATGGGTTGCCCCACTGTTATGACTTATCCCCTATCCACAAAGCTGTATGAGGGCTTGATTTTTTTTTTTTTACATGACCTTTAGGTTTGTTAGAAATATTTAGGTGTACCTACACTTTTTGATAACTTTTTTTCTGCTTTTGGGAAGCCTCCAGACATTGCTGAGTGTTGAACATGGCAATATTTGAAAAGTCCCATATACAGTACACGGGACAAGCATAACGACTGCTCACGTGGGAGAAAACAGATCTCACTGGGTGCCCCTTCTGTTGGACCCCCACCAATCAGCTAGTTCTGTAGATAAGGGGTTACATTTAACTTTGGGACAACTACTTAAAGGGAATCTGTCACTAGGATTATGCTGCCTTAAATTAGGGCAGCATAAACTAATGATAGAAATGCTGAACAGATCGGTGTATTACTTACATCATTCTATTCAGCCGTTCTCCTAATATGCAGGAGAATACTATTTTTGCTGCACTCCCTCCCCCCGCCCTCCAGCTGCTGATTGACAGTTGAATGACTGTACACAGCATGGATAGAAAACTGCCAATCAGCAGCTGTTGGGCGGAGTTTGCTGCTTCTCATGAATAATGAGGACTACTGGGCTCATGCACATAATGGAGAGGACTACCTATTGTCCATGTTAAGGCCCTATTACACAAGTATTGTTTATTCAGGAGGATATCTCTGTATCAGCTGTACAGAACAGTATAAAGCCCCTATTACATGGGGCGACAAAGAGGAGCAAACTAGCGCAGTCAGCGATCATTTGCTCCTTGTTCCCCGCGAGAGGGTAAGTGCAGGGGAGGTGCGGGGGCTGCCAGGTGTTAGTAACAGGTCATTGAAATACTCCTACAAGTCAGGTTCCCTGTATTCCTAGTTAGTGGAGAGCAAGACATGTCGCTTTTTTGTTTTAGTTAAAAGTATTCAACAGGTTGATATACACTTTATGGCTGCGTTCACACTACGTATATTTCAGTCAGTATATTTCAGTCAGTATTGCAACCAAAACCAGGAGTGGATTAAAAACACAGAAAGGCTCTGTTCACACAATGTTGAAATTGAGTGGATGGCCGCCATATAACAGTAAATAACGGCCATTATTTCAATATAACAGCCATTGTTCTAAAATAACAGCAAATATTTGCCATTAAATGGCGGCCATCCACTCAATTTCAACATTGTGTGAACGGATCCTTTCTGTGTTTTTAATCCACTCCTGGTTTTGGTTGCAATACTGACTGAAATATACTGACTGAAATATACGTAGTGTGAACGCAGCCATAAAGTGTATATCAACCTGTTGACTACTTTTAACTAAAACAAAAAAGCGACATGTCTTGCTCTCCACTAACTAGGAATACAGGGAACCTGACTTGTAGGAGTATTACAATGACCTGTTACTAACACCTGTACAGCAAATTGAGACATCAGACTTTAGGTTCTCGTCTAAAAAGACTCAAGTGGTTTATGCCTTTAAGCACATTCAACACAAAACCACATATGAGCGCATAGACCGCTGTGTGTTCTCCAAATGCTCTAGGTTAGTAGGTTACTGTTACTTATATTTCAATATTAGTCCAGCGGATAATGTTGATTTATTATCAGAATGGGTAATGTTATTAGCATATAATACATACGGACTCATTTCTATGGATTCCTCCTAGGTGAGGCAAGAGTGAGACTTATCTATATTTTGGCAAAGAAAGGTTGGCACCAATCCATGGGCTCCAAAGTTTCTCTGCACTTATAAAGTAACAATAACGAAATGTTGGAAAGCCTAAACCGCAGTCTGAAGATGTTGGAAAAAAAAAAGATCCTGTTGATTTATAACCCGCTACTCTCGATGTCAAACAAATTTGGGAAGCTTTTCAAGCAGAAAATAAAATTAAAAGCCAAGCTACTTTAGCCTGTCTGTCAGAGGCTTTTACTAAAGCACCTTGAATATGATTGCAATATTGGAAGTTAAACTTTGGAAACTTGTTTTAATTGTAGAGTTCACCTATTATTGGACTGGACAAAAATTGCTTAGTTATAACCAGCTGTAACAAGAAGATCCATGTGTATGGAAAGCAGCCGATCACCTCCATACATCAGAAGCCCTCAATATCAACCATGTGTTGGAAAAACCTACTATTAAAGGAGCACTCTTGACATATACCTCCAACAGAAGGCTACAATGTATCCCACTATATAGGCGTAGTGTGATAGATTTGGTGCTGCTCAAAGATTGTTGTTGTAGACTTGCCGAACTGTTCAGGTTTGGCAACGTTCTCCAAACGAGAACACTCAGGCTGCCATGTTTTCCAGGACTTGGGTGGCATCCAACTTCTCCAGACACAAGGAGTCAAATGCCAAGCGTTCGGGTATGGAGAAGGTTGCCGAACCAAAACAGTTCAGCAAGTCCGCTCAACACTACTCATAGCCATTCAACTCACATTTTTAATTCCAAGGCTATGTTCACACAATGTAAAGTTCCTATTAATCACGGCCGTTGTTGCCGATTTGAACAACGGCAGAGATTTATACGAACCTTACATTGTGCTGCCTTTTGAGGAATCCCAGCTGGAGTGTATACACATAGTATACACTCTGGATGGGATCCCTAGCGGCGCTGCGAGAAACTGACATGTCAGTTTTCTGCGGCTGCTACCCATTGAATAGCGGCCGCAGAAAACCCTGTTAGTGCACACAATGGAGCGTGCGGCTACGGGCGCACGCTCTATTGTGTGCAGTGGGGAGTTATGATGCAGGCGCACACTGATGCGTGAGCATCAGAGCTCAGCGGTGCAAAAGATCATCCAGCCGGTACTGCAGTACCGGCCGCGATGATCTTTTCTGAGACCGGCCGTTCCATGACCTCACACCAAATGTGGATATAGCCTAAGGCTGCATTCACACGATCTGTGCCGCAATCTGGAAGAAGGATTACTGCACAGATCCCCTAGCCAGAGCCACCCGGCAAGGCAGGATGTGCGCCCGTCATCACATCTGACTACTTACCTATTCCCCTGTGCAGGCCGACTACACACGCTCATCGGAAGTTGCCTGGACTACACTCCCGGGAGAAGAAGGCAGCGTAGTGCAGGCCACTTCTGGTGACGTAGCTGGCCCGCATGGGGGAGTAGGTGAGTAGTCAGATGCGATGACAGGGGTGCACATCATGCGCTCCTGTTATCTCTGCTGCCGGACTGCACGCGGGGGGTTGGGGGGGGTGATCTGTGCTGCAATCCGCACTAGGACTAGTCCTATTTTTTCTGGGTGGGGATCGCGGCACGGATCATGTGAATGGCTGCATTCACTTTAATGGTACCTAAAATTGTCCGTGGGCATGTGAATGTAGCATAAATGTTGTCAAATGTATTCCTACAGTACACCTTTGAGGGAGCTAAGAGAAGAGAGGAACAACTTGACGCCACCAAAACTCTACCATACTGTAGTATCTGTCATCCGTAGGATAATATGGTAGCTGTTAAACAGGTGAATTTGAAATTTAGATTGTAAGCCCCAGTGGGGACAGGGAATAATAATGTTTTTTTATTTGTATAGCGCACACAGATTCCGCAGTGCTTCACCTATCTGTATGTTTTTGGGTGTGGGAGGAAACCCGCGCAAACACGGAGAGAACATACAAACCTTTGCAGATGTTGCCCTTGGTGGGATTTGAGCCCAGGACTCCAGGCGATGTAAGTGATTAATAGTGTCTTTTACATCCTTTGGTTTACCCTATGCTGGGGTACAAGGAAGTCCCATCACATACAGAAATAATAAAAGGTCAGTCTCTAATGGTGAATCTAAGACAAACCAAGAAAAACTATCCATTTCATAAAAAGTGCTTGAAAATATTTTCCAAAACATTCCAGAATTTTAGAAATTATAGTTTGATGTTTTACTGAAATACAAAATGCTTATATAATATTTTTCAATGTCGGGTTCCAAAAATCATTTGCATAATTTAAAATGTTTACTTACCCACAAGTAATAGGAGAAGAGTCTTGCCTGGAAAGTCATTTGTAACCGGAGACGGAAGCTCTTCTCCAGCGCCCGCACATGTTCTTGTCCGGAGAAGATGCTTCAGGAATGACCTGGATAGGGCTATGGAAAATGGGTAAAAATGTTGGTTCTTCTATTTAGAAACAAAGATTAAGATTTATTCTTGAATTTGTATTTGGCAATTTTTTTTTATCGGGTTTCATAGTCATTAACTTTTATATATATATATATATATCCTGGACAAAAGTAAGGTTGTCGGGAAACTAAACACTAAAGGGCGTATTTAAAGGCCTCAGCTGCTTAGTAAATGAGAGCAGATCTCTGATCGGCATTCGTTTACTGAACCTATTACACTGCTCGGTAATCATGTGGCCAAGACTGTGCAAATGATAACTAGATTGTTTGTGCAGCCCTTTGCTTTAACCAGCCTAACATCCCCTATTACTTAGAGAGATGTGCAGCTGATGGTCAAGGATTTTTAAGTAAGGGTCCTATTAAACGGTTATTGTATGAAAAATCTTTATATTGTTCAAATTTAATCAATAATCTTTCAGTATATGTGCAGGCAACAATCGAAAAATTGTCGTTCATCGCATCTTTTGAGCTGACCATAAAATCATTGCTCAACGTTCTCTAATCTTTCGGTGTATGTACACATGATTCATTCATTCATAAATAATTAAGTATATACGTTACCTCTCCCTTTTGCCCACACCCTTTAGCCTCTGCTGGAACTTCAGAGCCACCCTCTGAAGAGACAGGCTGCTCAGCCAATCACTGGCTGAGACAGGACAGCGCTGTAGCCAGTGATTGGCTGAGCGGCCTGTCACTTCAAAGACTAGTGTAGAAGCTACAGCGGCTGCAGCAGCGAGATGACACTGGGGTATGTGGACAGGTATGTATAAAGTTGTTTTTTTAACTCATCAGCCGTCAGCCATCAGCCACACATCATTATTAAATGCAGCAATGCGCAGTCGGTGGACAATGATTTTTAGGCATGATCAAAAGACACAATTAGCTGATGATTCGGCAAATTATCTCTCTGTGTAATAGTGCCCTCAAGTCTGTCCCTCAGGGCTAAGCACCATCTACCACAGAGAGGTGGAAAGCCATGAGAATCAGGTGCTAGTTATAAAGAGTCAGGAAATCAGTGGTGAGCACACATGCACAGACAGCATAGAATCCCCCTATTCTTGGGATCAAATGATTAATTGCATAAAAAGTAGGACTATAAAATATAAGGAAGATGCAAAATAACTAGAATTACATTGTTTCACATTTCTGTATTTTTGGGACACAATGAAAGTAATAAATAAAGATAAAAACTGCAGCGAGCTTGTGCCAGAAAGCAAAACATCTAGGGGGAGATATATCAAACATGGTGTAAAGTGAAACTGGCTCAGTTGCCCCTAGCAACCAATCAGATTCCACCTTTCATTCCTCACAGATGCTTTGGAAAATGAAAGGTGGAATCTGATTGGTTGCTAGGGGCAACTGGGCCAGTTTCACTTTACACCATGTTTGATAAATCTGCCCCCTAGTCCTCTAAAATTAGGAAAAACATTAAATTTGAATACGTAAATATATTCCATTCCTTGTCGTGCACCGAGTTAAACCCTATATGAAAATCTGTCTCTGACTGGACAATTCTACAGGCTCCTAAGATCTTTAGTTTAGAGGATGCTTATACAGGGCTTAGGCTATGTTCACATTTGGAGTCCGTGGAGCCTCATTGAAGAGTCTCAAAACACAGGACTAGCCAGATATCCCTCCGGGAAGGACCCAGCCAGGGGGCAGCTCCTGTTAGGAAACCACCAAATCCACCATATTAAGTGGCCCTATAAGTCAATGTAATGACAAGGGATAAACCAAGGCTAAGTAACCATCCACATACAGCTGTTTCGGGGTGTTGCCCCTCATCAGTGTGGAGCAGGATTCTGGCTAGGTGGGAGCAATGCCTAGTAGAGCAATAAGAAAAACAGATTGCTGAACTCAGGGAGACCAGCCAAACGACAACACTGCCGGCTGCTAGTGAAAGCGCTCAATGCAGTGAAGTCCTAGGTGCATTGCCCCCTGGGAAACATGAATATGCAAAAGAGGAGTCCGTGGAGCCTCATTGAAGAGTCTCAAAACACAGGACTAGCCAGATATCCCTCCGGGAAGGACCCAGCCAAGGGGCAGCTCCTGTTAGGAAACCACCAAATCCACCATATTAAGTGGCCCTATAAGTCAATGTAATGACAAGGGATAAACCAAGGCTAAGTAACCATCCACATACAGCTGTTTCGGGGTGTTGCCCCTCATCAGTGTGGAGCAGGATTCTGGCTAGGTGGGAGCAATGCCTCATGTTCACATTTGGTAAGAGACAGGCCGTTCAGTGACCTGGCCGGGTCATGGAATGGCTGGTTTGAGAGAAGATCATCTCGGCCAAATGGTCTTTAGTGGCAGTGAGTTCTGATGCGGACGCATCAATGTGCGCCCACATCAGAACTCCCTACCGCACACAATGGAGCGTGCGGCCAGGGCCGCTATTCAGTGAATAGCGGCCGCAGAAAGCTGACATGGCAGTTTCTCGCTGTGCCGCTAGGGATCCTGGCTGGAGTCAATACCATGTGTATACACTCCGGCCGGGATTCCCTCAGCCTGCAGCACTACGTAAGTACCGCAGAAATCAGGGCCGCTGTGACAACAGCCGTAATTTCTGCGGAACTTACGTAGTGTGAACATAGCCTTAGGCTGTACACAAAAACATGGTCAACCACGCTTTTGTGCATTCTAAAGAAAAAAAAACGAAACTTGTCCATTTTGATATATATATATATATATTTTTTTATAATGGAAGTCAATGGAAAAACAGATCCATTTTTTTTTTATTGAACAGATTCGTTAAACGGACTGCAAAAACACAGTGTGAACCAAGCCTTATTCCGAACAATGTCATTCTGAAAACAGTAGTCTATATACTAGAATTTTACAGTAATGTTTTGTACCCCCTGAAGAAGCCAATTAATGTGAAACACGCATTGGGGTATAAGGTGGTGTGGATAGTAGATATGACACATGTGTAAGCCTACAGCATAATTTGGGTCTGATTTATTAGCACTTGTTTGGTGATAAACCATATTTTGATATAAGGTGGCTTATGTGAGTATGAGTGTTATGGGATCAATACTGTAGCATGGATATTATTATTTTTGAATGTTTGGATTATATCTATTAACCAGGGCTCTGGGTGTTAATGTTTATTGCCCATCATACTGTATATATGCCTGTACCTGAACCTATTACTGTATAATACAACATGTCATTTTCCATTTCTTGACCACAGAAATGTTTGTGGGCTTCTCTTTAAAATCTCAATGTATGCTAATAAATTTTTGGCATTTTATTGGTGGTTGACCTGTTCTTTTGGTATAGTATTAGCCAAAGAATTGTCATCTATACTTTGCAAAAAACCTGCAAAAAAGTGCTTAACCCATCTTACACTCCCTCTCCTTTTATTCTCCTAACCCCGCCCCCTCTCACACCTATCTCACCTGACATACCTCCCACAGGTATTCCCGCTGCCTAGCTAATTCTCTTTGTCTCTACACAAAGCCCCCCAGATAAGCCCACCCACTCTACTAACTCCAGCAGCCATTTTAACTCCCTCATGAGACCAAACCACCATTATCCCCCATTACAAACTAATCCCTCTAGCAACCACCCAGTCGTGGTCGCAGAGACCCCCCTTATGGTTCCTCGCCGGGAGGCCCCTCACCCCAACTCTTCACTCTTTTTGTGAACAAGAGAACTAAGGAAATGCTTTGCTGTGCACAATACAGTACACATCCTGTAAATTTGAAATTCAGAATCTGTGGAATTTGCAATTTTAATGTTAAAATAGTTTTCTAAAAAAGCATTTTCCGCAGGAAAGCTTATTTTACGATTTTTATGACAGAGACTTCCGACGAAACTAAACAACTTGGAAGACGTGCTACATTTTTATTGTCACTGTTTTTTCGTGATGTGAGCGGATACAGAAAATTGCTTTGCTGAACTGTTGCTGTCCTGTGGATCTCTGGATATCATGAACAATCCGTACTCGCCTTGTTACAGCCTGTTCAACAGTGGATGGAATTTTTTTTTGACTAATGAAATGTGGCTCAATGTTATCCAAATCTCTATTGCAGACAAACATTCTAACTAAACTAATAACATGTGAAGAGAGATGAGCGAACTTCAAGCCGTTAGGGTTCGTCCAAACCCAAACTCTCGGCAATTGATTACTGGTGGCTGAAGAAGTTGGATGCAGCCCTAGAGAGTCCTGAAAAACATGGATAGAGCCATAGGCCACTGAAATGTGTTACAATACGTGTGGAAACATGGGTTCTTTGGACAAAAGTAGAACGTTTAGGTACATATGTACAAACTTATGTTTGGAGTAAAAAGTACATAGCACACCAACGCTAAAACCTTATATCAACCAATACATGTAGGAGGAATCAGGGTTTGTAGCCTCAGTACCTGGAAGCTTTGTAATCTATAGTAGAATTAGAGATGAGCGATTTTCAAAAGTTTGGTTCGGCAGGTTTGTCCTGTTCTAATCAGCCTGTGATTGGCTGAGGGGGCTGTCACACTTGTCTCAGGTATGACAGCCCTCTCAGCCACAGGCTGATTAGGATGGGACAGCACTGTAGCCTGTGATTGGCTGAGAGGACTGTGACTGTTGAAACAAGAGTGACAGCCTGATTAGCCAATCACAGGCCGTGGTGCTGCCCCATCCTAGTCAGCCTGTGATTGGCTGAGCAGGCCTTCACCACAGAAGACGCCAGGATGGGACCAGAGAGCCACCAGGAGACAGAGAAAAGGTGAGAATATGTTTACTTTTTGTTGTTTTTTTTTTTTACATGAGCGGTGTCATCTTGCCGAATCCATCCGAAATTGGCAGAAAGTCTGGTTAAAATGTTTTGCAAAGTTCGAAACAAATCTTAGTTTGGCAGGTTCGGTCTGCTCATCTCTAACTAAAATGTAAGGGCACCCGTCCATGACCTCAAGCAACGATGATTGATGCAACAAGACAACGACCCAAAGGGCACCATGACATCAACTTAAGTGTATTGTATTTTTGGACCTTAAATCGAAGCTATTATTAAACTTAGGCATCCAAATTTAATAGCTGCTGCAATTTTGAGCTCATAGGTGCTTCTCCTACTCCAACGCAAAATTCAGTTCCAGAGAAATCTACCATATATGTAAAAAAAAAACTCTTTTGGTTTGGTAACAGTGTAGTGTAATAGGACTCTTACGGTACAACCATGGGGTTTGGATAGCCAGGGAGCTATGCCTGCAGCAGAGCTCCTAATGAATATTTAAAAGGGGGTGCGCATTGGGTGGAGGTAGAACCGGGAGTTTGGAACTTCCAATGGTGCACCGAAAAATCTCATTTACTAAATAGTTTTTGTTGAATTTCTCGGGAATAGAACCTTCGATTGGAATAAGAAAACTGGGCTCAGGATCGTGACATCAGAAGGTCTGTATGCCTAAATATAAAGGAATTTGATTACAAGTGCAAACATTCCTCTCCCTGTGCCTGTACCCGTGGTGAGCGGCGGGACAAGCTTTAAGACCCTCACTGGGCTCCAGGATCTCCGCTGCTGACACATCACGACCCAACTGATTGGCTAAGCAGCCAGTCCATTATCTGGGACAGGTGGGGGGTCCTGAGGCTGGTCCCGCCGCTCACCCCGGGCATGGGGAAAGGTAAGTTAGTACTTGTAATCAAAGTCCCCCTGCCCCTGCCGAATTTTAAAAATGGCCGTACTTCTCTTTTAAGGCCCCGTTCCCACTGAGTTTTGCTCAGTGGGAACGGGGCCTAATGATAGATCCCTTTTAAGGGTGGCTTCACACTGAGGAATTCTCAAGGAATTGAAGCAGAAAGTTTTCTGCTTGAAATTCCTCACCTATTCAGCTCTGGCAAAATAGGAGCAGAATTTGAGCGCAATTGAACCAGAATTCAAGCAGAATTTCAAGCAGATTTAAAGCCCCATTGACTTCTATACAATTTTTTTAGCGGAATCCGCCCAAAGAATTGACATGTCAATTCTTCAGGCGGAAAACGGATCCGCGGCGGAATTTTCTGCGCGGAAATTCGGCTGTGTGAACAAATAAGCGGAAAGCCCATTAAAGCCAATTTACATTCACAATGTTCATTCTTAACGGGCGGAATTCCGTGCGGATTCCGCCCGCATATTGCCACGGAATCCGCCTGAAAATCCGCGAGAATTCCTCAGTGTGAACCCACCCTAACTCTATTAAGATTTTGTAGCATGACCTAAGGAGGCCTGCGCATACCTAGTTTCCCAGAAATACTGATATACTGATAAATGGTGCAACATTATTCTCAACATTGTGCATAGTCCACTATAATTTAGATTTTATTCTGAATTACCTGGGAAAAATAGGTAAGATAAAAAAAAAAAAGGATTAAATTACTACTACTGATACCCAGAAATCCAAAAAAAAAAAAAAAGTCTTAAAAATAATTGTATATTATTGTTATAGAATAACGTGACCGTTCTGTTTATTAAATTACAGACATGTAAGCAATATTTTATAATATAGAAATCAATACAAGTGTCATTGCTTATAACTGGAGACAAGTCTCTATCCGTTCATGTCGTTCGACACAAAGAACGCCTTCAGTCCCGCAACGTCACACATCGGCAGCGTTCTGCCGCATATCCCTTTTAAATCAGTTAGGAATAGTTTTGCATAGTTCGTAGATTGACTGTGTCCATTCTAGCCATTCCTCCTGTATATCTCTTTGTGCCCCCATCTTCTTATAGCATATACCGAACAATAATCAATAAAGAAAGGACAAGCTCTCCTAAATATTATTAATATTTTTTTTTTACATAGTCCAACATGTAAATATTAACCCTTCCCCTGTGGGGCCTACAATACGTTGCATAACACGGCTATTTAAAGCGAATGCTGGCCTCTATGGCGACGTAAGGCTCAGAAGGAGATGTAACAAGCAGTGGGGTGGGGGGGGGGGTCACTAAGTTTCCTTGTTGCGTTGCAGTTACACAAGAGATGGTCCCAGGTAACAGATATTGTGAAAGCTTCTTCCATTGCAGGTGAGTGAATGAGTATGTCTGAGAGTTAATGATAATCTGGAGTTAATGCCTTGGGTTTGATCAGTTTTACAGTCCCATAAAAATGCCCATAAAATCAGAGCCATTCTGGACGGTGATGGGTGCCCCCGCACCGTTGTCGATAAATATAGACGTATATTGACCACTCTGCGAAAACAAAAAGTAATAGAGTGAAATTAATACATGAGTATATCTTGTTTCTAATATATATATATATATATATATATCATACAGTAAAATGTTTCCAAAAGACCACCTCTTTGAAAAGACCACCTATCCAGACCAGATTTCATGTGAAGGATTTTCATATGAGCAAAGATTAATGAATAGAGGTTATATCATCCCTATAATAGATCACTTTTTAATACAAATTCCGATAGTCTATTCATTTTTTATCACATACTTGTTTTTCCATTTTATCCTTGTATTTATGGTTTAACCATTTACTGAAGTTAAAGGGGTACTTTGGAGAAACAAAACATTTGGGGTCAGGAAGATATAAAGATTTTTAAACTACTTCTATTAAAAAAAAAAAATCTCAAGTCTTTTCGCACTTATCAGATGCTGTATGTCCTGCAGGAAGTGGTGTATTCTTCCCAGTCTCGGTGCTCTCTGCTGCCACCTCTGTCCATGTCAGGAACTGTTGAGAGCAGTAGGCAAATCCCCATAGAAAAGCTCTCCGGCTCTGCACAGTTCCTGACGTGGGCAGAGGTGGCAGCAGAGAGCACTGTGTCAGACTGGAAAGAATACACTTCTTACTGTAGGACATACAGCAGCTGATAAGTATTGAAAGGCCAGAGATTTTTTTAATAGAAGTAATTTAGAAACCTGTATAACTTTCTGACACCAGTTGATTTACACACAATTTTTGTTCTTCAGAGTACCCGCACACATATTTTTTGTCCATGTTTCATGCCAACCAGGCTTTGCCCCACCAGGGAACTGTTCTCAAAGACCACCATTACAACAAATGCACACCTGTGCTGGTGAGGCAGGGCCAAACCATCCAGTCACTTATAATGGAGGAGGGGATTGCTCATGGGATCCAACTCATGGAATCCAATCCAGTTTTTGGGTAAAAAAGTACAGATGTAACATGGATGGAGATTGTCTTTCCCTGTCCATCTCCTGTATCTGTTCTTTCAACCCTTTTACTGCCGGTATGACTTACATCCTTCTACTATATACCTCTACACTTCAGAAGCTGAAAATGGTGGCCACACTAGGGGTTAAAGTCCATATGCCTCTTGCTGGGGATAAAGGTTAAGACCTAGGGGCTTGGATTCCACTTTTTTGTGTGGATCCGCATAGTAGATCTAAAGATCCACTGCAAGAACTGGTAGATCTGTTACAAGGACGGGTAAAGATTGTACAGAGGTACAAGATACATCTGGGTTTGCCTGCCTGAGGGGACCCAAATGCCTCTCTGTCACACCAGAAGACATAAGCGTTAAATTTGACACCTATAGGTGAATTTCTGGTCCAGAATTCTCATTAAAGGGGTTATCCAGCGCTACAAAAACATGGCCACTTTCCCCCTATTGTTCTACAGGGAGAGAAGCATTAAAGGGGTTATCCAGGGCTACAAAAACATGGCCACTTTCCCCCTATTGTTGTCTCCAGTTTGGGTGGGGTTTTATAAACTTAGTTCCATTGAAGTAAATGGAGCTTAATTGCAAACCACACCTGAACTGGAGACAACAGTAGGGGAAAGAGTGGCCATGTTTTTGTAGCGCTGGATAACCCCTTTAAGGGTACATTCACACGTACCGGATCCGCAGCAGATTTCCTCTAAATAGCTGAACACAGCATCAAATCTGCACCATCAAATCTGCAGCAGAAAGTCCGCTGCGGATTCGGTACATGTGAACGTACCCTCAGTCCCCAAAACATCACGTTATACATCAGAGTTATGTAGAAAAGTTATGGAGAAAAAAAATGTTTTTACATCAACTGGTGTCAGAAAGTTATATAGATTTATATATTACTTCTATTTAAAAATGTCAAGCCTTCTAGTACTTATCAGCTGCTGTATGCTCTGCATGAAGTAATGGATTCTTTCTAGTCTGATATGGTGCTATCTGCTGCCACTCCTGTCTGCCATAGGAACTGTTCAAAGCAGGAGGAGAGGTTTTCTACGGGGATCTGCTACTGCTTTTCCCAGTTCCTAACATGGACAGAGGTGGCAGCAGAGAGCACTGAGTCAAATTGGAAAGAATACACCACTTCCTGCAGAACATACAGCAGCTGATAAGCACTGAAACTTGAGATTTTTTAAATAAAATTTACAAATTTGTACAACTTTCTGATGCCAGTTGATTTAAAAAAAACATGTACATAACACTAATATCACTCATCTTCCTTATAAACATGCAAAATTATACAGATGCTCACTCCTCACAGGCCTCACTATCGTGACCATTCACATTTTCTACGTTTCTTTCAATATATACATCTCAATGTGTTTGGTGCCATTACTCATTGCCCGCACGGCTCCCTCCAAGACGATTGAATGAATGTTGCTTGTACGGGTACTTGCATATACGGCACATGGGCACGGTTCACCGCCTTTATAAACTGTCATTAAGAAAACAGTTCCTTGTCCGATTTCTTGGAACTGAGGCAAAGTAGCAAATCAAAGCCCTAAAGATGCTCGTCCGTAAGAATAACACAGGCCACGATGAGTTCTCTAATGGCTCGCTGGGTGATGTCTAGGCCGTCCAAAAACAATAACTATAACTTTTAGCTGTCTCACGGAGACAACTCCAAATGTTCCAGAAAAGTAACCGAAGAAAGGATGGTTTTATGATTCCAAGCTTTTCAATGAAACGAAAAGATTCAAATAAACACGGGCTGAAGGAATCCTCTTTATAGATCAGCCTTGCGGGGCACTCGCAATAACAAAATACCAAAGTGAACGGCATCTTGGGAAAAGTAGTGTAACTCCTCAAAGTGCCTCAGCCTTAAAATGAAAACCGAGAACGCTATATATTGCTGCCTACCATGCAGTTCTAATTGAATGGACAGTTTACGATAATAAAGGGGTTATTCATCAACTTTTATGGACGATTTTACTGTCTGTTATGGCTAGGCCCCGGCCCTAAAGTCAACGGGAGCTACGGCTGATTAAGCTATAATTCATCTTAATGTACAGGGGGTCTGACCTTCCAGAGAGTAGAGGTCCTGATCATTACATGGAGAGATTTCTAGACACCGTATAAAAGGATTAATATGAATGCGGCTGGAGATTACAATGGGGCACAAAGAATCTTGGAAACAGTATGTAATAAACTGATTCTACCATGCTTAATGGGTCCAGCTGGAATTAAGGAGTAGCCTTGGCACACAAGCCGCCACGGCCACATCTGATATATAAGCAAAGCCTCTGTTTTAGAAGGAAACATTTCAAAGGGGTATACATTACACGCCTGGTGTTCATTAGCCGTATTATATCAGCCATTAAAAAAAAAAAAAAAATTATATATATATATATATATATATATATATATATATATATATATATATACACAAACACACAGTGGTGTCTTGGATTACGAGCATAATTTGTTCCCATAAGAAATCATTGAAATACAGACAATTAGTTCCACCCCCAAAAATAGTGATTTATTATTCTAAATAACATGTAAAACAGATGAAACAAACATTCAGAAATAGCAGAATATGTAATATTAGTTACTGTACAGTATAGCAGTCAGCATGTGGTGTATAATGTATAGTAACTGCATAAACCTGAAAATACAGCAGCAGTTTGTAGCTGGGTTTGGGCTGCACATCCCTATAATGCAGTAGCGTAGTACAACAGGCTAGAATAGAGGGGCAGGGCTGCTGTCAGAGGTCTGTGTGGTCATGTGACAGCAATAGGGAAGGGGGGGGTGTTTATCATGGACCAATCAGGAAGTGAGAATCGCAAAGCTGTGCAGTGACACTGACAGTGACAGAAACATTTCTATTCAGCAGTGTGAATGGCTGAGTGTAAGTGCAGGCTCATTATAGCAGCAGTGTGTATAGCTGAGTGTGAGTGCAGAGACATTAAATTAGTAGTGTGTATAGCTGTGCGTTAGTGTAGGGACATTATAGCAGCAGTGTGTATAGCTGAGTGTAAGTGCAGGCGTGCAGGCACATTATAGAAGTAGTGGGGTAGATTTATCAAACATGGTGTAAAGTTAAACTGGCTCAGTTGCCCCTAGCAACCAATCAGATTCCACCTTTCATTCCTCACAGACTCTTTGGAAAATGAAAGGTGGAATCTGATTGGTTGCTAGGGGCAACTGAGCCAGTTTCACTTTATGCCATGTTTGATAAATCTCCCCAAGTGTGTATAGCTGAGTGTAAGTGCAGGCATATTATAGCAGCAGTCTGTATAGCTGAGTGTAAGTGCAGGCATAATATAGCAGCAGTGTGTATAGCTGAGTGTAAGTGCAGGCACATTATAGGAGAAATAGAGAAGATGAGAAACACAAGGACTGACAGAGACTGCAGGCAGCATTTACGGGCACATAAATGCAGCTTACAATTTCAGCCATAGCAACGAGCTCCTGCCTAGTGTGAATGGTGTTCTAGGAGAGCTGACCAAATTTGTCTTTTTTTCTGTGTTCCAGATGAAGGGAGTGGCTGCCTCTACTTGGTCGTGCACTCCACCCATCCCACCCAGGTGGTGCAATTATTTTTGCAGGTATAAGACAGATCTTGCATGCCCAGAGCATTGGCGTATTGTACGCCATTGAGAGGCCATAGTACAGTGTAGGGTCCGCCCTGAGCATGAGGCTACCTTATCGTGGTGGGGTAGTTTACATTGTTTGCAAATGGTAACCAAAAGCCTCATTATTTTTGTGGGAATTTTTTTTGCAGTTGCGAGGGCTGCTTTTAACTATTTTCATGTCTGTAGCGGTTCTACATCTTGCCATTGCAGTGAGCTGTTACATTTTTCTGTGTTTTTGTGTTTACATAAATGCAGTTCTCTGTCCATGGAGAGAGGAGTTACAGCTATGGAGAGATTACCCCCACAGTCCTGTCCCCTGATGTAAGCCCTAGTCTGAAGTGGATCTGCTGTGATTTGGAAGGTGAGGGAGACTTCCCGGGACAAAGTACAGTGCTGTAGACCAGTTTATATATTGTCTTACAGTGCACATACTGCCACATAGTAGCCACAGAATACCACCATATGGTACCAATTTAATAAAGTAATAAATTAGAAGCAACAAGAGCATAAAGTGAAGAAACAATAGGACCATACTGTATACAAATAACAGTAGAATACAGCATGTTCAGGGTAAAGCTACAGCCACATCTGATAAGTAGCCTATGTTCAGGGTATACATTGGTATACTGTACCAACAGAATCTTATACTGATGTATAATGTTCTATCCCTTTAACTAAACGGACTAGGCATGAGTATATTGCAGTGTACATTGGTATACTGTCCTGCCATTATGCTGATGAATACACCTAAAGTAGGTTACCTATTAAATGTGAATGTAGCCCAATACTTTGTATAAATGAAGCTATAAAGAAAGCAAGCAACAGAATAATAATAATAATAATAATAATAATAATAATAATAATAATAATAATAATGTGATGCAATTGAAAAATAACCGGGAAAATAATGCAAACAATAGACTACCACACAGTGCATTAAAGGGGAACTATCAGCAGTTTATGTGTAATCAGATTTTATTACATTTTTGGCACAGGAAAAAGAAGTAAAATAAAACAAGATAGAGATATAAGTCATACATATACAAGAATACAAGCATAAATACCCAGTGACTGCTATACTATGGATCTAACCTACTGTTATGTCCCTATTGAGCAGGAGACGCGGATAATGAAGGTATGTCTCTTACACTCATCCTCTGCGCCTTTCTGGTGCAGTTAGCCGTTTACTCCACAGTCCGGTAAGAACGTTAGGCGGACTGACTGCGCCTAATTGATAATCATTAGAAAGAGGCGGGCCGGCTGGGGGCGGATCGGCGCTATGGGGGCGGGCAGTGCTCCTAACAGTGTCCCAGTGTTCCTAACAGTCATACAGGATGGTGGAGGAAACTACTAACTCCACATGAGACATACCTTCATCCTCTGCGTCTCTTGTGCAAAAGGGACATATCAGCAGGTTAGATTTGTCTACTTCCCCTTTAAAGGGGTTATCCAGCGGTACAAAAACATGGCCACTTTCTTTGAGAGACAACACGACTCTTGTCTTCAGTTCAGGTGCGGTTTGCAATTAAGCTCCATTCACTTCAATGGAACTGAGCAGCAAAACCTGCACCCAAACTGGAGACAAGACTGGAAGAAAGTGGCCATGTTTTTGTAGCACTGGATAACCCCTTTAATAATAGGGCCATTCATTGCAAAAATGATGCTGCTATACTGGACAGATACTAGTATCCAGCCCTACCTGTAATTGTAGCAATCCCTGCACATGTACAGTAAATATTCTGCTGTTACTTTCCAGTCCAGCTATGACTTCTAGTGACCTAAAAAAGAGAAAATCGATGACTATGTATAGGACAATGCAATAACACAAAGAATGAATTGTTTTCTAGAATATTTATTAGCATATTTATTACCTCGGCATTAGTATGTGTGAACGCTATATATGTGCCCTGTTACTGGGCTGGTGTTTATGTAGTTCCCTTGCACACTTCTGGTCATGTTAGAAAGAGTTAAATTCAGTCCTTTCCCGTCTCTGTCTCTACGTTCCCTGAGGCGGTGTAAGAAGTGAATGACTGCAGTACACAGCACAAGACTGACATGGCCAGCATGCTAGCAGTGCGCAGTGTATGGTGCCAGGAGAAAGCCAGCCCTGACATGTATCTCTCTGCCTGAGATTCTTCCAGGAGCCGGAGATTCTTCCAGGATGATGACACACTATCCACCCCCCCCCCCACCAACCAATATCTACTGTGTGCAGGGGCTCGGGATGTGGCTGCTCGCTGGCAGCGACTGACAACAGCTAGGAAAGTATTAGCGTATATATAAAACTCTAATATTACATAATAAATATTAAGTACAAAAAAAAAAAATTACAACAGTGCGTAATAAGATGATGATTTCCAGGTTATAATGGGATGTAATACAATATGGCGACCAGATGATAGTTGTCTTGAAGGAGAAGTCCGTCGATTTATAAAATCCAGCAGCCAGTAGGGGCAGGGGGGAAATTGATTACAAGAACGGACTTACCTCTCCCCGTGCACGTGACAAGCAGCAGGACTGGCCTCGGGACCATCTGAGTGGCCAGTCCACCAGCCAGGATGGACCTTTTCCCTCATGACGTCATCACAACTCGGGGGAGAATACCTACCGGCGAGGGTCCTGAGGCCAATCCCGCTGCTCACCATGGGCACGGGGAGAGGTAAGTACATACTTGTAATGAATTCCCCCCTCCCCCTGCCTGCTGCCGGATTTTATAAATCTCCATATTTTTCCTTTAAGTGCATCAAGTGGAAAATAAAGACAGATCCTGTTACCATCTCTGCCAGGCCTTAAAGGGGTTGTCTCATTACAGACCTTGATGGCCTATGACTAGGATAGATCATCAGTGTCTGATCAGTGATGTTGACTATAGGTTGACAAAGTGGCCTGCGGAAAAAATCTATACATAGCCAACAAAGAACCGACTATAGCAGCATCTTGGGCTTGATTTCCTAACAATCAGTCAATTTTAAGCTGGCATGCTGTTGGTTGTGTCTGTTTTTTTTTTTTTTTTTTTTTACGACAAATTCATTCACGTAGAACCCGACCATCCCGCCACTCTAGAAGTGACTGGTTTTTAGAATAGAAAACCCATCAAAAAATAACAGTTTGCATAGTAAATCTGTTGGTTGTAGAGGGCAATTGAGCCAGTTTTGCTTTACACCATGATGGATAAATCTCCCCCAATGTGTTGCACATCTTTAGTAATTATGTCAGAACACTAAACCGACAGAGAAAATGAACAAAAACCCCACAATTTGCTGCCAGGAACACGTTAGTAAATTAGCCCCATAGGGTCTTCATAGGGTTGTCGACTACTATACATGGCCCATCCAGCCAATCGTTAGGCCACGGAGGTCCAGCGCCTAAGGTGGCACTTAGAGGGGGTGACAGAACAGGCAAAAAAGTATAACTATTTCCAAGCCCCCTCCTCCTAAAAGGCTTTTGACCTGGAGGGCAGTGTTGAGGCCTGTAAAGTGTCTGTAAAGGGGTCAGCAGGATAGGGAGCGGACAATAGAGGGTCTGAGTGTGGAGTTATCTCTCCTGTAGTCCCCATACACATCAACGTTTGCCACAGCCGAAACCACAGCCGGCTCCATTCACTGCATAGTGGCCATATCTGGTTACTGCAGCTCAAGCACATAAGTGACCAGCACTCCATTCATTCTCTAGGTAGCTAGTGCTCCTCATAATTTTCTTCATATTCTAGGGATGGTTGGGGGTCTCAGCAGTCAGACTCTGACCAGTCATCTTAATCTTACACATATATACATCTTATACATAGGGGATAACATCTTGAGATCGGAATACCCCTTTAAGTAACATAGGTAATCATGCGGTAACATCCAGTTCCGGATAGTTCTTTTGTGTATTTAGCCCTCTGATGGATGTTTCTGTTTTTGTCTAGTATAGGTTTGTTATTCCCGTATGGGGTGGTAGTATTAAACCAAGATCCTGGAAACTGAACACATAGCGGTAAGATTATATCCAGTGTCTCAGAATTTCAATTGTTACATTATCGGGTAGATCTTGCCAATTTACAATAGGATTTTCACATTCCAGATACCTTACTATTACATACCAGCGCACAGGAAGGTGTCAACTGCAAAAGTTATTTAGGGATAATCTGTCATGGCGGGAGATCTACTTACAGGAGAGTTTCTATAAGACACAGTAACAATGCTATAGCTGGTCATGTGACGGCTACATACATTTTGGATATTCTCGCTGTCAATGAGTAACGTCCAGCACCCCTGTTGGCCGCCCACTTCCCACTTGCATATCCACTATTACACTGGGCAATATGCAGTCGATGAAGTTTAAAGCGAATGTGCCATCAGGTACATTCGCTTTAAGCTTTGCCCATGGATAGAACGGCGGCCGAGTTCCCTCGTATGGCGCCGTTCTATCCACGAGCACCGGTGAAGCACTGGAGGAGGGCCAGCCCACCCCCAGTTGGGGGAATCCCCCGTCCCGCTATGATGCAGCTCCCTTGATTCTAATGGAGCCACGTCATAGAGGGGTGGGAGTCTCCTCCCACTGGGGGTCAGGGGGTGTCAGAGGGTCTGACTGCTTGGACTCACTGTAATCTCAAGAATTGAGTCTTGAGTCTCCCGGCAGAACATTGTGGCAGTCACTCATGCACACTTCTATTCCATTCCTTCATAAGTGTTAAAGGGGCCCAGTCTTCCAGTACTTATGAGCTGCTATATGCTCTACAGGAAGTGGTATATTCTTTCCGGTGCTCTCTGCTGCCACCTCTGTCCATGACACGAATTGTCCAGAGCAGTAGCAAATCCCCATAGGAAACATCTCCTGCTCTGGACAGTTCCAGACATGGACAGAGGTGGCAGCAGAGAGCACTGTGTCTAACTGAAAAGAATATACCACTTCCTGCAGGACTTACAGCAGCTGATATATACTGGAATACTTTAGAATTTTAAATAGAAGTAAATTACAGTTCTAATTTTCTGACACTAGTTAATTTCAAAGAAAAGAAATTCAAACTTTGATTTGATGGATACAAAAGTGAACTACACACATAACTAAAATGACATAACATTTACTATATGTTGGGGGCTGGGTCCTTATGTGTACAGTTAAAAACAAACAAGCCATAAAATTAAAAAAATAATTATATATATTTTTCATGAATATTATGAAAGTGTCCATTTAAAGGGATATTTGTTTTAGTTGTGAAGAACTTAGGCCATGACTAGGCATATATTTCCGCTCTCCATATGGATAGGGTCTGTTGTCTTCAGATTAGGAAAAGGAGAAATTAGGTAACAGCTGATGCATTGGTCCTAAGATCAACTAAAACATATGGTAGTAATTGCTGATTTAATTGTGTGTTTAACTCTCATAGTCATAGTTCAGATCTCATGTGATGGTGTATTGATAGAATAGGCCATCACTTTATGATCAGTGGGGGTCCGACCTCTGGAATCTGCACTGATTGTTAGAAAAAAGGGGCACAGCACTGTTGTAGTACTTTGTGGCATGGCGCCATTCAAGGAAAAGTTCTGCTCTAACTGCAGACTAGAGATGAGTGAAAATACAGTAATAACAAAGTGAATTGTTTTGTTAGCTCGGCAGTCCGCTTATAAGCCTGCTGCCTTTTAGCTCAGTGCCATTCCTCCCTGGGTGCCTGGAAAAGCTGGATCCAGTCCTGGGAAACTTCTCCCGGTTTCCCAAGACTGGATCTAGCTTTTCCAGGTACCTGGGGAGGAGCGGCACTGGAATCTTGCCAGTCTCTGTGTCATACTGGCAGTCTATGGGAGGGCTTGCATCTCCTCTCTACGCGCGGAAGAGAGGAGGCACGCAATCCCTCCCATAGACTTCCTCTATGACAGTTTAACTCCATGTGAACTGGCCCTCCCCAGGTACCAATATGTCAATTTGTCCGAGCGGAGAGAGGAGGTGTGCGATCCCTCCCATAGACTGCTTGTATGACACGGAGGCTGGCAGGATTCAACCACGGAGAGCTCCGCCGCGGAATTCCACCAGTTTTGCTCTGGGTGATGTGGCCCTTAAAGTGACTCTGTACCCACAATCTGACTCCCCCAAACCACTTGTACCTTTGGATAGCTGCTTTTAATCCAAGATCTGTCCTGGGGTCCGTTCGGCAGGTGATGCAGTTATTGTACTAAAAAACAACTTTTAAACTTGCAGCCCCGTGCCCAACGGCTGGGGCTTAGAGTATCTGTGCCCTAACTTTGCACCACCCCTCCGTCCCTCCTCCCCATCCTCCTTATCATTAGGAATGCCACTGGAACATTTTCTCCTGGCTGAACATAGCACAGGTGCCTTAACGATCCAGCCCATGTGCAGTGCTCACACAGCTGATGAATAGGAGACAATCTGTCTGGAGCATTTCTAATGATGAGGAAGGCGGGCAGAAGGGACAGGAGGGTGTGCCAGCCTAATGCATACACAGTCTAGGCCACGGCCGTTGGGCACGCCAGTTTAAAAGTTGTTTTTTAGGACAATAACTGCATCCCCTGCCGAGCAGACCCCAGGACAGATCTTGGATTAAAATCTGAAGCTATCTGAAGGTACAAGTGGTTTGGGGGGGACAGATTGTTGGTACAGATTCGCTTTAAAAGGAAGCAGGCTAATAAACCAACTGCCGAGCTAACAAAGTGATTCGCTTTGCTGTTAACGTAAATTCGCTCATCTCTACTGGTTCAGCCAGCCACATTCAATACTCTGGGGGCAGGCTGGGGGTCGAAATCTGACCTTACTTCTACACCTCAGATACTCATAGAAGTAATATAATAAAGTTATATAATAGATTTTTTTTAAAACTGCCAAGGATGGATAATCGAAAGAGAACATTCTACATTGTCTTCTTCCGAATTCCATTGGACTTAATCACTAAGTATTGGAGCTGGGCTAAGGTTCTTTGTGAAGGTGTAAGGCACTCCTCCAGCTCCTTGACAATTCCTTCCCTCCCGAGACACAATATCAGCTCGACCTTTCATAACAATAAAAAGACAGTTTACTGGAAAATGATGCTGAGGGACACGCTCTGCTGGGAAATAAGAAGTGCCAGGCTGGTGGGCAGAAGAGGACGCAGATGGAACATTGCTGGGGCATGAGATCACACTGACGACAGAAGGTCTCGAGCATTACAAGTGCAAACCCTGACTCTCTCTTGGCATACCTGCAAAAGGGAACCTGGGGGAGGGGAAGGACCTGAGGGGAGATTTGGGGAAGGCAAGTAAGGGGATACGTTGAAAAGATATTTGGCATGTTATAATTTTTTTTTCTTTTTAGACCTTTCTGTAAATTTACTTTGCAACAATTACAGAACTTTTTTTTTATTATAAGCTCCAGTTCTATGAATTAGAAAGGAAAGCCTTTTTTAACACTCCCAGTGCCAAGAGAATCCGCAGAAGGCTTAAGCAGAAGTCCCTTCCAATCTAGAATAAGATGGGATCCTTTAATTGAGTGCATTCTCATAAAAATGTCTGAACCAGTGCCAAAATTTCTGTAAAAACACTTCAGCGGAAAAAAAAGCCACGAGTGCGATGTTCCAAAATCAAGAGAAACGTCCCAAATTTCCAAATCACACACTCCTTGGATCATCCCAGGATGACATTTCTTGCACACAATAGACTGGCCGCCACTTTATAAATAATAACTGAGTAAATCAAAAATTTTATAACCCGCCGAGGGAACATTCAATGCCTCAGAATAAATATTTAAGATGTAGTCTTTGGGCTATGTTCACACAACGTAAAAGTATGGCCGTTGTTGCAATCGGCAACAACGGCCGTACTTTGTACGGTTGAACACACCGCATGTTCTTTTATGGGATCCTGGCCGGAGCGTATACACACACAGTATACGCTCCGGCCGGGATCCCTTGCGGCGCTGCAAAAAACGCAATGAAGCGAGCGGCTCCGGCCACTTGCTTCATTGTGTGCTATGAGGGTTCTGATGTGGGGAGTGCCCGGGGGTAAGCAGCAATACTACTCACAGCCCATATACATGAGTGTAGCTGTTTCTGATTTTAAAAAACAAACAAACAACAATCAACCAATGGTAGGGGAAATACCCGGCACTCACCTGGTGAGTGCTGAGGGTATTCTCTACCATTGTTCCACTAGCACCACCACACATGGAGTGCTGACATCTATACTACTAATGATCAAGTCAATTCATAGTTATATTATACTCACGTATATCCATGACAGAGGGACTCAATGCATATCAGGACGCGGATACTGTCCCGTGGACGTAACTGCCCTTTGCTCTTCATCTCACTGTGATCTAAAAACAATATTAAGGGAGAAAGCTTACTGAAAGAAGCACATTTGTATTTATTCGCATAACGCCAATAGATTACAGTAATACAGTACACCACAGGCTGAGTACAACACAAAGATTATTCTAGAAACTGTTGTTAACGGACTGTTTACTCATCTTAACATGGAATATATATATATACATATATATATGTATGTATATATATATATATATATATATATATATATATATATATATCTTGACCTCCTTGCTGCAAATTCATTTAACATAAGGTTACAATGACAGCTGGTAATGTTGGGGATCCTAGCATCAGCACCCCATGTTAGTCAGCTAATAAGAAAAACAGTTGTCTAATGTCTGTATAAGGCTATTTTCACACACAGTATTTTTTCTCAGAATTTCGGTCAGTATTTTGCAAACCAGGAGTGGATTAAAAACACAGAAAGGCTATGGTCACACACTGTTGAAATTTAGTGGAAGTCCGTGGACTATGGACAATCATAGTTAATTATGGCATAATCCGATATAAATTGTGTGCCGCCATCCAATTTCCTATTGAATACAATGGAGCATAGTATTATATTGAAAAGACGCCTGTATTTTAACCTTAAAATTATGACAGTATTTTTATTTTAGGGTGTGTGAACATCCAAAAAATTCAAGCGATTTAATTTTAAGTTAAAAGGGCTTTTCCATCCCAACATATGTCAGGAGTAGAGATGAGCGAACCGGGTTTAGGTTCGAGTCGATCCGAACCCAAATGTTCGGTATTTGATTAGCTGGGGCTGCTGAACTTGGATAAAGCTCTAAGGTTGTCTGGAAAACATGGATACAGCCAATGACTATATCCATGGTTTCCACATAGCCTTAGGGCTTTATCCAACTTCAGCAGCCACCGCTCATCAAATGCCAAAAGTTCGGGTTCGGATCAACTCGAACATGCTCCAGGTTCGCTCATTTCTAGTCAGGATGTATACACTGTATCTTCTTAAATTGTGGGCAATGGATAAATGTATCCATATCATCTATTTTCAAATAGTTGTAATTATATGATTGTCACAAAATGCAAATAAAATACGGTTAAAAAAATGATTTGATGGCCTATTTCTACGATATGTCATCACTATCAGATGGGTATATTACTGACACCTGACCAACCGCACCGATCAGCTGTTTGCTAGGGTATCAGCGAAACAGAGCAGGAAGCAGACAGCTCCAAACATTTGTAGTGGCCATTCCGAGTTACTGCAGCTCAGCTCCTGTCCACTTCAACACAGCTAGAACACTGCACAGCCTACAGAGCTACTTCACTGTGTATGTGTGGTGACACAGGTCTGACAAGTAGCTGATTGGATCTTGTCACCCAACTGATCAGATATTAATTAAGTAAAATAGGACTTTTAATAAAGTCCAGCAAAAAACGAACCTCAGTGACTACAAAGAACACCTTATGCTCTGGAGGACCAGGCTCATATATGGATTATATGGACAGCCCATGTGAATGAGATGTGCGTAATACTTCATTTCTCCTGTAGTGGCAGTGTAGAGAAATCAAAACTCTTACTGCACTAAGCTCCACCTCTGATCACTGCTGGTCAGTTCAGCATTGGAAAAAAATATTATAAGGCTGGCCTTATGGTTCTAATCACGCTCAGTACCTGCAAGTCAGAGTTTCCTGGTACACGTCGTGACTTAGGAAACCACTGGCCAAGGCAGGTCATTTCTGAATTGGGAATATCCTATGTTGATGCGTGCACCAGTAAGCAATGAATATCAGGAAATAAGACAAGTATAAATTTTTTTATCACGGGTTATGGTGGACAAATTTTTGGCTTGACAGTAGAATTTGCCTTATCCAATTTTCTTAATTCTGTGTTGAACAACTTCACATCCCAAGTGGAAACAACTGAGCTCACTCACCTATATGAATATGAGCAGAAAACTGGTAAATCCCAGGAATAGTGGCTGTAAAGCGACCTGTTGGCAGGTTCATTCCAGAACCACGAAGGAAGGAGCCTTTGGCCGATGGCTGCAGTGGAAACAAAACCTTATATACTTAGGGATATCAAGTGTACACGCTCCATATAAATGTAAGAGAGAAAGTGTGAGGGAAAGCCTAAGTGCAGGACTGGCAGTAAGAGACAGAGCGTATGAGGTTTTGTAAAGAAAAATCGGTTTGAGCTTTTTATCCCTCTGTCATTCCTCCTGGAAATATAGGGGGAGATTTATCAAACATGGTGTAAAGTGAACAAAGGGGTTGGGCAGTGATTTTTTATCAAGCCCGACCTCTATCTCCATTGACATCATCTGTTGGTTGTCGGTGGGAACAACCCCATAGATTTTATACCCACAACCGAATAGGGCTGACAATAGTAAAAGGTGTATGGGGCCTTTAGTCCTCCTACAAATTTACGGATAAACTGAGTTGTGGGTGTGTCCATACATTGTTCAATCGGGTCAGAAAGTATAGGGACACGCCCCTTTGACAAGAGGAAAGATAACATTTAGCTGTCAATTTATTCATAAATGTCTAGAGGGGGGAAAAAAAAAACAGAGGGACGACAAAATGGAAAGCGCCAAGAAAAAAGATCATCTAGAATTATATTTACTAAAATAGACATGTGAGAAGATAACATAAAGTTCTAAGAAACGGTTTTCTGGAATTGTATTTTATGGTAGGAACATTCAAGTATTTATGTACTAAAAGAGTAGAAGTATGTACTGAAAGTGACATGTCATGGGAGCTGACAGGCGAGAAGAATTTACAATATGGAAACTTCAGAAGTTCAAGCGTAAAAATTGTCACACATGGGGCAATTATCCATCTCTACTTAACCAATGAGTTATGGTAACTGAGTACAGGAAGAGGCACAAGAAGGGCAACTAGCCCACAAGATAACATGCAGGTGTTGACAGGCTGATTCATGAATGCTTATATTAACCACTCTAAACCTTCCAAAGGTAGATGATAAATAGTAAAAAAAAAAAACAACTAAAACTTTTATGCCTCTATATGGTCTAAAAAAAAATTAAAAAAATTAGTAGGAAATGCTTTTTCTGATGCTAAGCAATACAAAGGGTTTGACCAGGTAAAAAGATAAAAGGATGAGGATATTGCTCTGACTCCTTAAAAAAATAATTGCCCCGTGTCAAGCCCATTCAATCAATTCTTTTTTTTTTTTTTTTTTAAAGGGGTACGTGTTTTGTTTTCAAATCAACAGGTGTCAGAAAGTGATACAGATTCGTAATTTACTTCTGTTTAAAAAACTCAAGTCTTCCAGTACTTATGAGCTGCTGCATGTCCTGCAGGAAGTGGTGTATTTTTTTCCAGTCGGGCACAGTGCTCTCTGCTGCCACCTCTGTCTGTGCCAGGAACTGTCCAGAGCAGGATTTTTTCTATAGAGATTTTTCTACTGCTCTGGGTAGCAGAGATCACGGTGTCAGACTGTAAACAATACTCCGCTTCCTGTAGGACATACAACAACTGATAAGTACTGGAAGGTCTAATTTTTTTTTTTTTTTTTTTAATAGAAGTAATTTACAAATCTGTATACATTTCTGTAACTGCATACAGTTGATCATTTTCTTTTCACACGTACCAGCTGAAAATTTTGAAGTTCTGCCAGCGTCCTTTTGTCCACAAGTACGGGACCCTTAAGTCGACAATGAAAAGCTTCATCTATTCTTCTGTATGGATAGAGGTCTTTAATGGGGAGCACTAGAGGCGGAGGTTCACTGGTTTGGTCCGCGCTGTCTCCAGATGTGGAGCGACGCTCTGTGGCCTCTAAGAAATAAGAATTTGTTAAAAGATGTTATAAACAAAACAAAAACAAAAATACAATTCTGTAATTAGGAACTAAAACATACATGAGGTTTTTTCCCCCCTTTCAAACTATTGCATTTTTTCCTGACTGCAAAAAAAAAATCGGACTAAAGAGAGCATGAAAGTCTGCACAGGAGAAAATAGGAAAAAATATATATTTAATAAAAATTCCCTGGTACTTTAATCTTAATTCCCGCCCAGCACTGAGCGAGTAGCCGTCCATGTGCACTGCCACTCCATTCACTGTCTACAGAGCTGACAGAAATAGTCAAGATAGTTGGAAATCCCGTAGTCAGACCCCCCCATGACCTGACACATATGCCTTGCAATGTCTCTTTAAGAAAGTGGTCACTTCTGCACCCTCATATACACAGGTTGAAGGAGAAGTCCGGCAAATTTTTTAATGAAAGTATTGTATTGCCCCCCAAAAGTTATACGAATCACCAATATACACTTATTACTGGAAATGCTTATAAAGTGCTTTTTTCCCTGCACTTACTACTGCATCAAGGCTTCACTTCCTGGATAACATGGTGATGTCACTTCCTGGATAACATGGTGATGTCACTTCCTGGATAACATGGTGATGTCACGACCCGACTCCCAGAGCTGTGTGGGCTGTGGCTGTTGGAGAGGATGATGGCAGGGGGACACTGAGGGACACAGGGCACTGGAGTGACACTGAGCATCCCTCTGCCATCATCCTCTCCAGCAGCCACAGCCCGCACAGCTCTGGGAGTCGGGTCATGACATAACCATGTTATCCAGGAAGTGACATCACCATGTTATCCAGGAAGTGACATCACCATGTTATCCAGGAAGTGAAGCCTTGATGCAGTAGTAAGTGCAGGGGGAAAAGTTTTTAAGCATTTTCTGTAATAAGTGTAAATTGGGGATTTTTATAACTTTTGGGGGGCAATACAATACTTTAATAAAAATTTTCGTCGGACTTCTCCTTTAATAGAAGAGAGCCCTGAATTCTTAGAGGTCATCTCTACTCCAGTGAGTTATTCCTCAGCTCATGATCCTGTCTAACACATATCTCCTCCTATAATAATACCCCTAACCCTAATGTATATGTTGTAGTAGACAGGGCACAGATCTGCAGATGTAGACCTGTTACTGGGTTCATCCTTACCTTTCAGCATCAGTTTGAACTCCTGCAACAGAACTTCATGTGTGACCTCAGCTCCCGGCATTCCTGGAGGACCGGGAGGCCCTGGAGGTCCTGGTGGACCTGGTGGCCCAGATAGTCTCTGAAGTAAAACAGAAGAATCACTCAGCACTGAACTTTAACAACCATAACAGCCTATACTGACCAAAATGCAAAGCAATTCATCCCAGACGATCATTTATCAATGATTAACCATCAACCTACATCTACGTAGTGTTTATTAGGCCATTATTCTAGTCCTGGAAACATTCATGGTTGGGAACCAATCCTGGAGGAGGAAAATAATCCCACAAGGATCTGACCAACAATGATGAAGGACTAAGCAGATAGAGATACTTACTTGATTTTTGGTAAGTTTACATTTCTTTTTGGGGTAAGTCCCATCATCGACTCGGTCTCTAAATTTAACCCATGTCAATGCAGGATCTGGTTTTTCAGGACCGGGAGATTCAGAAAGCTAAAACAAAGGGGAGACAAATCCATATCAGCAATTCATTTTTTTAAAATAAATTCTCTAATACTGTAACAGGTTGTAAGGAAACCCGGGACCTGGATGGAATAAAGGGACAGATAGGGACAGCCCTAGCGCTAAGCCCCCCAAGAATGTCCCTGCCTACTTGCTCGTCCCATCCTAAGTAGTTGGCGACAACTGGGCAATGTTCCCTTCACTAGGTAAGTGAAACACAGAACTAGACAAGACAAGGTCCCAGAGCATAAGTGGAGTCTTAGTCCAGAGCGTGATTGGACCAGCCCTTTGACATCCAGACCACAGACTGGCAGGAAATGGAGATGAGTGGAGAAAGCAACAGTCCATCACTACTCAGTATAAACTAGACCCAGTACTAGAGCTAACTGAAGAAACCAGACGGGTGTGGTGCAGAATCCGTCAATCATCACACAGCAAGTACTAGATTAAGACAGAGTTCAGACTGGTGCAAAGGAAACATACAGTTCAGACACTGAATTATGGCCAAAAGCGTAGATTCAGACAGGGCAGAGGACTAAAATGAGGTCTGAATGGACATAACACAGGTACTGGCAGTATAAATAGTATAGTATTACCACCTTGGAAAAGTAAATGGAGTAGACTCTGTTCACACTGTGTTCTGGCACACTCTCCGTCTGAAGTGTGCCAATAAACTTTAAGGTGCATATACACATTAGTCAATAGAAATGGATAATTTCAGCCATAATAAATGCTCATTTGGTGAAAGTTAAATGATTATTTTAGCTGCACAGTAAATGGGTCCAGAAGCAGCAACCAGGTCCGGCCATTACAAAGTGAATGGAGCCAACTGCTTCCGGGCCCAATCAGCTGTTCAGGCCCCAGTGACTCTAATGGGGCGTTTGATTAACGATTTAACAAAATGCGTTTGATTAACGATTTAATGAAATGGTGATGATTAATTATTAATTTTGAAGCAACGATTTGGTTTTTATAACGATCAGCATTTAGATGGAGAAAAATCGTTAGAAGATTCGTAAGAAAAATCGTTATTGCGAGCGTTTTTAAGATTGCTTAAGCCCATCTTTTACATAGGGTGAATCTTTAAAAGACTGTTTACACAAAGCGATCTTCCGTGTAAATGCAGCATCAGGCAGTGTGAGGCATGGCCATATTTAGTCCTCCAACGTCAAAGACGCTCTTTGTAGACTATCCTCTCGGGCTGATGAAGGTTCTCTATGGTTTCGTTTTATGTCTGCAATTAAATTATTAAACCAAGCTTCTGGATAATCTGGTTAAACAAAACTTCTGGATAATCTGATAGTGAGAAGTAACAAGAGGCTGATCACAGATGCTTTGCCCCACAGCAAACAATGATCTGTGCTAAATCTCCCTACAGTGCCACCACAGGTGAAACGACACATTACACAGTTCACACGTAAAGCGGTTTTCTTATTTAAGAATACTTGTCTATTCTCTCCAGCGGCTCCACAAAGAATGAATGGAACCATGGTTTACATGCTGACCCTCGGCTCCATTCATAACAAAGGAGCTGGGGTGCCAACTGAGATCCCCAGTCCCTTTGCCATACTTGTCCCCTAAATATTTCATTTTACAACTCGAATGAAATTTGTGAACAAATTTGTTGGTTCATTTCTAGGTGAACTACAAAAAATATTTGGATTAAATTTCCCTCATATGGTTGTACATGGTAGAATGGATCACATAAAGATGCCTTAGGCTGGGCTCACACTGCGTTTTTGCAATCCATTTTTGCAATGCGTTTTGTTTTTTTTTTCTTCAAAAAACGGATGCATTTCTGTGCATCAGTTTTCCATTGATTTCTATTATTATATAATGAATCAAACGGATCTGTTTGTTTTTTTTTACACACACAAAAACGTAGTCAACCTCATTTTTGTGTCCATTAAAAAAACATCAGTTTTGATATGTCAACAGAAAAACGGATCACACAAATGCATAATTTTTTTTTCATCCTTTTTTGAAAAAAAACAACAAAAAAAACGCAGTTTGAACCCAGCCTTAGGGCACACACCCAATATATTAAAGGAGAGTTATCAAGATAACAAATAATACTTTATTTTCAATGAGCATTTCAAGTGTTACTTTTTTTGCCCACATTACATTTTCCATGGGGCCCAATATATATGATGAATGCCAAAAGTGATCTTTCGGCGCGTCAAGACAGCATTTGGGCAACGTATGCCATCGAATGTCTGTAAAGTGGCAAAAGACAAAGCCTTCCTTTGGAGGTACATATCGGGAAAGAGTTCCAATACCTCGACACAAGGCTCATATGTCAAGTGAACAGAGCCTTAAAAGCAACTAAAATACTATTCCTTTTCCGCTTCTGCTTCGTAGTTGAAGTGAATGGGATCTGATTCCAGTTGACTACAGCACAGCAAACAACACGAGCCTGCCTGCCGTGCCTTTTGTGCATCCTGTAACACGTAAAACCCGCCAAGGCGATAAAAGAAAGGCTTACGTCTAAGGACAAATGAAGTGTCCATGGCACCTACTAGTGTAATAACTACTGGACCCGGTATATGTGTTAATGAAAACATCCACAGAGGGAAAATATCTGCGGAAAGGTATGTCAGGGCTGTATTACATACCCAGCGCTATGTAATCAGAGTCTTGAATTCCTATATAAACACAATACTTTAGTCCAATTCACAAAAAAATACTGAGAAAGTAAAATGTCAGTCCAAGTATTGGAGCCTTCCAAATTCTTTCTATGATGGAGAAAACAAGTAAGAACCTTTAGATCACATTGATTTCTAAAACGGGTAAGAACCACAGTAAAAGTGCACGATAAATGCAAAGATTCCACATGTTGAACATAGGGACTATCCAGCCTTACAAAATAAGTGGCCTACCCTGAAGACCAACTTATAGTCAGACCTCCGCCATGCTAGAACTGATTACCGTATTTTCCGGCATATAAGACGACCCCAACTTGTCCAGTTGAAATATAGAGTTTAGGATATACTCGCCGTATAAGACTACCGCTCTTCCAACGCTCACCAAAAAAAAATGTATTAAAAATATACAGTAGCAGCGAGATCTGGGAGGTAGAGAAGGAGGTACAGTAATACATACAAGGGCCGGCCAGACAGGTGATAGTGGTGTGTTTTTCTGGGCACAGCACCACTCTACCATATCTTTTTTCCATAACCCGGACACCTGCAGCTTGCTCTGCCCTTCGTATGGTCACCGCATATGACTGAGATGCGGACGTTTTTGAGCTCCCTCCACCGTGTGCGGCAAGCGCAGATTCTCCAGTCTGGTTCCGAAGCTTTTCAGCACCCGTCCTATAAGATCACACTCAGCGTATAAGACGACCCCTGACTTTTGAGAAGATTTTCCTGTGTTAAAAAGTAGCCTTATACACAGGAAAATACAATACCTATCTTGAGGATACACCAGCAGATTTATAAGGCTGGATAACCGCTTTGGCATATTAGAGTTAAGGCGCCCATACAACTTATACCTGGTGGCGGGAGGGTACCAAGCTGTTTGGGTGAGCCATAGCACCCTCTCTTCCATATATTATGTCCTGTAGCCATGCTCTGTTACTATAGCTTGGCTCCCATTAACTTCAAGGCTTCCTGTGCCATACAGTGTGTCTACATTGGGTGCCGCAGATTGTCCAAACAGCTGGGTGTCTGCACCCTGCTGACAAACTATTAATGGCCTATAGACCATCATGTGTAATGCATGTCAAAACTTGCCTAAGGCCACACAAACCTGGGCACCATAAGATGTGAGTACCCTATGCAAATTGATTGTTCATGGGTGTAAAGGTCCCCATACACCCTATACCTTAGTCAGCCGTACCTACTGTTCACGGTCAGTGTAAGGTGAATGCATCTCTTTTGACCAACCACTGTCGGATAATGTCAGATAGGGGTTGGGGGTGATGGAAAATCACTGCTCGACCCTATTGTTCTGGGAGACATAAGTTGCAGCTGCAGCTTAACCCTCCCTCCAAATAGAGAACACAGGATGGCTTAGCCATGCGAAATGTTCCTGCGTATGGGTAATATGGGGCCGGATGGTTAGCTGCCGGCCATAATGACCCGACCTCAATGGGAGCACAATAACACATTATTGAGTTATCCAACCACAGCCATACAACTTCACCGTCATAACTGGGTTTTTTTATTTTTCCATAGAGGACAAGGTTTTTGGGGCTCAAATTATATGTTCCTGCGGAATCATTACAGGTTTGTATAGAACAAGGAACAAATAGTACAGTAGTAACTACAGCATTTCTTTATATCAGGGATGGGGAACCTTGGCTCTCCAGCTGTTGCAAAATTACAATTCCCATCAAGCCTGGACAACCAAAGCTAAAGCTTTGGCCGTCCAGGCATGATGGATATTGTAGTTTTGCAACAGCTGGAGGGCCAAAGATTCCCCATCCCTGCTGTATATGTTCACTTGGGGTAGTAATGCAGTAGTTCGAATGTAACGTCAATGGCAGATTTCTCCAAGTTAGATTGAGACCTAACTATGGACTATATATAGACAAGCATCTATTAATGCACCCATATATTCTCCTACATAGCACATGCACTTGTGAAGATTACTCATAAGAGCTGTTTACCACCTGTCTTTCATATAAACCCAAGCTGGAGAGGTACCAACCTGTCTGGTAACCATACTCTACGTGCCACCCAATTATACTAGCGTCTCTGCTGCCCCTAGAAACCAGACTGCCAACTCCTTTGTTATTGAGCAACTACATTTCCTGAAAATCCCACCCTTTAAGGGCAAAGTTTCTTGCGTAACAAGAACCTTGCGCAAGGGTGCCTAAAATACTATTCACACCCTAACTATTTGGCACACAGATTGAAAACAATGGAAGGAGACGCCCCGACCACGTCTCTCTATGGATGATGGGTGCAGTGTAACACAGTAGACATTATACCTTGTAGAACTTTCAAAGCAACAAACATATAACGCGTATGGCCTCCAATAGCTTGTGTGCCAAGAACGGCATCTGCTGTAAGACTCAATGTCAATGTCTGGCCAAGGGCAGGTTAAAGAAGTCAGAGTCAGCTGGTTTCTGCCGAAGTGTGCTTTCCCCATTAGTGAAATGAGGGTGTGGTATGTGCCAGCCACACTTCAAACAGGATGTAATAAAACACAGCAATGAGAATAATAGCCATTGGGCAAGACCACTGCGCTTGTAAAAATGTTGATTTTATTTCTAATAATAAAAAAATGAACAATGATTTCTTCTGGTGAGGCAAGAGACGACGGCCAGGCCAAGATATGTCTTGTGCAATATGGGTCATAAACAGTCTCGGCAGCACCTTGCGGACTCTCACTGGGCTCACTTTACCACTTGTTGCAATTTTATCTAATTATCATATTTTGTTTCTTATCTGAAATTTATATTTATTCATATAAAAAAAATATATAAATGAAATTTCTCTCTAAAATCCAGATATCAGCAAAGAGCAAACTTTGACCACAGCAATGAGATGGCTCCTGATAAGCACAACTTGAGCATGCGTTAATCGGATCGCTCGGCATTTGGATATCAGGGCTGAAGTTAGATGTATCCCTAGGGAGTCCTGGAAAACATAGATACAGCCTATTATATCCAAGTTTTCCAGGACTCCCTAGGGATGCATGAGACACGCTCATCTCTACTCTCGATTTCTCTTGATATCTATAACATATTTGATCTATGTCATGTATTTTTATTTTTCTGCCCTTGACTCCCAGTGCAAAAAAAAAATGTATACCATGTGGTAAATTTTTTAATGCACAGTAGCCCTTTTCACCAGTAATAAGCAGGTTGCTGACTGGCTAGTACAGAGGTTTTTGCCAAGGGACTCAGGCCCCCTTCCGTGGTCAGAAAACACTGATCAGGAAGCCTTTCAGGAGGCTTTATGAAACCATCAGTGTTTCCTGACCATAAAAACAAAGGTGAAAAAAAAATACATACTCACCTGCTGCACAGCTGCAGCGGTGCTCTGCTCTGGTTTCTCTATCTCCCAGCCCTGTCAAGCACAGCCCCACATTTAACTGTATGCTAGGAGCGTGTAGAGTTAAAGGACCAGCATCAGCATCTGGTGACAGTTGCCCAGGTGCTGGAGCTAAACTGGGCTGCCATACACAGAATCCGAAATTCTGGACAGTTTCCAGATATGCATCCAGAGCTGTCTAGAATTCTGTATGCCCCTATATGGTTCTAAAGGTGCCCATTCACCGTATACTAAAGTCATCCAAACCTTCACTGGAGGGGTTGGCCAACTCTCTTAGGTATATAGCAACCTCCCACTCTCCACCGACAGATGATGTCAGTAAATATTTAAAACACTTTTCTGACACAACGTTTTGGAGGTAGCTTCCTTTTAACAGAACAGATCTTGGTGCTGGCTTTTTGGAGAGACTCTATTATCACAACATCAAAGGGCTAATGTTTCTTAAATAGAAACATCACATCACTCCTTTGATCCTGTGACAACAGGCCTCTCTGGGGCCAACCACCGCTCTGTACTGATGAGGGGCAATACCCCCAAAAAGTTGTCTATAGATGAGTAATCGTTACTTCTGGAGAGGATTTTGGCTTGGCTTAAATCCCCCGCCATATTACAAGGCTTCAAATCCAAGTCAAATAGCGACTCTAAGGAGAAGATCTCTGTTGTAAGATAGCTGCTTTGCATATTCTTTCTAGAATTCCCAGTTGAGCATGAATGGCCCCACACCTCCATGTGTCTTCGTGATGGTCTCCTCAAAGAAACCATGTCATTCACTCATTGAATTTGTATTTGGTAGCTGTTCATAAGAACTCTTTACCTGAGGTCTATGAGGGCATATGCCATGGGTCTCCAAACTGCGGCCCTCCAGCTGTTGCAAAACCACAACTCCCATCATGCCTGGACAGCTATAGCTTTGGATTTGGCTGTCCAAGCATGATGGGAAATGTAGTTTTGCAACAGCTGGAGGGCCGAAGTTTGGTGACCAATGGCATATGCTAAGAAGGGTTACACATACCACCTGCCACCCCAAGAGATTTTTTAAGGTAAATCACTGTTCTAATTCACTCATCTGACCTTTATTTCCTTGTAAGCATATATATCTATTTAAACGTGTAAGGATGGTTCTACGAACGACAGTGGGGTCTGATTTGCTTAAAACGGCATTATCAGCAGGTTCTGCCCAATAAACCTGCTGATATGCCCCACAACTTCTTTACCTGATGACTGCAGGGCTGTGAATCATTCTCCTCTTCTGCCCCGCATTATGTAGATAGCCCCTAATTGCCCCTATGCTATTTAGGTGCTTAGGAGCATTTGGGGCGTTACCCGAGGGCCTGGAGTACCAGATTGGCCTGTCCAGCCCGCTCCCTCTTGTGCCGCTCACTAGTCATATATAAATATACATAGTGGGCAGCCAAGAGCAACCCCCTTCGGCCCACCCAGCACACCCCTCCTGTGGCGCCCAATGAAATTGCTGCTAATAGTGCCGTTAAGTGTGTCACCATACTTGTAGGTTACACTACTTGTAGGTTCGGCTTTATGGGGAGACCCTGTTACTATGTATGGGATGTTTATGACGGTCAACCTGTGCTTATGATCTGCAATAGTCTTTATTTCCTTTACAAGAAGACGCACAGTTACATACTGTATACACAGAACAACTCTCCAAACAACCCCTACAAGTGAAAGTGTACAAGTTACCCACTATGAGAGAACTATGGTCAAACAAACACAGTCCAGGGTTCAGGTTCTCACCTTAATTTGCAATAACAGCAACACATATACCTAAACATACATTATAACAACACAACACAAATTAATGGGTCAATATTAGCAGACAAACTTTGATTTGTCAGTTAGCTTCACCATTAGGGTTGAGCTTGATGCTCAGTCGAGCATAGTATTTGATCAAGCATTGGGGTGCTCGATCGAATTCGATGCCCGACCTAGCACCTCGTGGCACTTGTTTCCTTTAATAACTGAAAGCGAAATGGTTATTGCCAGCATCCTGCCGGAGATCTAACGTGTCTTGCAGAAACTTATAAAAAAAATTTTGTTCTAATTTTTGTATATTTTGTTAAAATATTCCTTCAAGGAACTAAATATACAAAAACTAGAACGAAAAATTATAATAGGTTAACCAAGGCACCCCCTCAATTCTGCCGAACAGGGGGCACCTGTTTAAATGCTTGAGTCTCCCATTGGATTCAATGGGGTTCATTACTCGAGTTGGGAACTTGAGCATTGAAAAACGCTTGACTCGAGTAAAGAGCACAGAAGCATTTAAGTGCTCACTGTTCACCAAAACAAGCAGTGTGCCAGTTGTACATCACTGTATGCAGGTTTCTTCTCTAACCCGCTTTCATTTACAGGGGTGTGTTGTTCTTGTTCTTCTGATCTCAGCAAATCCCCAAGATATGCTATAAATGGCTGATAGCTGTGGGTTTCACTTCTGGGACCTGCATTTATCTGAAGAGTGAGGACCTCCCATGGTCCCTTCTGGAGTGTCTGCAGCCCACAGTCCTACACTGTTTACAACACTCCCATTGACGTCTATGGAATCTCTGTAAACTGTGTAGGTATGGCAGCTAGATAGGTAATGGTCGCATAGATGATACCCACATCTATCAGACAGTTATGATATATTCAGTGGATATGCCATACATATTTCGGATAGGTACCCCTTTCAGTTGAAAGGTCACCTGGGTGGCAACAGAGTGATAAATTGTTGTCTGTTTCTAAGGACAACCAAAATATATATAAATATATTTTTAGGTTCTGCACATGAAGGGAAAAAAAATTATGAAATAAAATAAATAAAAACATTAAAGCAAAAAAATTCTTCTGAAACATACACAGAATGGTAACAATTATACATAGCTCTAGCACATTACCCAGCCTTCAGGTATTGCACCTGGTCTTGTAGCTGTAATATTTCAGAATGTTGCCTTGCATTAAAAAAAATCATAAATGTTTTTTTTTTTTTTTTTTTTTCAAGTCAACTGGTGCCAGAGATTTGTGATTTACTTCTATTAAAAAATCTCCAGTCTTCCAGCTGCTATATGTCCTGCAGGAAGTGGTGTATTCTTTCCAGTCTGACATAGTGCTCTCTGCTGCCACCTCTGTCCATGTCAGGATCTACCCAGATCAGTAGCAAATCCCCATAGAAAACCTCTCCTGCTCTCCAGACTATAAAGAATACCACTTTCTGCAAGACATACAGAACTGGAAGACTTGAGATTTTTTTTAATGGAAGTAAATTACAAATCTTTGCCATCAGTTGATTTGAAAGAAATTACTTCTTTGCTGAACTACCCCTTTAAACATAAGCAGATACTATAAGGTTGATATAAATGTAATATATATATATATTAACCCAATAAAAATCCTGCAAAACATTAAACTCTATTTACTTTTCTTCAGTTTCTCAATGTCAGGCCTGCTCTATTGATTACATTATAAGATCTATGGCATGTTAGTCTGATTAAAGGGAGGGTAAAAAAAAAACTCGGCCTGTTTTTCTGGTAGACGAACAGTAATTCACTCTCCACCCAAGTGCTGTTGTGAAGTCTGAATGGCTTCTGGAAGGAGCCCCATTGCACAGTGATTATTTAATTACTATGGCATGCAGAAGCAGTCCCGACTCTGGCTGGCTGGGATCTTCTTTGTTTTGGCAGCTTTAAGTCGAGGCACTGAGGCAAGGCTGCCAATTCAGGTGCTGCCAGGCTCTGTCCTACTGGACATGCAGCCTAATACACAGCAGCTTAGGAGAGGTGGCATGGTGAGTGCACACAGTCTCACAGTTACTTATGCCGCTGCAGCTGATTCATAAATCTTTCCGGTTAGCAAAGCTTGGCTGGTGACAGTGACATCTACTGGAGCCGGACAATATCATATAGCTTACGTGCTGCAAAAAAAACGAAAATATTTCTGCACTATGTATACTCTATACTGACACAATCTCATTATTGTTATTCATTCCCGTCACCATTTCGTATATGACGATAAAATACTTTTTAGCGCTTCGGTCAATGAGAAAGCCTCATGTTTCTAGGTCTATTCTAACATACTTAAACATACTTTTTTTTTATTTGTCGCCCCACTGCACGCTGGGGGGTATACTCACCAGTGATGATCAGCACGGCTTTATTCTGGTCCTGTGGCGCCATTCAATTCCTGTACGCGTTCATGTCACGGTTCTTCTATCTCCATGTTGATTCAAGGCCGAAAGTCACACTCTGCATTCTCAATGGGAGACAGTGGCGTAGCTACCATAGAGGCAGGGTAGGCAGCTGCTATGGGGCCCATGCAGGAAGGGGGCCTGGGCATGTACAGGAAACATAAGAGCCTCCTGTGTCCTGCTGCTTAACCCCTTGTGTACTGCAGTGTATAGGTGACCCAGTGTTTACTTGCTGCAACATTTTGTAGCAGCAGGCAAGACTCTGCATCTGGCCACACAAGATTTTCTGGCCACATCACCGAGCCTATATATATATATATATATATATATATATATATATATATATATATATATACACAGTGCTTTTTTACGTGCGTAGGGGGGGGGGGGCAAACAGTTTTTTGCTATGAAGCCCAATGGATCCTAGCTACGCCCCTGATGGGAGAGTGTGACTTCCGGCCTTAAATCGACATGAAGACAGAATAGGGGTCAGAAGAGCGGTGACGTGAATGTGCGTGGACCGCAGGACCAGAACGAAGCCGCGCCGCAGGACACCGATCATCGCTGGTGAGTATACACGCCAGTGCGTGCGGGGGGGGGGGGGGGACAAATAAAAAAAAAAATTCTGAAATGCTTCTTTAATATTTCTTTTCTGCCATATACAGTGACTGGGAGAACAGGAAAAAAAATGTACTTCTGAAAATTAAAAAAAGCTATATAAAGTTTAACGTATATGTTTGCAAGAAAATAATTATGTGAACCCAACCTAAGAGTGCAAAATGCATGCCACCTATTATTTTATCCATGAATGAACACATAAATACATGTTCATCTTCCATTGCCATCTATTACCCAGCATCCCACTGAGTTTTTGGGTTTGCTGTCCCTGACAGAGAATAGAAGTTGATATATAATAAAGGAAGTAGCCAGAACAACTGAAGATAGCTAAAGAAGGGGTACCCCATAGTAAAAACTGATGGTGATTTTTGGCTTGGCATATGTCTCTAGTAGAGATGAGCGAATTTTGAGCATGATCGAGTCCGTCCAAACCCGAGCAACGTTTGATTACGAGTGGCTGAAGAAGTTGGATGCAGCCCTAGGGAGTCCTGAAAAACATGAATACAACCTCTGGCTGTATCCATGTTTTCCTGGACTCCCTAGGGCTGCATTGAACTTCTTTAGCCACCAGTAATCAAATGTAAAAAGTTTGGGTTCGGATGAACCTAAGAATCCTCAAGATTCACTTTTGTTTTCTCTAATCCCTAGTCAATTTTCTTTGACTCCTAGATGGAGTCAAACTCTGACTTGAAAGAAGACCACTTTTTATAAGTGGGGTGAGAGCTGTTTTGCATATCATTTCTTCCCAGAATTCCCAGTGGAGCAGGAATGGGCCTTTTAGTCACCACACGTCTTTATGGTGGACTCTATGGATCTCTTATCCCTTTGTCCCATGTTGCAAGGCCTCTCACTATCCAGCCAACACCTTGCTCTGCACTGAAGAGGGGGAACAACCTTGAAACAGCTGTCTGCCGATGGGTCGTCTTTCCTTTTGGAGAGATTTTTGGCTTGGCATATATCCTTAGTCCATTTTCTAAGAATCCTTAATGGAGTGAAACACTGACTTGAAGGGATGTCACTTTTTCTAATTGTTTTGAGAGCTATTTTGCATATCCTTTCTTACCAGAATTCCCAGTAAAGCACAAATGGTCTTCACACAGCTTGTGGCAGACTCTACTTAAGGAAAACTAACATCCTTTGTGCCTATAATGAAAGGGAGGCAACAAAACTTAGCTGTCCTCACATGAGGCTCAGTGCTGTTTTCGCGACTGCCCTATAGCTTACTCATGTAGTGAGAATAGAGCCATAACACCAAGTGAAGTGCCGTAAAATAAAAAAAATAGGCTGCAGGCAGGGGGGTGCGTGAACATAATAAAAAAACACATTCTCTTGCACTTGCCACTGGTTTCTTTCGGACAGCCATCAGAAGCAATTTTCGCCCAACTTCTTCCCACCCCAGTCATTGATTGGCTGAGCGGGCTATCCATCAACGGGCTATGTGACGTTCCAGCAGCAGGGGCTGCTGGAGGCCGGTATGGTTAAAGCAGCGCTACGGGAGCACAGGGATATGTACGTATAATTCCTTTATTATGTTCCAGCACCCCCCTGCCAGCCTCTGTCTTTTTTATTGTCATGGGACTTCTCCTTTTAAATAATATTATAAAACATCCAAAAACATAGTTTACATCTGACAACTTTGGAAATCCAAAAACAGACTACAAATCCGAATTGTTGTCAACAACCTGGGAAAAAAATAAAAAGCAAAACACATCATTCAGCCATTAATACGCTTATTTCCACAAAATGATGACGTAAAACTCAGTGTGAACTGTATAACCGGACCTATTTCTATTAACGGAATAATAGCCTGAATACTTACCAGGCGCAACGGAATTCTACTTGTTGACAGTAATCACATTAAACCTTCAGAGTTAAAAGATATCTTCAGTGCTAAACTTGTTCCATGCGCTTATATTAGGCCAAAAATTACTTCTTGTAAAAGGTCATGATGGGCTCGCCAATCTTGATATTCAACAAGAAATCTTTCCAACATGTTGGAAAAATATCCTTACTTCCTTTTCTATTAGCCTGTGATCCTTACTCAAAACTTCTAAGAGGACGGACGCATGTGTCACCAACCATCCGTGATAGCTATCCGCTCCTAATTCCTATTGGGCCCCTATTTATGTGAGCATTATGCGGTGGACAGTGTTAAATAGAAGCACTTTCTAACTCACTATATGGGGTCTGTACATATAAAACCATATAAAAGAAAAACCATGAGACAAAAGACATCCCAAACTGCTTACGTAGCTAAATAGCTATGCAGAAAGTGAGACTGATCATATATTGCAGATCCTGCAGTTAACTAAAAAAAAAAAAGTTTTTTGCTACTGCTCCGAAGTGTCATAGAGGTGTGGCCAGGCACTAAAGTGACACTGCAGAGCAGCAATAGAAACTTTTGTATTTGGGGATTTCAGCCCCACACAACTGCAATAAAGATGTGATTGATCTCACTGTTTACAGAGCTATGTACCTACGTAAGTAGCTTGGGACGTGTTTTCTAGCTAACAGTATCACTTTAAGAGATTATTAAGTCGAGTTAATATGTTTCAATGGCTAACTGAAAATATAACAAATTACAAGCTTTCAAGACTACCTAGGTCTCCTCATCATGCACGGTTAAACACAATATTGGACCATGCCTGACGAAGAGACTATTGTAGTCTAGAAAGCTTGTAATTGTTATTATTTTTTTAGCCAATCATTTAAGGGAACCAATCAACACATTTGTGCTGACTGGGCTTCCAGAACGTCTGCATGCACCTGGCAGCCGTCTCTCTGGTGGTGCATCTCCCATAGATGCCAATGGGAGATGCACCACAGGATGGAAGACACCACTCTTCTGGTAGTACTGGTAATGGAGAAAATGATTAGATTATTGTGTTTGTTCAGGAGTAGAGATGAGCGCAATTTCAGCATGCTCAAGTCCAATTGTTTGGCATATGAATACCACTGGCTGAAGAAGCTGGATGCAGCTCTAGGCTATGTTCACACAACGTATGTTTTGTATAAATCAAGGCCGTTGTTTACAATTTGCAACAACTTCCGGGATTTATACAAACCATACGTTGTCTGTGAATGAATGGAATCCCAGCTGGAGCGTATACACACAGTACACACTCCGGCTGGGATTCCATCCAGCCAAACAAAAGCCGAGCCAGAGCGCACGCTCCGTTGTGTGAACTGACGCATCTAAATTCAGCAGAAAAGAAGATCATCCGGCCGGTACTGCAGTACCGGTCGGGATGATGTTCAGTAACACCGGCTGTTCTGTGATCCAGCCAGGTCACAGAACTGCCGGTTATACTTAATGTGAACACAGCCTTAGGCCACATTCACACACCCGTAGTGCAGTCCATGGCCGCGGACCGCACTACCGTATAAGTATCCGTAGTGCTCCGTGCTTCACGGAGCACTACGTTCACACATCATTACCCCAGACATCTGTGCCGCAAAAAAAGGTCCGCATTACATGTCCGTTTTTTTGCGGCGCGGATTGCGGCCCCGTATACACTTACGGACATGTGAACGGGGCCATAGGATAACATTGGTTTCATGTTCTGTCCCCAATTGTGGACAGAACAACAGATGTGTGAATTAGCCCTTAGGGAGTTCTGGAAAACATGGATACAGCCATAGGCTATAGCCTGTATCCATGTTTTCCTGGACTCCCTAGGGATGCATCCAATTTCTTTAGCCGCTGGTATTCATATGCTGAACGATCAGACTCAAGCATGCGTTCTTCTTTATTACACTCTGACTGGCAGACTTTGGTAGTGCCATGGCTGTCATAATGCTGGCACAGATGATATTTGACAGTGTCTCCAGTGCAACCCAACGCATGCCAATTAGCCCATTGGCCAAGAGGGATCACATGACCGGCTCTAAAATTACTTCGCGAAAAGTTTCGCTGACATCTGTTATATAGAACAGATAGGCTCGTCGTTGAATGCAAGGAAATCCCAATGTCTTACAGATGTACATAACTTACTCAAGCATCTCGCCTTGTTTTCGACCTCGTCTGGTAATGTAAAAGCCAGTAAAGCTATTTTTATCCTATCAACTAGAGAATAATAAGGCTCATTTTACTAGTGCAGCCTGTTATACTAACCAAACTTGTGTCTGTACTGCGGCCAAGCTACAAACACCATCTCACACCAGGGAATTGAGAATTTGTAGCTGAGCTCTGTGACTTCTACAAATCTCCTATCAGCAGATCAACCTCTGAAATTAGTTGTTTGATTGTATAATACAAGAGTATCACAAGTCCCACTCTACTTTGAAATTGACACTTTAAGTCCAATCTGAGCTCCTTGCGGCCCCTTCAAGCATGAAAGGAAATGTAAGCAGGTAATTCCACCCCTGTGCTGAAATATTCCTTTGATTCCTGACATCTCTGAACATACGGCACGTGCTGTTAAAGTGAAATTGTCTCTTTTTTCTTTGATATTGCACTTAAGTTAACAAGCATAAAGAAGGTTTCCGCACGTTTTGCACACAAGTCATTCAGATATGTCAGGAAGGTGCAATAGGTATGGCGTCTGGGACCGACTTTGTTCCTTAGGGTGAGAAGCTATTATTTTTAGTTAATGGGTAATAGGTAATTACACTTTGTAATGGACAATGTTTAGGACTAGGGATGGTCCGAACCTGCCGAGGTTCGGGTTCGTATGAACCCGAACGCTCGGCATCAGATTCCTGCTGTCTATGGCTGTATCCCAGTTTTCCAGGCGGTCCTCCCACTGGATCCGCCCGCTGCACGGAGCGGGCAGACAGCGGGAATCATTACCGAGAGTTCGGGTTTGTACGGACCCAAACCAAACTTGGTTCGGACCATCCCTACTTAGGACATATCAATAGTCTTGATTGGTCGGGGTCTTGCTGTTCAGAACAAGTAAAAAGAAGCACAGCTGTGTGCTGTTTCTCCCCGCTCATTGTACAAGAAAGGAAACTGACTAGTGATGAGCGAGCATGCTCGAGCTTGGTACTCGTTCGAGTATTAGGGTACTCAATGGTGCTCGGTACTCGGAAGAGCATCTCGCGATACTCATGACAATGGTATCTTTCTCTTCCTGCATGTTTGGCGGCTTTTTCTCAGCCAATCGTCATGCAGGAGAGTCTTTGGGATCTCGTAGCATCATGTGGGAACCCTACATGTCGAAAGCAACGATTGGGTGAGCAGATTAGATGACCTGGGCATATAAGAATCAGGTCCCGCGGTGCTCGCGTCAGACGCAGGCTGGAAGAGATTAGGGAGAGCTGCTGCCTGTCAGGGAGAGAGTTAGGCAGAGAATTCGTGTGCGATTAGGCAGGAATTCAACATGAAGAACCCAACAGTCCTTCTAATGGCTTAAAATTTTGAAAACATTTTTTTTTTGCTACTCTTGGCTGCTGGCTTGGACTTGTAGTGCAGCTGTCAGTAGTCAATTTGTCGTGTTGCTGACATTCTCTTGGCTGGCTGGGATCTGTAGTTCAGCTATACCTATCCTCACTGTACTGCGTCTTGCACGTGGTACACCAGTTACACACATACTCTATGGAGGAGATTTATCAAACATGGCGTAAAGTGAAACTGGCTCAGTTGCCCCTAGCAACCAATCAGATTCCACCTTTCATTGCTCACAGACTCTTTTGGAAAATGAAAAGTGGAATCTGATTGGTTGCTAGGGGCAACTGAGCCAGTTTCACTTTACTCCATGTTTGATAAATCTCTCCTCAATACATCTACCCCCTGTTTCCTGTCCATTTCTGTGTTGTTTCCATCATTTTCTGAGGTTTCTAGGTTTTCAGGCAACCTTCCCTGTGCAGAGCTTTGGTCCCCTGCAAAAATGCTCGAGTTTCAAATTGACTTCAATGGGATTCGTTACTCGAAACGAGCACCCGAGCATCAGGAAATATTCGTCTTTAGTATCAAGCACCCGAGCATTTTAGTACTCGCTCATCTCTAAAACTGACCCATAGGCCTTCTATTGAAGTCCATCTACAGCAGGAATGGGGAACCTGCGTCTGTCCAGCTGTTGCAAACCTACCATTCCCATCATGCCAGGACAGCCTTTGGCTATAGTTGTGCAACAGCTGGAGGGCCAAAGAATCCCCATGCGTAATCTACAGTCACATGACATGCAGTCACTACAGTCACATGAAAAGAGCGGGAGTGAACATGCGCAATAAAGGACTCCTTTCTTGCTTGTAGAGATAAGCACAAATTAAGCATACTCGAGTCCGATCGTTCGGCATTTGTTCAGCCAACTTCTCCAGCCACCGGTATTCAAATGCCAAAAGATTAGACTCAGGTAGGATATACCGGTATACTGTAGCACCCATTACACTGTTCAATGAAGCAACCTAATGATTGTAAATGTCACCTAGGGGCAGGGCCGCTTTAACCAGAGGTCACATGGTGCACGTGCACAGGGCCGCTTTAACCAGAGGGCACCTGGTGCACGTGCACAGGGCCCACTGGTTAAAGGGGCCCCCCCGAGCAGGCTGGCCGTTGCTATGTGCGACCAGTGCGGTCGCACAGGGCTCCGGCCACCAGCCTGTCAGGGGGGAGAGCCATGGATGGGTAATCTACTTACCCCTCCATGGCGCCCCCTGCAGGCCCCCCCCCCCCCCCGTCCGCCGCTGCCCCCGCCCGCTGCTGCTGCGGCGCTTCAGCGCTTCAGCATCAGCGGTACTGACAGAGAGAGAGCCATTGGCTCCCTCCCTGTCAGTCACTCTTGTGGCTGCACTTCCTGCGGTCACAAGAGGCCGCACTCTCCCTCTAGCGCCCGACGTCACTGGAGCGTCAGCGCGAGGGTAAGGGGAGTGCAGCCTTTTGTGACCGCAGGAAGTGCGGCCACAAGAGGGAAGAGAAGAGGAACGCGTGGACCTAGGTGAGTAAAAGTGTTTGTTTTTTTCAATGTTATATGGGAGGGGGAGCTAAATACTATTGGGGAGCACAGGGGGCTATATACTATGGGGGAGCACAGGGGAGCTATATACTATGGGGGAGCACAGGGGAGCTATATACTATGGGGGAGCACAAGGGGCTATATACTATGGGGGAGCACAGGGGAGCTATATACTATGGGGGAGCACAGGGGAGCTATATACTATGGGGGAGCACAGGGGAGCTATATACTATTGGGGAGCACAGGGGGCTATATACTATTGGGGAGCACAGGGGGCTATATACTATTGGGGAGCACAGGGGAGCGCATATACTATTGGGGAGCACAGGGGGCTATATACTATGGGGGAGCACAGGGGAGCTATATACTACTGGGGAGCATAGGGGGCTATATACTACTGGGGAGCACAGGGGGCTATATACTATTGGGGAGCACAGGGGGCTATATACTATGGGGGAGCACAGGGGGTTATATACTATGGGGGAGCACAGGGGGCTATATACTATGGGGGAGCACAGGGGAGCTATATACTATGGGGGAGCACAGGGGAGCTATATACTATGGGGGAGCACAGGGGGCTATATACTATGGGGGAGCACAGGGGAGCTAAATACTATGGGGGAGCACAGGGGAGCTATATACTATGGGGGAGCACAGGGGAGCTATATACTATGGGGGAGCACAGGGGAGCTATATACTATGGGGGAGCACAGGGGGCTATATACTATGGGGGAGCACAGGGGCTATATACTCTAGGGGAGCACAGGGGAGCTATATACTATGGGGGAGCTATATACTATGGGGGAGCACAGGGGAGCTATATACTATGGGGGAGCACAGGGGAGCTATATACTATTGGGGAGCAGAGGGTGCTATATACTATGGGGGAGCACAGAGGGCTATATACTATGGGGGAGCACAGGGGAGCTATATACTATGGGGGAGCACAGGGGAGCTATATACTATGGGGGAGCACAGGGGAGCTATATACTATTGGGGAGCACAGGGGGCTATATACTATTGGGGAGCACAGGGGGCTATATACTATTGGGGAGCACAGGGGAGCGCATATACTATTGGGGAGCACAGGGGGCTATATACTATGGGGGAGCACAGGGGAGCTATATACTACTGGGGAGCACAGGGGGCTATATACTACTTGGGAACACAGGGGGCTATATACTATTGGGGAGCACAGGGGGCTATATACTGTGGGGGAGCACAGGGGGCTATATACTATGGGGGAGCACAGGGGGTTATATACTATGGGGGAGCACAGGGGAGCTATATACTATGGGGGAGCACAGGGGAGCTATATACTATGGGGGAGCACAGGGGAGCTATATACTATGGGGGAGCACAGGGGAGCTATATACTATGGGGGAGCACAGAGGGCTATATACTATGGGGGAGCACAGGGGGCTATATACTCTAGGGGAGCACAGGGGAGCTATATACTATGGGGGAGCACAGGGGAGCTATATACTATGGGGGAGCACAGGGGAGCTATATACTATTGGGGAGCACAGGGGGCTATATACTATGGGGGAGCACAGAGGGCTATATACTATGGAGGAGCACAGGGGAGCTATATACTATGGGGGAGCACAGGGGAGCTATATACCATGGGGGAGCACAGGGGAGCTATATACTATTGGGGAGCACAGGGGGCTATATACTATTGGGGAGCACAGGGGAGCGCATATACTATTGGGGAGCACAGGGGGCTATATACTATGGGGGAGCACAGGGGAGCTATATACTACTGGGGAGCACAGGGGGCTATATACTACTGGGGAGCACAGGGGGCTATATACTATTGGGGAGCACAGGGGGCTATATACTATGGGGGAGCACAGGGGGCTATATACTATGGGGGAGCACAGGGGGTTATATACTATGGGGGAGCACAGGGGGCTATATACTATGGGGGAGCACAGGGGAGCTATATACTATGGGGGAGCACAGGGGAGCTAAATACTATGGGGGAGCACAGGGGAGCTATATACTATGGGGGAGCACAGTCTAGCTATATACTATGGAAGAGCACAGGGGGCTATATACTCTGGGGGAGCACAGGGGAGCTATATACTATGGGGGAGCACAGGGGAGCTATATACTATGGGGGAGCACAGGGGAGCTATATACTATGGGGGAGCACAGGGGGCTATATACTATGGGGGAGCACAGGGGGCTATATACTATGGGGGAGCACAGGGGAGCTATATACTATGGGGGAGCACAGGGGGCTATATACTACTGGGGAGCACAGGGGGCTATATACTATTGGGGAGCACAGGGGGCTATATACTATGGGGGAGCACAGGGGAGCTATATACTACTGGGGAGCACAGGGGGCTATATACTACTGGGGAGCACAGGGGGCTATATACTATTGGGGAGCACAGGGGGCTATATACTATGGGGGAGCACAGGGGGCTATATACTATGGGGGAGCACAGGGGGTTTTATACTATGGGGGAGCACAGGGGAGCTATATACTATTGGGGAGCACAGGGGGCTATATACTATTGGGGAGCACAGGGGAGCTATATACTATTGGGGAGAACAGGGGTCTATATACTTTTGGGGAGCACAGGGGTCTATATACTATGGGGGAGAGCACAGGGGGGCTATATATTATGGAGAGCACAGGGGGGTTATATACTATTGGGGAGAGCACGGGGGCTATTTACTATTGGGGGGAGCACAGGGGGGCTATATACTATTGGGGGAGAGCACAGGGGGGCTATATACTGTTGTGGGAGAGCACAGGGGGGCTAAATACTATTGTGGGAGAGCATAGGGGGGCTATATACTATTGGAGAGCACAGGGGGGCTATATACTATTGTGGGAGAGCACAGGGGGGCTATATACTATTGTGGGAGAGCACAGGGGGCTATATACTACTGGGGAGAGTGCACAGGGGGGCTAAATACTAATGGGGGAGCGCACAGGAGGGCTGTATATAACTGGAGGAGCACATGAGGGTCTATATACTAGAGGGACACCTTAAAACCATGGAGGCACAGAGGGGTGTTACTATGTAGGGGTACAGAGGGGTGTAACTACTGTATAGGGGTACAAGGGACCTAACTACTGTATGTGTTGGAGCCTAAAATATTTGCCGGCAGATTCTGGAGAGAAGATTCACAGCCAGGAGAAGACTTCAAGGTGGCCCAGACTGGATGGAGAGAAAAAGAAAAGGTGACAGACTCTGATCGGAGAAGACACCCCGGTGAGTCACTGGATGTAACTGCACTCTGTTATAGGGTTGTAGTGTTAGGGGTCATGATGTGGCGGTATTATGTAATGGTATCATTGGTGATATCTTTCTGTTTTGTTTAGTGCAGTTTTTATGTAATATGTAATCACTTTATGGTGGAAATAGTGTTATAAGGTAACCACTGTATGTATTGGGGCTCTTGATACAGTGTGGGGGGAAATTCAGTACATTATACAATGTGCCGAAAGGGAAGGGGGGGGGCCGCTCTTGAGGGCTGTGCACTGGGCCCACCAATGTATTAAAACGGCCCTGCCTAGGGGTACTTAAAGGGATACTTAGGCTGGGACCCCTTTTCCAGCAATAACCGGGGAAGGGGTGGGAATAAAGATAATGTATCAGTTTTATTGTAAAGTGAATGGTGAAAAAATGAAATCCCTTAAAAGCTGCAGGGTTGCTGTTTTTTTTCCACTTACATTTTTTTTTTTTTTTTTGGAGTAAAATATTCTGTTTGGAGTAAAATATTTATGGTAAAAAAAAGGGTATTTGAAAAAGTAATATCCCTCAAAAAAAAACAAGCCCTCATTTGACCCTGTACATGGGAAAATGGGAAAAGAAAGAGTTATGCCCGTTCCTTTGGTGCCCGGCCCAACTGTCCTGCACTTCCTGATCTCAGTCCAGACACAAGGAAGTGCCTGCTCAGCCAATCAGGGGGCACCTTGTGTTCTGACCAGAGATGAGCTCAGCTCGAGCATGCTCGGGACTGCATTTGCTCTGTAGTGGCTGCAGAAGTTGGATGCAATTCTAGGGAGTCCTGGAAAGCATGGATACAGTCTATGCTGTATTCATGTTTTCCAAGCAGCCTTAGGGCTGCATTCAAGTTCTGCAGCCAACGCTAAAGAAATGCAGTTCGGACAGCTTGCTCGAGTTGCGCTCATCTCTAGTCTTAACACAAGGTGCCCCCTGATTGGCTGAGCAGGTACTTCCTTGTTTTGCGCTCATCTCTTGTCTTAACACAAGGTGCCCCCTGATTGGCTGAGCAGGTACTTCCTTGTTTTGCGCTCATCTCTTGTCTTAACACAAGGTGCCCCCTGATTGGCTGAGCAGGTACTTCCTTGTTTTGCACTCATCTCTTGTCTTAACACAAGGTGTCCCCTGATTGGCAGAGCAGGTACTTCCTTGTTTTCCGCTCATCTCTTGTCTTAACACAAGGTGCCCCCTGATTGGCTGAGCAGGTACTTCCTTGTTTTCCGCTCATCTCTTGTCTTAACACAAGGTGCCCCCTGATTGGCTGAGCAGGTACTTCCTTGTTTTGCGCTCATCTCTTGTCTTAACACAAGGTGCCCCCTGATTGGCTGAGCAGGTACTTCCTTGTTTTGCGCTCATCTCTAGTCTTAACACAAGGTGTCCCCTGATTGGCTGAGCAGGTACTTCATTGTTTTGCGCTCATCTCTTGTCTTAACACAAGATGCCCCCTGATTGGCTGAGCAGGTACTTCCTTGTGTTGCACTCATCTCTTCTTAAGACCAAAAAAGTAATGTATATAAACAATTGTCAAAGATGATGCATTCATATATAATGAGTTATTACGGTCTGTACCGTTGCATCAGCAGCATTTTCCTTATTATAAGAAATATATATACACGCATATATGAAGACGTCTCAAGAACAACATTCTGAGGAAATTAAAGGGGTTCCTCATCTGTAACCAATTATTGAGCTAGTAGCCTAGAGGTAGTGTTAAGCTCTCGCTTGGTTACCTCTATGACTTCCAGTCCATTGTAGCCCTCTGTCTATCACACAACACCATGCCATACCCCTGGGGCTCAGATCAAAGCCCTTTCTAGCCTTTGGTCACTTAACATGTCAAACACGCACGGTTCCGTCTTCATTGTCATAATTGCTGAGATTCACACATCACTCAGAAGAGTATTTCGAGTTGATGAAGATCTTATTTTCTTAACACACTTCACAATCACTTCTCTCACTCCGGACTCTTTCATCTCGCAACTTGTTAATCCTACTTATTGTTTTGTCCACACTCCTCTCCCAGAATCTTTCCTGGGAATCCTTTAAGGGGACAGCACTCCCTGACTCGCTGTTTTTTTTTCTCTAACTTATGAACCAGAATAATCCCCAATGACACCTGTCCAGAAAAGAAAAATATACATTATTCCTGCAAAGTTTTTCTAACCCCGCCTTCCTTCCCCGACAATGTGTATGGGTAAACAATGGCACCAATCAGCTTTTCTTCTCCAAAAATTCTTTTAAGAACTAATATTTATACAATGCATTAACCCAACACTCATATTTGTTATGGTTTTTATTCTCAATCTCAGGCTCAGGATCGCTACGCATATAATTTACCAATAGGAGTAAATACTATCAAGTTAATTTAAATATTTTGTCTGACATGCCTTGTCTCCGAGCCCTCGTGTATACAGACACTTTATGTGTGCCAGTGGATCGCAGAGCTTTACAGTGTTCCAAACCATGGCGAGCACAGCTTGTACTCACATCAGAATGATGGGGATCATCAGTCTTGATAAACAATATGTCTGCTTAAAGGGAACCTGTCACGTCGAAAATGCAGTCCCATCTGTGGGCAGCATGTTATAGAGGAGGAGGAGCTGAGCAGATTGATATATAGTTTTATGGGAAAAGATTTAGAACAACTAGTATTTTAGTTATATCAACATCTACTTATTCAGGACTTAGGAGTGTGCTTACTGACATCACCAATTAGGACCACCCCCTGGACTCCGAAGCTCAGAATGAACATGAGTAAATTACTAGTTCTACTTAAAGGGGTTGTCCAGCGAAAATCTTTTTCTTTCAAATCAACTGGTGTCAGAAATTTATATAGATTTGTAATTTACTTCTATTAAAAAATATCAAGTCTTCCCATACTTATTAGCTGCTGTATGTCATGCAGGAAATGTTGTTTTATTTTAAGTCTGACACAGTGCTCGTTACTGACATCTCTGGCCGAGACAGGAACTGTCCAGAGCAGGAGATGTTTTCTATGGGGATTCAGACAGAGTTCCTGTCTCGGACAGAGATATCAGCAGAGAGCAGTGTCAGACTGAAAATACATTTTCTGCAGGACATACAGCAGTTAATAAGTATGGGAAGACTTTTTAATAGAAGTAAATTACAAATCTATATAACTTTCTGGATTCAGTTGATGTGAAAGAAAAAGATTTTTTGCTGGAAAACCCCTTCAGGACTGCATCCAACTTATCCACTGGTAATCAAAAGGACTTTATTAGTGATCAAAAAATATTTTGTCCAACTATTGCCCAAACATTTCAAACTCACCCTGACTTTAATTCAGATGATAGCAAATTTGATAGGTCGATCTTTTTAAAATTTCACTCAACAAACTTTTGTTTTGATTGAAATCTTTCACTTTCACCAACCCTAATGTTAGGTGTATGGGCATCCTACCTCATAGTCAAAATACAAGAACAGAAAAGACCCTCTGGTTCTTTCAAAGGTAACGCGCACTTCAGTTTATCTAAAGTTCTTTACTCTTTGATTTTCCTGTATAATGTTACCGATTATTGAATTCTCTTCAAGATACACATTTTTACAATCTATTCTAAAATGAAGGTTTGACCTGGATCTTTCAATCAAGTCTTAAGGTCCCCATACACAGAAGTCGGCTAAACCCATCGTTAGCTGGTGGCATGTTTAACCATCAGTATAAGGCTATGTTCACACTGCGTATTTTCGCGGCCGGACACATACGCGGTAAACTCCGGCTGGAGATTTACGCTACTTGCGGCCGGCTACGTACAGAGCGCGAACTTACGCCCAAAGTCTACTTACGCTTCCCGAGCGCCCTACGTAGCGATCTTACAGCGGTCTTTTACTTGGAAATCTTCGCCTAGCCCCGGACACCCCACAGAACCTTTTGGATCGGCACAAAAAGATGGCAAAATGAAGAAATCACCACTACGTACGGGACCGCATGTAACGCTACGGGCGTAAGTTACGGCATTTTCGTCCTCAAACAATGGTCTGGTTAATTTTATATGGCGCCGCGTACGATCCTCGCGTAAGTTCTTACGTAGTGTGAACTGTGCCGCCGTATATCGTATACTTTCCATTGTACGCAAACTACGTAAGTCTCCGGACGCTTATTCACGGAACGCACTACGTCCGGAGACGTACGTAGTGTGAACATAGCCTAAAATGTATGGAGGCCTCCTGAATCTGCACCAACACATAATGTTGGTTTAAAAATTGTCTGGCGTGATGGACTTTCCAACCCCTTTGTTCTCAAAGAGATAAACCACTGCTAGAACTGTCTGGCTGCAGCTCTACCCTCTCCATAGAGAACACATAAATGTCTGTGTATGGAAAGAATGGGAGAGACAGTTACTGAAGGTGTATAGGCACCTTTAGAGCACCCTATTGGGTGATCTGTATGAGGATCAGTCCTAACTTTCCATGTGATTCCATAGACATAACATAGTGATATTACGGGAAGATGGCTGCTAGTCCCGCATGTTATATTGTGGTTTATCAAATATTTTACAATTATTTTAAAGCCGGAACCATGTGTTGATTAATGTCGCAATGAGGTATTATATACACTTTCCATTTTCCATATAATCAAAGTGAAAAATGGGATCATTTCCTATGACGTAAATAGAGATCATGTTCAAGTATAAGATTAGGTGATTTTAGAGAAGGAAGACAGATCCGTCTGCCGGAGAGAATGTGAGACCCAGCTGGAGATGCTATCAGCTGATGACAGTGATATCCTATCCGCCCTGATCATAGTGTTCTGCTTCTGACTGACAGGTCATGCTGGGTGTTTTAGTTCAGGATCACAGATTGGCGGGAAATTTTTGTTCTACAAGGATTGTTAGAAAAATTGATAATTCTAGTATATAAAGTAGCAGTAGAGTAGCAGTCAACCTCGATGTGATGCAATAACATAGAAAACCCAGCTTAGCTGGATATTCATTGGTTATATTGGTCTGGTTTACAATATGAATTTCAATATCCCATTATAAAATTTATGAGAGGCAGGTCCCATATTAAGCCCCCTTATTTATTGACCAGAGGGAGAGAGGGATATCTGGCTATTCCCGTGTTTTGAGACTCGTAACTGAGGCTCCACGGACCCCTTTTTTGCATATTTAAATTTTGTATGGGACAATCAATGGAGACTCGTAAATGAGTACTCCATTGGAATTTTTCACTGTTCTCCCTGAGTTCAGTGATTGTTGTGTTTTGTTGGTCTATTTATCATTGCCCCAGTAGCCAGAATCCTGCTCCACACTGACGAGGGGCAAATACCCCGAAACTGCAGTCTGTGGATGGATGCCTGGCCTTGGTAACCCTTGTCTTATGTTGTTATACTCGCCACAGAGCTAGACTTTGATTTACAAGGGCCACCCTGGTGTTTCCCTATTTAGGTCCCAAAGCTCGTAACAGAGTGAGGACCTGAGGGACTATGTATCAGGGTGGTTTGGTGCTCTCCCCACTAGGAGGCACCCCTTAGCAATGGGCTTCCTTCTCTGGAGAGAGAGATATCTGGCTATTCCCGTGTTTTGAGACTTGTAACTGAGGCTCCACGGACCCCTTTTTTGCATATTGACCAAGCAGAAAGCAGCTGTATAGAGCATCTTTTGCTTTGGAAGACCCAGCATGTCTCTGTGTTACATAGAGAGTCTATGCATTTCAGGAACTTGTAATTCTTCATTTCCCCTGTGGAGGTGCTGCAGGGAAACTGAACACAACAATTGCTGTTGGATTCAATTACAGCTGACTAGAGATGAGCGAACCTTGAGCATGCTTGAGTCCATCCGAACCCGATCGTTCGGCATTTGATTAGCAGGGGCTGCTGAACTTGGATAAAGCCCTAAGGCTATGTGGAAATCATGGATATAGTCATTGGCTGTATCCATGTTTTCCAGACAACCTTAGAGCTTTATCCAACTTCAGCAGCCACTGCTAATCAAATGCCGAACGATCGGGTTCGGATGGACTCAAGCATGCTCGAGGTTCGCTCATGTCTACAGCTGACTGTTGAAGGCCCTGGCCAAGACAAATGTTGATTCTTCTAAAAAAAAAAAAAAAAAAAAGATATATAGCTATAGCTATAGGAAGTCCGTCACCTGCTGCGACCATAACAAACCACTCACAATCTAAGATGATTTAGGATATCGGTATCTGTACTTTTGTGTTAGCTGTACTGTAAAAACAACAAAAACCCAGTTTATTCATTATAACAAGATAGTCAAAGGGGCGGAGCCTCACCTTGAAAAGCCACATGCTGGCATGCCTGTCCTCTCTCCCTCCCGACCATGGCTTTCTGTCATTACAGTCAGTTGAATATTTGTTCTGCAAACAGCGCTTACTCCCGATCCCTCCATACCCTTAAAGATTTGGCTTGGCAGGACAGTCATGTGTTCCCAGTCGAAAGAGGAGGGGTAAGTCGCTGTCCTATTACCCTGGTGGCACTTAATCTCTCTCAAACAAATATGGTTGAGCATTTGAAATCCAACATGCCAGGCCCTTCTCTTCCCTAACATCACCTGTTGGAGATTAGTCAATGACCTGCTAGTCAATCAGCCGATCCCGATTAGCCAATTAGTCAATGACCTGCTAGTCAATCAGCCGATCCCGATTAGCCAATTAGTCAATGACCTGCCAGTCAATTAGCTGATCCCGTTGAAGTCAGAAGTCAGCGGGTTCAGCTGACTTTTCCCTAATGTGTATGGGCACAGAGAATGTGTCACCAGGATTACAATGTATTGTTACACCTATGTTACCAAGGTGGAGGCAGATAACACAGGATCCACCACTGACGATAGGTGATGTCAACAGCTCACCTGCTCCCCATCTCCGCCCACTGGCCTCTACACAGGTCACAGCTTAGAAATGAGAACACCTTTCAGTTTCTGACACATTCTAAGGCTGTGTTCACACTACGTATATTTCAGTCAGTATTGTGGTCCTCATATTGCAACCAAAACCAGGAGTGGATTAAAAACACAGAAAGGATCTGTTCACACAGTGTTGAAATTGAGTGGATGGCCGCCATATAACAGTAAATAACGGCCATTATTTCAATATAACAGCCGTTGTTTTAAAATAACAGCAAATATTTGCCATTAAATGGCAGCCATCCACTCAATTTCAACATTGTGTGAACAGATCCTTTCTGTGTTTTTAATCCACTCCTGGTTTTGGTTGCAATATGAGGACCACAATACTGACTGAAATATACGTAGTGTGAACATAGCCTAAAAGTATTATAATCTAAAAGTGTTAGCAAGTGCTTTTGCCATTGCCCACTATACACCCATAAAGCATTGGGCATCCCCTTCCGTGTAAAAGCTATGACAGATTGCTGCTTAAAGTTCACATAAAACGTCTACTCTCCTATCATCAAGTGTTGCTCCAAGTAAAAGGATATGCAAAGCAGCTCTTTCCCAGAAGGATAAGCAGCTTGCTCTCTGGTGCCACCTCTTGGAGGTAAGGAGGATGGCACCAAAGAACAAGCTCTTTTCCTTTGGAAAGAGAGAGCAATTTTGCAGATTCTTTTTTTCCTAAAATTCCCACTGGAGCATCAAAAGTCACCACAAGCCTTAGAAGAAATATTACCCCTTCAGCCTCAAGTATTGGCCCATAATGCCACATTTTTCCCTTTCACAATGGAACACAACAGTGGTACCTGTAAAGCTAGCCATACTCTAAGGGGCCTATTCCACGGGATCGATAATTATCACTCGGTGGAATAGAGAAAACGATCCGCCGATGATCGTGTCATTGGGTGATCGTTCATTTAGGACCAGACCTAAAATCATCAGTCCCCCATTGCGCATCGCTATGGTGGAATAGACCGACAATTTGAGAAGCAGAATACATTACCTGGCAGGGCTTCTCCTCCGCTCCGTCTTCCTCCCCGGGTCCCGCGGCGCAGCATCAGCAGCTCCGGAGCGGCCTGACTGAGCAGTCAGACTGCTCAGCCAATCACAGGCCAGGACTGCTGCGGCCAGTGATTGGCTGAGCGGTCTGACAGCTCAGTCAGACCACTCCGGAGCTGCTGATGCTGTGCCGCGGGACCCGGGGAAGAAGACGGAGCAGAGGAGAAGTTCTGCCAGGTAATGTATGCTGCAAGGACATCAGTAACGATGTCCCTGCAGCCCTCGCTCAACGATCATTGGGCCATGGAATAGGCTCAGTAAACGAGCGCTAATCTAGCAGATCGGCGCTCGTTTACATCGTTGATTGGGCCCTGCTCGGCCCGTGGAATAGGACCCTAAAGATAGCCATCATTCCCAACTTCTCTTTATGCTTGCATGCTCGGTACACCTGAGAAGAACAGAGGAGAAGACAGCAACGAACTGCCAGGAACCTCTGGCAGCGGCTTATCTCCCCTGAGAACAAAAACCAGTGGGGTCTGTTGGGCTGTTAGTTTCGTTTATGCTTGATTTGCTTCTGTGTATGTGTGCGGTCATTTTAAATCTCAATTTGTACAGAATAACTATTTAGGGTTGGTATATACACATAGGGGGAGATTTATCAAACATGGTGTAACTGGCTCAGTTGCCCCTAGCAACCAATCAGATTCCACCTTTTCTGTGAGGAATGAAAGGTGGAATCGGATTGGTTGCTAGGGGCAACTGAGCCAGTTTCACTTTACACCATATTTGATAAATCTCCTCCACAGTGTGTAGATTATATGCATAACACCGGCCATTCTGTGACCCCGTCGGGTCAAAGAATGGCCGGTGCTACTGAAAATCATCCCTGCAGTACCAGCTAGATGATCTCCATTTCTGCTGAATTCGGATGCGTAAAATGTAAAGCACATGGGCTTGTGTTTTACTTCTTAGGGCCAGTTCACACTGAGTAAGATCGTCGGAATTCCCGCCGTGCTCGGTGTGCTGCTTTGAGTGAATGGGAGAGCCCGCGCCTGTCCGCTGCGGCCGCTCTCCGCTCCAAGAATGAACATGTTCATTCTTTGAGCGGAGAGAAGAGGACAGGCGCACGCTTTCCCACCGCTCAAAGTAGAACAGTGAGCGTGGTGGAGAGCTCCGCCGCGGAATTGCGCCGTATTTGCACAGTGTGAACCGGCCCATACTGAGGAAATGTAACACACAGGGCCCGTGCTTCGGATAACCCTAACAACGCCCCTGCTGTGAAGATGGTGAAAATGTCTTCCAGGTATAAAATATTAGTTTTATTAGATTATAGTAATTATATGTAACTAAGGTACCTGATACATAATAGTCATATCTACAAATGCTCCCAGGTAAGTGGCACCCAGCATGCGCTACTGTCACAGTGGAAACCTGCTCTATGGCTACACCCTGTGATATCTCTACCTGTCCAGTCTCTGATTCTACAATCATTCTCCTTCTATAGTTACAGGGGTTTGTCACCAATTTTTTTTTCTTTCATATCAACTGGTCCCAGCAAGTGCTAGAGATTTGTCATTTACTTTTTGGAAAATGGTCTTCCAGTACTTATTAGCTGCTGTATGTCCTGCAGGAAGTGGTGTATTCTTTCCAGTCTGACACAGTGCTCTCTGCTGCCACCTCTGTCCATGTCAGGAACTGTATAGAGCAGTAACAAATTCCCATAGAAAACCTCTCCTGCTCTCCAGACTGAAAAATATACCACTTCCTGCAGGACTTACCGCAGCTGATGAGTACTGAAGGACGATATCTTTTTATAGAATTAAATTGCAAATCTCTGTCACTTTCTTGCACCAATAGATTTGAAAGAAAAGCATTATTGGTGAACTACCCCTTTAATCTTCATACACACTATTACAATATTTGTGATCACCCTCGTTCATCTCTCTAGTAACTCTTCATTCCCTTCTGTATAATCACGCTAGTTATTACATGACATCACTCATCTGTATGCCTATGGGTTATGTCTACAGAACATTCTCTAACCGCCTCCCAGGTATTTCTGTCTATATACATTTCCATGTTGTGCCCCATCATCTGCTCCTGTCTACATTTTATTGACCACTTCAGGCTGGCACACCATTTCTCTGGCCCAAAGGCGACCGACATGCCTCAGTCCAATCTTTCCACTACATTCCATTGCCTCCCACAACGTAAACACCTCTCTCTTCCTGAAATACATCTCTTTCATTCCCAATGCTCACTCTCATTATCTCCACAACTTTACACCACATTGCTCATCTCTCCCTCTTCGCAGCCAGGCCAAGACTTTCTCAACACCCCCCCTACTCCTCCTGACAGTGTCTCCCATTCATTCTGAAGATATAGCTCGACTATATCAAGACACGTTTTACTAACATTTGTCTTATTTTAATGACCATGACCTTACACAGTAGATCTTGTGTTCTACACAACTATTTCAGGTGGGTCAGGTGCCAAACTTACTTGTTCCTTCAGAAATAAGAGGCTTTGGTCCAAATCATTCATCATTCCGACTCTAAACGTAACGTCTATAAACTTTACTACTACGGCCATCACTATTGAGTTTTCTTATTTCACTCTAATACCAAATAGCATAAACGTGCAATACAAAGTATTCCAATACAAAAGTCGGTGTCTTTAGAAAAAAAAAAAAAAGAATGAAATTCACCTATTACAGATCACTGTATTACTAATAGTACCACAATATACTCTCACAATAAAAGCAGAATAAAGTTGAATTCTATCAACCGACCCTTAAAAAAATAACAAAGATAAAGATGTATTTACCCCATAGATGTATAACCAGACAGAAATATATTCAAATATATTGGCTGACTGAAGTACAAAGAACTTTTCAACCACAAACCTAACGGGGGCATCTTACCTAGGCTAAACCAACATACAATCTATATACGTATAAAATTCTATACTTGTAACTAGGCTAAAGCTAATGATACATACATAAAATAATCTATGCATAGACTACATATAATGATTAGACAGCTGTAAGAGAACTTGTCTCCAACCAATGGCTTCATTGGTGGTCATGAATTTCGTCCTACAACTTTCTGGGTTCTAGCTAAACCTCTCTTTGAACCTCCTCATTGCTTGAGGTCCTTTTTGCTACCATGGACGTCTACGGCACTCTAACAGTTAAATCACATGGACACAAGTGATGTTGTAAAGCTGATGCGACTTGACTTGCGTAGAAGATAAGAGGCAGTGGAGGTGTCTATGCATGGCTCACATACCTTTTCAAGTTCATGTACCTCCTCACTGTTGGATAGTGTAACATTGAAAGGATCAGTAAACTGATGTGGATCCTTTCCCCTTTTACGTTCTTTTTTAGCTGCCAGGACCGGGAAAATTGCAAGTTGTTGGCACAGTACCGTGGCCACCAGGAGCCATACCCAACACCTCATTATGCTCGGTGATTATATCCTTCAAAAGTTTAGAAAGTTGAATTGTGCAAAGCTCCAAGTACCTTCAAAAGATGCCGAAAGGAACAAAACAAGTGGAAAGTGATCCTTCTGTGTAGATAAGCACTTGCCAAGACAAAAGGGGTCAAGATAAAGCATTAATCTACTTAACTCCACCAGGTCTTTTTACACATGACAAGTAGGAGGGAGGGTGAAAGTAAATGTTCTCCCATCAATTTCTTCAAAAGTCCAAACAGTATAATTAAAACTCACTCAACGATGAAGCCTGTAACGTTAAAGGGATCAGGATGACATCTCAGCCCACATCTGTCAGCATAGAGCCCCATGGGTTTAGACCTTCTTCGGAGATGGAGATCAATGAGTGGACCCATTAGGTGGACAATAAACAACGGAAACTCTGTTGATCATCCTCGGACACATGTCCTCCAGTTGACTTGAAGCCACCTTTAGGGTAAAATTCAGGATCTTCTCAGCAGCTTCTTTTCAGGATTAATTCCCCAAACAAGTGAAAATGTTCACGTACAGTAGTCAATATCTCGTCTTGGCTCTTTGTCAACAGCCCTGTTCTCTGGGTTATAAAAGTGTTCACAAAAATAAAAAAAAAATCTAAATTCTAAGAAACGTCTTCTTAGATGCTGCTGCTCCTTTAGTGATTGTTCACAATGATGGCTTATTGCTTCTTGCCGTGTCCCAGTCTTCTCTCAATTTCTCTCTCACTCTGTCTCTCTCCCCAACTGCAAATTGGCAGTTGTTCTCCGGGCTGCTCATTTCACCAAATATATCCTTCTTTCCTGTAGCTGCTACTTGTAGGAGAGGGAGGGGACTCACCCTGCTCATCTGTCAATCCTAGTTTTTTTAACAGCCCTATTAAAGTAGAGCTGATAAGCAGTTCAGCCCTTCTCCACAGAGATGCTAATCACATTTTAATGACCCATAAAAACTTTTTTTTTCCTTAACCCCAGGGGGAAAAGACTGTTTATGGAAATGTCAAAAACAGAATACGTGAAAAAAAAAATGTTTCATATTAACCCTTAAAATGCTCTGATGGGTGGGCGGATAACATGTACGTGCTGATTTCCAGCACAGTTTTCAGCTGATCATTCCAAAAACTTTGTATAATGGCGCGCTCACACTATGGAATCCATGCGCTGGGCACCCCCGCTTGAAGATCTGCCAGTCCCATAGGCTCCAGGGTATTCAGGCAGATTCCGCCGTCCACTGAAAAAGAATTGACATGTGACTATGTGACGGCCAGATGTTTAAGTGGGAGCGCGCACAGAATCCGCCTGAGGTTATCCGCACTGATTTTTTTAGTGTGAACGCGCCCTAATGGTAAAATAGGTTTTGTGATTGGCTAATATATGAGGATGAGAGTGAGTACTTTCCATGGATGGAAGCTTTATGGAGCTATTATAGAGCAGGAGGAACTGAGAAGATTGATATATAGGGTTGTGTGGAAAAGATTTAATATAACTTATCATATATTAATCTAAACCTTTGCTCTGTCCGAGCTTAGGAGTCAAGTGGGTGGTCCTATCAGTGATTGTAAGTTATTTTTGTGTGTAAGCTCATACAGAGAAGGCTGTTAGCTACTTGGCAGGACTGCCCACTGGACTGGACTAAGCCCAGGATAACTAGATGAGTGTCCTGGGCTGGCGGTCCTACGCAGTAACTGAGAGCCTTCTCTTTATAACTTTATACACAAAGATAGGAGTCCAGTCCAGGTCCCATTATGAACTGGCTAAATCCAGAATAACTAGATGATGGTCCTGAGCATGTGACTCAGAAACTAAAAGCCTTTCCTGTTTGAGCTTACATACAAAGTTAACCAGCAGCATATAGGACCGCCCACTGGACTCCTAAACCCAGAATAACGATATATTATTACTGAGCATCTGGTAATACTCAGTAACTGACAGCCTCCCCTGTATGAGTTTACATACAAATACAAAGTGATTCCAACTCACCTTATATCTCTCATGCCTGTGTGAAGGTCCGCAATACCAGTGCTCGGAACCCACGAAAAACAGCAATCTAAACACATTGTAACTGGCACATCGGGTAAAAATATGTATTTTAGTCCAACGTTCTAAAAGTTTTTACCCAGTTTTACCGTTACAAAGTGTTAAATTCCAATATAACTGTGAATTGTTGATAGGACCTCCCACTGGACTCTGGAATCCCAGACTAAGCAGAGATTTAGATTAATAAATGATCAATTATACTGGAAACACACAAACCCATATATTACTCTGCTTAGCTTGCTCTATAACATGCTGCCTGCAGCTTAGAATCTATTTTCAATGTGACAGAATCCCTTTAAGTATGTTCCTATATGCTGTGGGCTAAGCACAATTTTTCTATTTCCTCAGGGTTTTAGAAAGAACAGGTGTATTATTGGCATCCATTAAATATAAGGGCATGTTCAGATGGCTAATATCCTCACTGTTTTGCATGTTGACCAGGGGTCAATAGGACAATGATATTCTGCAGAAATGCAGAAATCACGTTAAAATGGCTGCACAATGCTTCAAACAACAGATTTTTATGCATGGAAAACATGACGTGACTTTTCGGTGCATTCTTCATGGAATCACTGCAGATTTTTTCCACTCTAAAATTTGCATGGGAATCCATGTCAAAATATCCATAGATTTTAAATGCTCATTTAGGCTATGTTTACACAACGTAAGTTCCGGTACTTAAGTTGTGCTGCAGGCTGAGGGAATCCAGGCCAGAGTGTATACACATGGTATACACTCCGGGCAGGATCCCTAGCGGCACAGCGAGAAACTGACATGTCAGTTTTCTGCGGCCGCTATTCATTGTGTGCAGTGGAGAGTTCTGATTGGGCGCGCACGGATGCGCCTGCATCAGAACTCAGCAGCGCTAAAGATGATCTGGCCGGTACTGTAGTACTGGCTGAGATGATCTTTTCTGAGACCAGCCGTTCCGTGACCCGAACATAGCCTTACATGTGGTTTTTGAGGCAGGATTTTCCATTTATTTAAAAGGGGTACTCCGACTTTAGGTTAAAAAAAAAACATGCTACAGAAATATATAGCATTGCTTACCTGTCCGCCTAGCTCTTAAACCACCAAAAATCTATTTGTTTTGGGGTCTTAGTTCTGTATTTCTGGGTTTACTTACTGGTTGAGCAGTTTCTCAGTACTATAAGTCCCAGAATGCATTGCTTTTCTTCAGCTGATTATGACAGTCCTCCCACCCTGCCTACTCCCTTCCCACAGCATTCCTGCCAATTCCCTTCCTAAGGGCCTGTGCACACTGCGGAAAACAGGTGGATATTCCGAGCGGAATCCCCACCCGAGACTCCGCTCAGAATGCTGTGTGCCTCACTGTTTCAATGTTATGTATACGTGCTCTTGACATGTCGATTTTTTGAGTGAAGAGCCGCAGATAGCGGAGGCACCCTATACATAACATTGAGACAGGGAGGAAAGCGAGATTCTGAGCGGAGTCCACAGTGGGGATTCTGCTTGGAATTTCCACCTGTTTTTTCACAGTGTGAACGGGCCCTAAGGCTGTTGCAGAACATCTAATTTTACTGCAGACTATTACACAGTGAGGTTGCAGCACCTGCTGCATCATTCAGCACAACAAGGCAGCATATTGTATCACACTGCAATCTCCCCAAATGTCCCAAAAAAGATATGTATGTATGTATCTATGTATATGACAAGGAGATGGTGCTGTAGGGGCTGGTCAGATGGAGACATCACTCGGGGGGTGGGGTGGGGGTTCAGAGACAATGGTGGACATGAGACAATGAGGATGATGTGTTGTCTATGAAGAAAAGGAGGAGTTGGGCAGCGGTAGGCACATTTTATAGTTCTATTTTATTTTTATTTTTTTTTTCAATTTTTAAGACTTAAATTTTCTTATACTGGAATATCCATTACATTTACAGTCCTATGACTTCTGCTTGCTCATAGTCTCCCTAGCACTTAGAGAGAAGACCTAGAAATAGGGGGGAAGTGTGAAAGAATGGGGGGGGGGGGGGAATTTTCTCGGTGACACAAGACAAAGGATTTTGGCACTATGACAGAGAAAACACAAGGCAGGTTGGTTGCTGTATCATTAATAAGCTTATGGATAAATAAAGCCTTTGTCTCTGCTGGAGTCAGAGTCAACTATATGAGCAAATATCAAGTCGTCTTTTATCGACTGGAAGCTAAAAAAAAAATATATATATATATACAGCTGCATGTATTCGAGTTACGTTGATACCGTGTAAGTTGGAATAAGGGGTCGAATAAAGCGTTGTAAACACGAAACGATGTAACTCGAGGACCACCTGTATATATATATATATATATATATATATATATATATATATATATATATATATAAGGGTTTTTAATGAACAAGACCTTTTGTCATAGTACGAGAACTTCTGCCCACGGGAGAGCTTGTGCTGAACGAGACATCAAGGAAGTGATCTTACACTTCTTAACACTACCCATCCCCCAAGCATCCCCCCATGAGTGATTTTAGAGGGATGAGATAGGTGAATATTAGGACAGCACTCCTGTTCTTCTCTGTGGAACCGGGAACAGAAAGTTGCCATCATAGCCAGACATTTTGAAGGCTGGGTAACCTGAACTGTGATCATTTCCCCACCCCCGGAAATTGGCCACACAAAAGAAGGGGCTTATGCAGGTCAGCCAACTTTTTCTCTCGGAGCTAGCAAAGCAATCTCCTGCTCTTTGGGTTTCCATTTATTTCAACTGAGGTCACAACTAAAGTTGGCCTTACATTTTATATCAAATTCGGAAGCACTCACTGCCTGTGGTGGGGTTCACTGCATTTCTAAACGAGCCTCTACACCTCCATTAACTGTTTGTGGAACAATCAGTCGGCCATCAGTTGACCCTCTAGTCCAGGGATGGGGGAACCTTCGACCCTCCAGCTGTTGCAAAACTACAATTCCCATCATGCCTGGGCAGCCGAAGCTTTGGATTTGGCTGCCCAGGCATGATGGGAAATGTAGTTTTACAACAGCTGGAGGGCCGCAGTTTAGAGACCCATGCACTAGTCCTTCACATACACATGAGCTTTCAGCACATTCCTATATTCCCTAAGAGGAGGGGAAAGCCGCAACCCCCACAGCAAAAAAATAGGACATATCCCAGTGCGGATCATGGCACAGATCCTCCCCCCACCGCCCGGCAGCAGAGACAGGAGCGCAGAAGACAACTACTCGCCTACTTCCCCCATACTGGTGAACATGTGAGCCGGACGGCACGGGGGGAGTAGGCGAGTAGTTGTCTCCTGCCCTCCTGTCATCGGCTGGCGGCAGGGTGGCTGCACTTTGTGGGAACTGTGCCGTGATCCTCCTCCGGCCATCGTGGCGCAAACCTCAGCACGGATCGTGTGAATGAGGCCTAAGGCATGTCATCTTCAATAACCAAACAGCATTTTTAGTAGCCTAAATAGTTATATAGTTAAATAGGTAAAGGAATACGCTAACCAGAAACACCCCCTTTCAGTTTGGAGCTGTTCCCCCACCTATTTTGAAATGTTGATTTTGTTAGGAAAGCTATGGCTAGCCAGCCATTTGGGGAAATGTAGGTATATACTGTATGGTGGCCACTCAAGTCTGCCAGAGCAGGAGCTGCCCTGATAGAGTGGTGGATTCCTCCATGAAGAAGAATACCTTTGGCTAATATGTAATGTAGCCCAGTGAGTGGTGGGCCCAGTGAGTGGTGGGCCAAGTGAGTGGTGGGGCCAGTGAGTGGTGGGCCCAGTGAGTGGCGGGCCCAGAGAGAGGTGGGCACAGAGAGAGGCAGGCCCAGAGAGAGGCGGGCCCAGTGAGCGGCGGCCCAGAGAGTGGCGGGCCCAGTGAGTGGCAGTCTGCCCTTCTACATTATTCACACACATAGGAAACAAAGTTTTTCTGTTATAATAGTTGTATAAACAAACCGCCACCCATTCCGATTCAGTAAATGCATAGTTCCCTTTAAGTAATGATGTATTGAGTGTTCTCTGTGTTATAAAATGACTGAAGGAAAACAATAGACTGATGTTTCACCAGGATTCCAAAAACAATTCTGTGGTGTCTTATAATAACTATCCCCAACCACAAACATTGGAGTGTCACTTCTACACTCATAATTAAATGGGATTAGAAACGATTTACACAACAATTCAGACGGTTCAATATAAAGGACATTCATGGCGTGAAAATGCAGTTTACACGCAAATGATACGTAACATTCTGTTCTATTTGGCTGCTTACATAATAGCCGATTTCAACCCGAAAATGTTAAAACAACCATATATGAGTAGACCAGAAGTTACAGCAGCAGCCAAAGTCTTATAATTACATTTTGTTACCTTAAAGGGATTCTGTAGGCGGCTCTGAGCCATCAAACCTGCTGACAGCCCTATGCAGAGGGTGGGAAGGGGAATCCAAACATACCTGAGGTCTCTGTCATGCAGCTTGTATGAGCGAGAAAAACAACGTGCCAGTCACTGTCTCGGAAAGTGTCCAGGAGGTGGGCTCTTCTCCATAGCTTCCTGTATTGAGACTGCCAATCATAGCTGAGCCTAATGGTTTTGGAAGCTTTCAATACAGGGAAACTTCCCTATGCTGGAACAATCCTTTTTTTTTTTTTTTTTACTTGGTCATGTCCTCCATCTCAGTAAGCGTCAGCAAGCGCAAGGTTTCAGACGTTTTCTGCTTGCCGGACACCCCTTTAAGGTTTAAGTGGACAACCACGAAAAGAACATATCTCCTCGAGTCAGTACTCATTGTGAAGAGGAGGAGACAGCAGTTATGCAATGCTCTTTTAGGCTATTAGGTTATGTTCACACTACGTATTCTTTTTTTTTTTTAACAAGAACGGCCGTTGGTGGCAATTAAAACAACGGCGGTTCTTTTCATAAAAAAAAAAGTCCTGCTTGAAATCAATGCCAACAATGGCCGTTGTTCACACAGTGTATTAAACAATGGCCATTGTTCAATATGGTTGTGGAAGTAATTGACCTGTCAATTATTTCCGGCCATTGTTTCCAAACAGCGACGGAAATAATTGACAGTTCACACACAGTGTGGCTGTCGTGCCGGCCGTCATGCTGGTTAATTGATTTCCAGGCACACCCATACGGCCAGCAGATTTGAATAGGGTTAAAATAAAGTTTCTGTGGCAGATATGTGGCAGTATCGGCAGCAGGAACATGTAAAACAGCGGTCGTTGTTGGACACTGCAAACAATCACAGAATCAAACAATGGCCACTGTTTTATGCAGTGCGAACATAGCCTTAGAGACAATATTGAGCTACATGGCTGTAATTTTGGAATTACGACCCTTATGATGTCATAGTGGTAATGAAGCCTTACCTGTTTGGTATGACGGTATGCTAATGATTCAGAAGCATGCACTAATTCAATAGCTGATAGGGTATCTATGCCAATGAGCTATTCAGGCTAGCCAAGGTGCTCCGACATGTCAACAATTTTCATCTTTCAGGGACTGGGTGTTTAGACCCCCAACAATCACTATACTGCACTGTGAGAAGCACTCAGCCAAGCCCTTCCCTCTCTGACTCTTTGCGATCTCGGTCATGCAAAAGACTTATAGTGGTTCTCTCCTACAGAGGGCAGGAAAAGCCAGTGGTCTGTAGAGTGAAGTGCTTGGCCATGTGCTTCTACTGATTCACCCAAAACACCTAGATCAAAACTTTTGACATGCCTCTGTAAAATTGCAAACTTTTTAAGGGGTCCACCCCGAAACGTCGCGTCACGGCAGTAAGGAACGCCCACTCCGTTCTATGCACACCCGAGAGAGCCCGCAAGTGATTAGTCAGTGGTCTGTAGAGTGAAGTGCTTGGCCATGTGCTTCTACTGATTCACCCAAAACACCTAGATCAAAACTTTTGACATGCCTCTGTAAAATTGCAAACTTTTTAAGGGGTCCACCCCGAAACGTCGCGCAACGGCAGTAAGGAACACCCACTCCGTTCTATGCACACCCGAGAGAGCCCGCAAGTGATTAGTATGAACACATCATGCCAAGATCCCTGAAAATAAAACTGAAAATACTTCAGCAACTGAAACGTGAGTCTATCTCTCTTTTAACCTTGGAATCATAAGGAACTATAGCATACGTACCTGTACGGCACTCCAGTAACTTTTTGTATTTTGTGCTGATATACATACACGGGCTAGTGGCAGCCTGCGCAACTGAGAGTGCACACCACCTGTGTGAGTGATTGACATGCACATGAGATAGTGAATTTAGTTCACACAGATACCTTTTTACTTGAAGTATACTAGCTGCGCCAGAGACGAAGATTGCCGAACGTCTCCCCAGCAGCCGAGCGTCTCATCGGAGAGGCTCGGAGGCGCTCGGCTGCGGGGAGGCTTCGGAAACTTCCGGCGCCGCCCTCATTCTCCCGAAGCTCTCCCGGCAGCCGAACATTTTCGAGCCTCTCCGATGAGACGCTCGGCTGCCCAGGAGAGGTTCAGCGATCTCCGCCTCCAGCGCAGGTAGTATACTTCACACTGCCTGTGTCGGGAACAGTACGGGAGGCGCGCTGATGCCGGGAATGGGCCCTGGGTGAGTGAACTGTTTGTTTTTTTTATAGTGGTCTCCCCGTACAGTGGGGTTGGGGCCATTTTTAAGCTCCCCCACCGTATGGGGCGACCCTACTTGGCGTATAAGACGACCCCCGACTTCTAAGAAGATTTTTCAGGGTTAAAAAATCGTCTTATAAGCCGTAAAATACAGTATATATATATATATATATATATATATATATATATATATATATATATAATCTGCATGGTTATAATTAGGCATGGTACGAACCCGAACTCTCGGTAATGATTCCCGCTGTTTGCCCGCTCCGTGCAGTGGGCGGATCCAGCGGGAGGACCGCCTAGAAAACTGGGATACAGCCATAGCCATAGGCTGCATCCCAGTTTTCCAGGCGGTCCTCCCGCTGTATCCACCCGCTCCACGGAGCGGGCAGACAGCGGGAATCTGATGCCGAGCGTTCGGGTTCATACGAACCCGAACCTTGGAGGGTTCGGACCATCCCTAGTTATAATCTGTACAAAAATGTAGGTTATTTTTTTTAATTTAAGCATAAGAAAAAGAAGTGTCTTTAGTATAATTTAACATGTCACATTCACATGATAAAAACTTCACGTCAAGTATTGTAGCCAAGGGCACTGAGGATTTCTAGCATTTGATGCTATCCGTCAGCACGGTTCTGTACTAGGAGTTCACCAAAAACACATTGATGTTAATTTAACCTCATAAACATGTATGTGCAGAGCTGTGGATAATCAGACTCCACAAGCGTGAAAAAGTGTGCCTTAGGTCGCAGTGGAAGAGGGTTGTGTTTCAGGCTGTGTGCGCACACTTCAAAATACATCTAATAAGTGTCAACATACGGGCTGTAATAGCAATAGCATGGCCTAGACAGTGTAACGGAAGCTGGGCAGAACTCAGGGTATTCATCCCCATACACATCTGTAAGGACCATGGGAACGCTATACCTCAGCGTTATAATAAAAGTTCTACTTATGGTTCTACTAATTGTAATCATATGGATAGTTATGGTTCACCTATAAGGGAAGCACAGGACCACAGTCAAGTAACCGGAGTGCTGATCTAAGGCAAAGCCTTACAATAATAGTCTCTACAAAGCAGGGGCGGACACAGACTGCAAAGGGCCCTGTGCAGAAAATTTGCCTGGGGCCCCCATATAGGCAAGCCATGCCATCACATTCCTGGTTACCCGCATCCCCACACACTACCCATCCTGGCTGACCCCCATCCCCACACACACTACTCCACCTGCCCCCCATCTCCACACACTACCCATCCTGGCTGACCCCCATCCCCACACACAATACCCCACCTGACCCAGCCAGTGGTCCTCCAGGTCATCAGGATATTCAATGCTGCGATTGCCAATGTACAACCACCAGGTGACATCACTGGGGCCCGCTAGGCTGAGGCTCAGAATCCTAACCTGGAGGGCCCTCTGTTGGCCTGGGCCCCTGTGCAGCTGAACAGGCTGCACAAGTAATATGCCCGCCACTGCTACAAAGGGTTTGAACAAATAAATATTCATGTAAATAGTCATCTCTTTGATGCCTACTTTTGACGGTAGATGGTCAATGCTGGACTCCTTTAAGAAGCCTTAGAACATGACTTAGGATTTTTATAAGTCAAGCCATCAACTCCTCCAGAAGTTACTCATTTGTATAGAGCTGTTTGCGGGTTGATGCACCTCATCATCTGGGAATTCTGGGGAAATGGTGCTCTATGATGCCACTATTTACAGGTAGCTTTTCCACAACAATAGCCCTTTCTGCAGCCGACCAACACTCTGCTCTGTACTGATGAGAGGTCATAACCCTGAAACAGCTGTCTTTAGATGGGGGAGCTTCTGGCTTGGCTTATTACATCCCCGTCATGTTCTAAGGCATTTTAAAGGAGTCTACAATTGAAGAAGCAAAAGATTTCTCCCAATGTTGGCACCAGAGTTGCTCTGCATATCTTTCTTTCCAGAAATGGTTTAAATGGTTGATAATCTTTCAAATTCTGCATAGAACTCAAGCATTTAAAAACAAGCTACTTAATTTTGCATTCAGCAAACAAATATAATAAAAATAATATTAAGGCACTGCAAAGGTGTCAGTAACTTGTAATATATCTTATTAGAGAAAATGCCTTTCTCCTTTCCCCCTTTCTCCTAAAATGTAACTGGAAAGACTGCAACAATCTTGAGACTGATCAGCTCCCTAAAATGTCAGGTTTCTTCATCCCATAGATATCTATAGAAAAGGAAAGTGTAGAAAGAGGGAACTAGGTAAGACAGACAGAGACACATAGGAATGTGTCCCACCCCAGTGGTTGATTTAGGGTCCTATTACACAGAGCAATTTTCAACGATTAATGACTAACGATAAACGATCGCAAACGAGTTAGTTCATCGTTAACCTAAAATCGTTCACCCTATTAGACAGAACGATGGTCGTTAGTTACGATCGTTATTGCGATCGTCACTATGATCGCTTATTCCTTCTGATCCCAGCAAAACAATGAACAATGTGCAATTACACTGAACGATTATTTAAAAAATGCAGAACTTGAGCGAACGAATGTGGAATTACAGCGAACGATTAGCGAGCGCCTAACAATAATTTTAGGTTCAGATCTAAATCAACGACATATGAACGATTTTTCGATCGTTGCCTGCAATTACACAGAACGATTATCCTTTAAATTTGAACGATATATAACAATTTTTCGCACGATAATCGTCCCGTGTAATAGGGCCCTTTTTCTTTCAAATCAACTGGTTCCAGAATGTGCCAGAGATTTGTAATTTACCTCTAATGAAAAAAATCTAAAATTTTCCAGTACTTATCAGCTGCTGTGTGTCCTGCAGGAAGTGGTGTATTCTTTCCAGTCTGACACAGTGCTCTCTGCTGCCACCTCTGTCCATGTCAGGAACTGTCCAAAGAAGTAGCAATCTCCATAGAAACCCTCTCCTGTTTTCCAGACTAGAAAGATTACACAACATACATACAGCAGCTCATAAGAACTGGACGAGATTTTTTAATAGATGTAAATTACTAATCTCTGGCCTTTTCTGGAACTAGTTGATTTGAAAGATATTTTTTATTTTTTTTTGCAAAATACCTCTTTAAAGAGAACATTAGCTCCAGGGTTCCTACTGTTAGAGGCGCTAAAAAAAAAGATTTTACACAAAGAACAACCAATCCATTCAATAGGATGCAACACACTACACAAGTTAGTTTTATCATGAAATTAAGTATGTGACTTACCCCCTTGAGTCATATACCAGTCTACAGAGTGAAAGAAATATATATTTATTTTACAAACTAATACCCCCTGCGATGGGTTCTCTAGGTACTAGGGTTATGAACAGTTAAACAGCCCGACCTCCAATCACCACCGTCCCTCCTCCTCACCCATTCTCTTCCTCACATTCCATTAAAAGTATGTGCCTTTCTTTATTTGTTAATAATATTTAACCTTCTTTGGCGCCTGCTTGTACTTCAGCCCCCCTTCTACGTTACTTGTAGACAAGCCCCGAATTTGTTAAAAGTACACTTGATGACACATAAATAGGACAATCTGTCAGAGAGCAGCTAAACAGCTCTGACAGATCCTCAGATGCACAGTCCATGGTAGAAACTGACATTCTCGCTCCTTCCTCCCCTCCTTGGGATAATACACACATTTACACATATAGGCTAGATCACATAATATATTATTTGCTATAAGGATATATATGAATATCTTTCATTTTGTCTTTTTACTATTGGCCATGGCTTAGTGTCTGACAAAGTATCACGTCTTCAAGTGCCTATGTTCTCCCTTTATTTGAATAGCTTTCCGGTTTTCTTCTTCAGTCTAAGAACATGGAAACACAGATATCAAAATTTAAAGGGAAACTATGAGTGAGCTAGACGACTCTAACCTACACATAGGGTGCTGAGGATGAAGGTATGCCTCTTACCTTCATCCCCGGCACTGTTCCCATGCTGTTTGTTGTAAAATCCTCTATCCGGTAAGGCCATTAGGGGCTCACTGTCATTATAACTTTCAAAATCTAAATGATTCATTATTTTTATTTTATTTTTATTCTCATCCTTTCAAACAAAGCTGCACTTACCTGTATCCAGGTCCAGTCTCCTGAAGGCAGCTTTTTGGTCTTGTGCTCGTTGAAAAAAAGAGACTAAACATAGGATGTTCCTGAGCGCTCACAGAGAAGGCAGTAATGTGATGGACGCATTGAGCTGTGACACTTTGTACTTGTTGGGGTTTCATATGTTTGTTGTCTTTTTTTCAACCAGCACAAGACTAAAAAGCTTCCAGAGACTGGACCTGAATTTCTGGTAAGTATAGCTTTGTTTAAAAGCATAACTAAAAAAGGGAAAATAATGAATGTATATTGCAAACTTGATTTATATCACATCCCCTGTTGATTTAGATTTGAAATGTTGTAATGACAGTGACACTTTAACCCCTAGACGACCCAGGGCGTATAGTTACGCCATGGAAGTCTGTCCCCAGACGACCTAGGACGTAACTGTACGCCCTGGGTGTTTCTCCCGCTATGAAGCGTGCTCCGGAGCGGAGCGCGCTTCATAGCAGGTGGGGGCCGGCTGCAATCAGCAGCCGGCCCTCACCGGTAATGACACGCTGCAGCGATCGCGCTGCCGCGTGTCATTAACTCCTTAAACGCCGCAACCTCGACGTTTAAGTGTAAGTGACAGGGGGAGTCCCCTGTCACTTACCGATCGGGACCCCCGCAGTGTGACTGCAGGGGTCCTGATCGGTAAAACGGGCCGCCGGAGGTCTCTCACCTGCCTCCGTGCGGTCCGATCGGCGATCTGCTACACTGAGCCTGCACAGGCAGGCTCAATGAGCAGATCGCCGATAACACTGATCAATGCTATGCCTATGGCATAGCATTCATCAGTGTAGAAATCAAACTAATCTATGTAAAAGTCCCCCAAAGGGACTTCAAATGTGTAAAAAAAAAAAAAGTTAAAAACACTAACACACTACCCCAAAACCCTTCCCCCAATAAAAGTTGAAATCACCCCCCTTTCCCATTATATAAATAAAACATATAAAAATAAATAAACAAATAAACACATAATATACCGTAGCGTGCGTAATTGTCCGATCTATTAAAATATAACAAGCGTCATTGCGAACGGTAAACGGCGTACACGAAAAGAGGGAAAAAAGTGCGCGGATTACCGATTTTATGTTACATTATATATAAAAAAAAATTAATAAAAAGTGATCAAAACGTCCGATCTTCACAAATATGGTATTAATAAAAACTAGAGATCATGGCGGAAAAAAAGACACCCCATACAGCCCCATAGGTGAAAAAATAAAACTGTTATAAGCGTCACAATAGGCCCATTTTATTTATAATTAATTGCCAAAAAAAAGGATTTCATTTAAAAATTATATATAACATTAGAGAATCTGTGTAACCTGCATATGGTTGTGTTCGGACTGACCTATAGAATGATAGTATCATGTCGCTGTTACCATGTAATGCATTACGTAGACACAGGAACCCCCCAAACGTTACCATATTGCATTCTTTTTTGCGATTTCACCAATTTATATCTTCATAAATAATATATTTGGAATTCCATCATACATGTTATGGTAAAATGAAAGACGCCATTACAAAGTACAACTATTCCTGTAACAAATAAGCCCTTACATGGCCCTGTAGATAGAAAACTGAGAGTGCTAGAGCTCTTAGAAGGGGAGGAGGGAAAAACGGAAACACTAAGATCAAAATTTGCGCGGTCCACTGGGTCATTTTGGGCCTGGTCCTCAAAGGGTTAAGCTACGGGAGGTATAATTCATTTAAAGGAGCAGGCAAACTTTTACAGGATACACATGCAGTTCAAATGCTGTAAAGGCAAGCATAGTGTTTATCCATCTTCAACCAGTTTTTCTCTAAAAAGATTAGGGCCAGGTTCACACACCATCTTTTTTTAGCCGTTCGACGGTCGTCTTTCTGGACATCCGTCATTTTGAGGACCCTGTGATTCCAAAATAACGGACGTCCAAAAAGATGGCCGTCAAACAATCAAAGAAATACGATGTTTGAACCTAGCCATTGGAAGATTCTTATGTTTAGGATGATTACACCTCAATATCTTTGCAATTAAAAAACTAAAAGTGTGAAACAGCCTTAAGAACTAAAGCCAATTGGATTAAGTGGCCATCTCTGATTTAATTTGAGTTTTCACTGTCAGGACTTTCTTTTTTTCAAATCTTCTGATCAAATCTTTACTGTCCGTAAAAAAAACGTATAGCTTACAGAAGCGAAATTCAGTGCCGTAGGAGTCTGAAAGCAGTAGGTTATTACTCAATGAGAAATTCTCAAGACAACAGGCCTGCAGCTACCCATTTGGGGAAGTTAACCCTACAAAACAATACTATCAAAGTGATCCTAACAGTCCCCCATTTTTAAGAGGGTCATCAGTGTAGAAGGTCATCAGGTAAAAGTGGCCATACACCTTCAATAACTGACTGACGAATAGAGATGAGTGAACCTCGAGCATGCTCGAGTCAATCCGAACCCGAACGTTTGGCATTTGATTAGCGGTGGCTGCTGAACTTGGATAAAGCCCTAAGGCTATGTGGAAAACATGGATATAGTCATTGGCTGTATCCATGTTTTTCAGACAACCTTAGAGCTTTATCCAAGTTTAGCAGCCGCCACTAATCAAATGCCGATCGTTTGGGTTCGGATCGACTCAGACCCGGACCCGGTTCGCTCATCTCTACTGACGAATGATTGTTCATCATATCTCTCACCCATCGCAGTAACCTATTTTTGTTTTTTCACTATAATTTTTGTATATTTTGTTTAAACATCCTTCAAGGGACGAAAGATGCAAAAATTAGAACAAAAAATGACATAGGTTCACCAAGCACCCACCGTTTCACAAAGCAAGGGGCACCTAGTTAAATTTTCAAATCTCCCATTGATTTTAATGGGGTTCGCTACTTGAGCCGAACACCTGAGCATTTTAGTGTTCGCTGAACACTAGTGTTTACTAAAACCTTCAAAAATAAGTTGTCCCACCTCTCTGTTTGGAGTAATGTCTAACCAGGGTTTAAATGGTTTGCCTATTCACTGGCACCCACTTATTTACTTTTTATTAACTTTTACGTTTGATAACTTTTTTGAAAAAAGGGTGGGGGGGTTGTCCTCAGAAAGTGCAATACTAGACCAATAAAGACCCTGTTAAATGGGCCAATGTTAAAAACACAGTTCTTGTTGATCGATAGAAAACCTGACATTGCTTACATGTTGCCTCACTGACCTTGATTGATAGAGCCTCCCCCTATAAGGCTCCGTTCCCACTGAGCAAAGGTAGCGGAATTCCGCGACGGAATTGTCCGCCGCGGAATGCCGTTAGCCTCCCGCTCATAATGGGACTCTATGGGAGGCGCGCGCTCCTGCCCTGTCCGCGCTGAAGAATGAACATGTTCATTCTTCAGCGCGTACAGAGCAGCAGCGCGCGCCTCCCATAGACTCCCATTATGAGCGGGAGGCTAACGGCATTCCGCGGCGGACAATTCCGTCGCGGAATTCCGCTAGCTTTGCTCAGTGGGAACGGGGCCTAACCAAAAAGGGAGGAATTAAGGAATTTATCGATCATGGCCGGTGGAGTAGGATGAAACCACTGGCTACTGCCTGAACCATGAGAACCCAGTGCTATTCTTGCCATAAACCTTGAGGGGTCAATGAGGTTCATTGGGCAAAAATGAAGGCCCTGTTGCAAATGAGAACTGGGCCCCAGTTGTTCAGAAGTCTTGCACATATCCCTATATTTATCTCATAGGGTGAAAAGAAATCGTAGGTCCTGTTTAGCATGATACTTATAGGGGGAGATTTATCAAGTGAAACTGGCTCAGTTGCCCCTAGCAACCAATCAGATTCCACCTTTCATTTTCCAAAGAGTCTGTGAGGAATTAAAAGTGGAATCTGATTGGTTGCTAGGGGCAACTGAGCCAGTTTCACTTTACACCATGTTTGATAAATCTCCCCCATAGTGTATATACGTATATTTATATGTATATGTACATAGAGCTCATTTTTTTGTGTTGTATATATTGTATTTTTGTGTGTATTTTCTTATGCAATATGTAGATTGTAAACTCCACCAGGGGACCCGGACAGATGTGATTGATACTTACCGCCATCATTAGATAAATATTAATAGTCCGACGTCTTTATATATCACTTATTTACGCATTAGGCAAAGACAATGTTGATTTATTTCCAGTAGAGACCATTCTCGAATCCCATGTATTTGTTTGTACAATAACATACAGATAAACCTGGGGTCGGCGTATGCTGTTCTGTTTATGGGTCTTGTTTTATGAGCTGAGATCTATGGAGACAAAAACAATTGTCTAGCACTTAGATTTATGATCTGCATTGCTGTCTGTAGCCACATTGTAAATTAGCCGTTCTGGAGGCTTGCTATGAACTGTCCCTGGTTACATAAAGCCGGGCACATACAGGAGACAATGGGAGGTCTATGGCGGTGAAGAAAACCAAGAGTTTAGGTAAACTGGATCAATCTGGACCAGAGCTGTATACGTGTTACAATTATGTACGTTAAAGTGTTACTGTCATTATAAAAAATGACCCGTGTCCAGACCACCAACTGTAAGATGAAGTCACGAGAAGCACCGTACTTCACTGTAATTTCAGTCTCGCTCCAGGAGAGGGCTCCACAGATTTTCAACGCTACACCTATCTCTATTTAAAGGAGTAGTTTACCCCAAAAATTTTACTTTCAAATCAACTGGTGCCAGAAAGTGCCAGATTTGTAATTTACTTCTATAAAAAAAAAAAAAACTCAAGTCTTCCAGTACTTATCAGCTGCTGTATGTCCTGCAGGGAGTGGTGTATTCTTTCCAGTCTGGATAGCAGGAGAGGCTTTCTATGGGAATATGGGAAGAGGCAGCAAAGAGCACTGTGTCAGACTGGAAAGAAAACATCACTTCCCACAGGACATACAGCAGCTGATAAATACTGGAAGACTTGAGACTGTTTAGTATAAGTAAATTACAGATCTTTGGCACTTTCTGGCATCAGTTGATTTGAAAGAAAAAAAAATTGGTGATTGTCTATAAATTAACTAATTTTATCACATGTTGCTTGATAATTAAAAAAAAAAAAATCAACTCACTAAGTCCAAAAAGTGATCAAAACAGTTTCTTCGGGGTGGAGGACGAGAGAGACTAGATGTCGGGCGGATTACAAGTGTGAACAATGAGCTGCACAGAGGGAGAGATCTCCAGCTCCAGTCTTCTCAGCTTTATTCCATTAAGATGTCATCTTGAAGGTTGTCAGGAAAAGAGATTGGAACAGGGAGAGTAAGGATTTAGCTGACTGTAGACAGGAAAGACCCCAAAAGCCATTTTTAGGGCTACAACCATACACAGCACAGCAGTTATCTGCAGATATTTAGCAAATAAACCGGCCAACAGCATATCAGCTTATTCTCACAGACAGGCAATCAGCTGCTGCTCACTGTGAAGAATAAGCTGCAGTTCATCTACTTCCTCCTGTACGTGTTGCAGGTAGTTGAGTGGATAGATTTTGGAGTAGGGACAGTGAGGATTTTAGAAGATTGTAGGCAGGAGAAACCATAAAAGCCCTTATCAAGGATACCACACAGCACAGACAGCAATTATCTTGCATAGACTTGTGTCGGACTATTTTGTCCCAGTTAGTAATTGTCGCAGTAGTTGTTTGCCCTCTGCGCCTCATTGAAAGCAGTAAAACACCTGACACCTGTCGCCTGTTGGCACACGTAAATGTTGAGATATAGTATAAACGCCTGTGTAGACATGGTGGAGCCAAAAAAAAAAAAGGCTTGCAGTTTATTTTGCACTCTGCGCCTCATTGAAAACAGTGAAACACCTCTTGCCATATCTTGTGTTTGGAGTGTATTGTTGATAGCCTGTGATAGTGGTGTAATACTGCGACTTGAGCGTGTTAGATGCACCCAAGCATGCTTCCTCTGCTGTCCCAGTTGCATTCCAGAGGTGTTTGCATCATTTTCTAAAGTGTCATTGTGGACTTGGAAACCTAAATTCGACCACTTGGAGTTCACCAAGAAACAAGCATTTTTCTCCCATAGACTTTAATGGGGTTCTATATATTCGTTCAAATAGTCGAACATCGCGGTCTACCCGAATCGAATTTTGAGGTTTCGAATATATTTAATTACTTTGCTTATCTCTACTTTAGAGTTTTTGAGTGCCATGTGGATCTTTTCCAGTCCAGCAGTTTACACCTCGGACTATTAGCGCATGGTGCTATCTCCACACGTATCCATTTCTAAGTATGAATAGAACATCAGAATATGTTTTCTTTCCTGGAATCAATGAGAAATTCAAAGTAGATTGTGAAACCATTTGCTGAACTGGACCAGGTTGAACCGACTTGGGATTGTTTTTCTTGCGCTAAAATGCAAGGTATTTTGGTTTCAGATGGATCATGCAAGCTACAGCAATTCCTGGTGTTTTATTACTCTATTATTCTGGATGTGAGTCATTGTACTTGGTATTGTAAATGACATCACAGTTAAAAGACGTGACTATACTGGCAATAATAAAATATTTGTTGTACCAAATTTTCTTATTGTTGGCTTTGCATTTTGTGTTTTTTTTTCCTCTTCATTTTATTATATTGTTAACTTTTATTTTATGCTGAGGTGCTTTAGACATTACAATGTGTTAGCATCTGTTTGGCAGCACCTTCATATTGTTACCATTGCTTCCTCTACCTTGCGTCAGCACTTTCCCATTCGCTTCCATTTCGTTCAAGCCAGTGATCGCAGCTGGGTTTACAAGTTGCATGGCAAGATTACAAGCGTTTTGTACGTGAATTGCCACAGGTCTGTGATATGTTGTTTACAGGTTACACACCTCTTCTTTATATGTTTCCACCCAATAAAACGGCATGGCCAAACCACAGCAACTAGCGATAAAACTCCTTAGGGGACTATATAAATTAGTGGTGGCCATTGGGCTTACTATTTCCACAAGTGGCAACAAGCTAGATCACATAGACCTCTATGAGGTTTACTTATCGACTTCAAGGTGTCTCTTTGCCTTCATCTGTCTAAAGTCAACCTGTTTTATGTTGTCACCCGGTGATCTATGGGCGAGGTAGGTGAACAATGGGCATGGTCTTCTTCAGGTTCACCTCAGGTTCAGAATGGCTTAGGTTATCCTTATGGGGAAGAATAAATATGGTTTAGTACTCTGTGTAGCGGTCATTGGGAGGTGAACTCGTGAGCGTAACTTGAGCAAGCTTGGGTCCAATCATTTGACATTTGGATACTGGAGCCTGAAGAAGTCGGATGCAGCCCTAGGGAGTGTGAGAAAAGGATAGGATTCTACCATAGATGGAGTGACAGTGAGTTAGGAAAGTGATGGCGTCAACACAGCGGGAGTGGGGTGAATCTGACGATGATGATGAGAGTGAAAAGTGTGCAGGTCAAGAAAAGTATGAACGTTGAACGGGGTATCGGGGGGGGGGGGCATTGGTGGAAAAGGCGTTGGTGGTGGAGGGAGAAGAAACTTGTGCATGTTCATTGTCACCAATCTATTCAAATTTGACCAGAAAATAGTAGCAAATATATACAGATGTTTCTGGCTTATCAAGAAAAGCAGTTGCAGCTAAGGTTGAAGGCAGCAGCCAGAGTGAAGGGAATCAGAGGGCCAATGGTGGATTGCATGAAGGGGCTTGGCTTAGTTATTCAGCATTATGGTGGTAGAGCAGTAGCATGTAGATAGATATACATTTATAGAACAACCAGTTGGGCAGAGCAGGATGGGGCAGAAAGTGGTGTGAAACCAAGCTTGGATGGCATATGCAAACGGGGAAATTGATTTAGTGGGCAATGGGAAGCCTAAAGGTGGTAAAAAGGAAGTTTTTAGGTACATTCCATTTTGTTTCTATAATAGTCAAACCTGAAAAAATAATGAAGAAACAGATAGTTCTGGAGTTGTGAAGGTCTAAACAGAAATTAAAGGATGGTGTTAGGATTAAAATTTTATATACTTTAAGTTTATTCATTTGTCTAAGAAAATGTTCCACTTTAGGGCCCTATTCCACCAGACAATTATCGTTCGCATAATCGTTAACGATTAACAATCCCAAACGACCGCTATTGCGAAAGACCTGAAAACGTTCACTCATTTCCATGGAACGATAATCGTTACTTATGATACGTATTTGCGATCGTTTTATCTTCGCTATTGCGTTCGTATCTACTGCGAACGACCGAACGACGTCTTATTCAATGCGAACGATTTGCAAACGTTTTGCGAACCAGCAACGATAAAAATAGGTCCAGGTCTTATAAAGCGATCAACGATTAGTCGTTCGGTCGTTAACCGTTAACTGCATTTCATCCGAACGATTATCGCTTAGATTCAAACGATTTAACAATAATCTGAACGATAATCGTCTGGTGGAATAGAGCCCTTACCTTACCTTCCATACCTGAGATCCTAAATGTGGTCCATTACAACTGCAATATGGAAGGCACAATTAGTGCTAAGACAAATAATCTATGGTCCTTCCTTAAGTTATGGGATAAGTGGAGAACATTTAAGTCCATTGATGATTAGCACGTGATCGTTGTATACGGTTTTATTTTACCAATATGCTATGCTAGAATTCTGTTGGAGCGGATCATGCTCTGACCTTAATGATAGTACCTTGACTCTCTTGTACCACCCTGTCTTGCTTGTTTGTTTGTTTCCTTGCTTGTTTTTTGTTGGTTTGTTTGATTGTTCATGCTTATTTTGACCGGTACACGGTTGATACTGGTCCAGTATGTTACATTTGATGTGTTGCATTGGGTTTGCAAAGATTACATCCCAATTGAGTATTGTGCTAAAGTCCCCCGCACCTATGCGTATTACTCGCAATATCAGGGTAACTTAGGTAGCTTGTTCCATTGCTTAGATTAAGTTCTAGGTCTACTATTGCTCTGATGATTGTATGCTGATGTAGAACGTGTTACTATGTATGCGAACCAATGCGGTTCCTTAGGTGTGTGTATGCCTTTTATAAATTCAGTTAAAATTTAATAAACTATAATTTAAAAAAAATAAATAAATAAATAAAAATGTTCAACTTCACCTTAGAAGTACTGTACGGTATTATCTGAGTTTTTTCTTGTATTAAAGCTCCATCTACTGGTGAAAAATCAGCACTGTAACTGGCCGTAAAAACCTGAACAGAATATGGCTATGTTCACACTACGTAAACTTTGTACGGTGTGAAACATTGCCTTTACTGCTATGGGATCCCGGCCGGAGCGTATACACATAGTATACGCTCCAGCCGGGATCCCATGCGGCACCGCAAAGAACTGACATTGTCACTGAATTGAAACCCATGTCAGTTCACACAATGAAGCAAGCGGCTCTGGCCGCTTGCTTCATTGTGCGCTACGGGAAGCTCTGATTCGGGAGCGCGCTGATGCGCCCGCATCAGAACACTGCGGCAGGAAAGATCATCTGGACGGTACTTAAGTACCGGCCGGAATGATCTTTACAGAGACCGGCCATTCCATGACCCAGCCGGGTGACGGAACAGCCGGTCTCTTACGCAGTGTGCACATACCCTATGGCTGTGCATAGAATAGCCTGTAATACAGTGCAGACAGGTAACGACTACAAAATTAAACATGTCATGAGAGTAAGGGATGAGGAATAGCTATGCACCATGGAGGGGACTCTCAGGGGCTCAATAACACCAACATAGATTTATTTATTTATTTAATTTAAAGGGGTACACCAGCTGAAAAAAATGTTCTTTCAAATCAACTGGTACCAGAAAGTGCAAGAGATTTGTAATTTACTTCTATTTAAATCTTCCAGTACTTATCAACTGCTGTATGTCCTACATAAAGTGATGTTTTCTTTCCAGTCTTACACAGTGCTCTCTGTTGCCACCTCCGTCCATGTAAAGAACTGTCCAGATAGTAGCAAATCCTCACAGACAACCTGTCCTGCTCTGGACAGTTCCTGACATGGACAAAGGCGGCAGCAGAGAGCACTGTGTCTGGGTATGTGCACACTGCTTAAAACAGACGGGAACTCCATCGCATAATCCGTCACTCGCAGACAGCGGCGGGTGCACGCGTCTCCGTTAGTGTCATAGACTCCATTCTATGCACGGGTGGATTCCTTCCTCCATCCAAAGAATGATCAAGCTCATTCTTTGGAGGGAGGAAGGAATCCCCCGTGCATAGAATGGAGTCTATGACATGGGCGGAAACGCGCCTGCCGCTGTCCGCGAGCGACTGACTATGAGATGAAGTTTCCGTCTGTTTTAAGCAGTGTGCACATACCCTCAGACTCGAAAGAAAACACCACTTCCCGTAGGACATACGGGAATTCTGAGGATTTTCAAATGGAAATAAAGTGTAAATCTTTGTCTTTCTGACACTAGTTGATTTGAAAGAAAAAAATAATCGCTGGAGTTCCCCTTTAAGGGTATGCTTTAACATTACCCTCTATGGTTCCGGTCCTTTTTAGGAGATCTTTTCATCATGTTATATATTACTTGTTCGTTTGATGTTAATAAAACCAGAGTATAATGAATTTATTTTTATATATGTAAGTTATATTTAGAAACCGCAGTCTTTTACATGCTAGATTTACTTTCAAAACTGGAGGGCAGGTTATTTAAGTTACGGCCAGATCAGATATCTGTTAATCTTTCCATTTTGATTACATCTTGGCAGTAATACGGCGCTGTGTTATGAGACCTGTAGATTGTGATTAGAATGAAATGCCGTATGCAACAAGTATTACATATGACTGGGAACTACCATAGGGAAGATAAATCTGAGCATGTACTATATATATATATATATATATATATATATATATATATATATATATATATATATATATATATATGGATGATCATCTAACTTTCTATTGCCATCATTGCTTTTAATAACTATATTGTGATGGACTCAATTCCTGTATACTGCTATTAGCCATGCCATGCCATGGCTATACTGCCATAATTCCGTATGCAACAAGTATTACATATGACTGGGAACTACAATAGGGAAGTTAAATCTGAGCATGTACTATATATATATATATATATATATATATATATATATATATATATATATATATATATGGATGATCATCTAACTTTCTATTGCCATCATTGCTTTTAATAACTATATTGTGATGGACTCAATTCCTGTATACTGCTATAAGCCTAAGGGCCCCATTACGAGCAGGCCTATATCGCCCTATTTAAAAAGGTGTGCGATCAGCCAACAAATAGGTAAATGTTCGTCGGCTGATCTTGCCGTTCCAACATGCCAAGAAATCACCGGCCATGGGTTGCACATCTGTCCGTGTAAAGGTCCAGCGATTGTTTGTGGGGCCTGGTTGCGCAACTTAGGGTCCTATTACAGGGGCCAATAAAGGCCTGATCAATACTCTAAACGAGCGCCAATCTGTTAGATCCGTGCTCGTTTATTGGGACTATTACACGGCCTGATAATCATTTAGCAAGTGCTGCACGGAGGCACAAGGGTTGTCCAGTTTACATTACCGGTCCACGTTCCTGGTGTTCTCCTGCGCTCTGCTTCCTCCATGGTCCCATGCGCTGCAGCTTCAGAGCGGCCTGTCCAAGCTGACTGGCAGCTCAGCCAATCACTGCCTGGGACCAAAACGGCCAGTGATTACCTGAGCGGCCTGTTACCTCAGACAGGCCGCTCCGAAGCTGCATTGCAGTGCAGGGATGCATACAGAGCGCAGGAGGAGACCAGAAATGTGGACAGTTGACGTAAACGGCTTGTTAAATCGTTAGCCATCGGCCATGCATCATTACTACACATAGCGATATGCGTTGATTTTAGGGCCTAAAAAAACGATCAGCTGATGATCGTTTCATTGTCTGATCATTCTCTCGGGCCAATTCGGTTGATTATGTTCCTGTGTAATAGGACCCTAATAGAGATGAGTGAACCTCGAGCACGCTCGAGCCCATCGGAACCCGATCTTTCGGCATTTGATTAGTGGTGGCTGCTGAACTTGGATAAAGCTCTAAGGTTGTCTGGAAAACATGGATACAGCCAATGACTATATCCATGTTTTCCACATAGCCTTAGGGCTTTATTCAAGCTCAGCAGCCACCGCTAATCAAATGCCAATCGGGTTTGGATGGACTCGAGCATGCTCCAGGTTCGCTCATCTCTAGACCCTAACCAAGCTTTATGAAGACTCAGTATATGAGAGCAGATCACCAAGATTGCAGCCTATTCACAGATGCCATTGAGGATTACTGTGGACTGAAGACGTGGCTCGATAACTCTTTGTTGTGCTATTGCTTATTCCACTGTAATGAGGGTTGGCGTCAGCACAAGGCTTACCCGGGGCCCACAGCACCTCTAGGGGCCCAGAGAAGGACCCGGTGAGGGGCCTAATACTGAACGGGCTCACTGTAGTGCAGGCTGAGCGGCCAAACATCAGAAGACACAGGAGACGTAGCAGGACCTGCACAGAGAGAGAAAGTGAAGGACCTGATCACATGACCCGAAGGTCCTCAACCTTAGGCCCCGTTCACACAGAGCAAGAGGGACGGAATTCCGCGGCACAATTGTCCGCTGCGGAATGCTGTTAGCCTCTGTGTCATAATGACACTCTATGGGAGGCGCGCGCGCTGCATCTCTCGGCGCTGAAGAATGAACAGTCATTATGACACAGAGACTAACGGCATTCCGCGGCAGACAATTCCGCCGCGGAATTCCGCCCCTCTTGCTCAGTGTGAATGGGGCCTTACAGTGTGGAGAGCAGCCTGACAGAGAGGAAGAGGAAGAAGACTGAGCTGTAAGTGCTGTATGTGTCAGTCAGTGTCTGTGTCAGTCGGTGTCTGTGTCAATAAAGTGTGTTTGTGTATGTTAGTGATGTCTCAAGTGATTGTGCATAGTGTTTGCATGATGGAGGCATAGTGGATGAATGAGGGGCCCTCGGAGGCTCTGTCGCCTTAGGACCCGCAAAAACCTGGAGCCGGCCCTGACTGTAATTCAAAGGAAAACATGACGTTGCATGCAGTTTTGTGGACTACAGCTGTAATTTGGCAAATGTTATGATGATTGGATATAGTGCAGCCTCACTATAGGATCACTTCTTTGAGAAGACCACCCCTAACCTAGACCACATTCTTAGGACCCTTTTACATGGCCCAATTTGAGGCAGCAATTGAGTACTGATCAGCAAGATCGGCACTCATATGCAGTGCCTTCACAAGGCTCCATAGCTGGATTATGTGGCCATTTACATGCATTGTTATCGCCTACACATCGCCCAAGACGTGTCAGTTCACGCAAAGAGCATGCAGCTCCGGCCGCACGCCCCATTGTGTGCAATGGTGAATTAGGATGCGGGCACACCCGTGTGCGAATTCACCAGAAGTAATCATCATCCAATTATGATCTTAAGTAACATCGGCCATTCTGTGATCTGGCCGGGTCACAGAACGTCCGGTGTTATATAGTGAACATGGCCTGACTCTTTCCTATTAACCCCTAGTGTTATTCTGTATATTACTCTCTCTTTTCCTAGCCAATGTTGCCCTAGGCAGCCTCCTACTCCTCCTAACCCTCAATGAAGCTTTTGTTTATAATGTAGGATCCTGTAATACAAAAAAACGGTAGTTATAATGTTATAATCTGACATATTATCTTCTAAGCCCTTGAGCATTTTCGAGGCTCAGAACGCGGCGCAGACACATTTTGCAGGAGAGGCACATTCCTGTTATTAGAAGCTAAAGCGAAATGCTTGGAAGTGACACTAGATCTGATATTGCTGGATTCTGAACTATGTCCATACGCTGTCTGTACGAGATGATTCATCGATTAGGATCTCGGATGTCTTGTGCACTTAGGAATATGGTACATTTCACATTCACCGACTGTCTTCGGGTCTCCCTTGTCCGTGCACGATGCAGTGATGAGCTGCGGCTGGAGATTTTACAAGAAAACATGAAGCTGTGTGTTTGACAGATTAATGTGTGACGATCATTGGAGAGGATGTGCACTTGATGCTTGCCGAGATTAGCAGCAATGAGCTGGGCAGGGATGGCCAATGGTAACATACAGGATCTGTCCGTGTCACTGAAGATGCTCTCAAGATACATCAAACTGGGATGAATTTACCTTCTGGAAAACGTATACCCTGTATGTAATGGAAAGATAAAGTGTGTATAGATTTGGACAGCTGCCAAGCTATAGGCATCACCCCTAGTTATTCTTGTATAACTTAAAGAGTACCCGACCCCCCGATAGAGCCCCTCATACTTACTTGATTGCGCCGAGTCCCGCTTCTTTGGCCAGTCCCGGGATGGAGATATCCCCGCGGGAAACCCGGCGTGCGTGCCGCTGAGATGAGTCCGACGCTCATAGAGAATGAATGGTGAGTCCGACGCGCGATAAAGTAAGTATGAGGGGCTCTAGCAGGGGGGTCGGGAGCCTGTCACCCCGGCTTCGGGGGTGACAGGTCCTCTTTAAGCAATGCCAATCAGTAAAAAGAATGTGGCTGCATCCTATCGGCATTGTCACCCCTTTATTGCAGGTGAGGATTGAAGAGAAATTTCCATTGGAAGAAAGTATCCCTACTCAGGACAGTTGATCCACCACCAATTAAAACTTGTTATCCCCTATTCTGTAGAGGTGGAGTAACCTCTTGAGATAGGAATACCCCCTTACATGATCAGCAGTACTGTATCCCTTAGCTGTTCCATATTTCCCAAAGACTCTAATTTACCACCTTATTCCTGCAGATTCATCTATTTCATCCCTGCTCAGCTACTATCTATACATTTCATACATTGTAGTTTGGTCATGTGACCACCAGTCTGACAACCAGAAAAATTACATAATCTCCTATCAAATTTGTCATGGCAACTCAAACCGTTCCCCTCCACACCCAGCTCCAATAGAGCCGTGGGTGGCATGCAGTACCCACAGCTCTATTCATAACAGAACCGGCGGGGCCCAATACAGAGATCTACGCGATCTACTTCTTTTACCCTATCCACAGGATCAAGTGAATTTTTCCTGCAGGTTAGTTATTATATTGCAGTGCAATCTTATTTTGCATGTCCTTAAAGTGTCACTGTCGTTATAACTTTCAAAATCTAAATCAACAGTAGATGTGATATAAAGCAAGTTTGCAATTTACATTCATTATTTTTTTTCTTGTTATCATGCTGTAAAACAAAGCTGTACTTACCAGAAATCCAGGTCCACTCTCCTAAAGGCAGATTTTCTGACTTGTACTGGTTGAAAAAAAAAAAACAGACTAAACACAGGAATTCCGGCCAGTAAAGAGAGTCACGGCTCAGTGTGTCCATCAGTCACATGACTGCCTCCTCTCTGTGAGTGCTCAGATGGCCTGTGAAACACAGGACTTCCTGTTTTCTGACTCTTTGAGGAAAAAAAGGAAGTGCCGTGTTTTCCATAATAACGGTAAAAAAAATGAATGTATATTGCAAACTTGCTTTAAATGACATCTACTTTTGGTTTACACCATACAATACACATTTTAAGTAATTTGTAATTTCCTTTTAACCTTTTTTAATTGGGGCAGATTAAGTAACCAAGTGAATTCTGCTCTTGTAATGGATGCCTATATTTTAGGTCACAAAGGTCACATGCTTCACAAGATCTGCTGTAAACTACAGGAAATACTGATGCTGAACGGGAGATTGAGATCACAGAGCTGAGAGAGATGATGTCAGTGCTATCAGCAGCAGCTGATCAGATACCAATGACTCAACTCTCCTAGACATACCTGATCATGCAGAATGTTATGTGGCTCTAGGACCCAATATATTTGTGTGTGCTGTCACCCTGAATCTAGTGGGTATTATGCAGGGTCATCAAGTCACAGTGATAGAAGTGGCTTCACTGGTCCTCTCACAGTCCTCCAGGCTGCCACTGTACACTGATGGTGGCAGTAGTCTTTTCCCCAGGGTACACCATGAGTATGCTAAGTATGTCTTTGTATGTGTGAGATGTACTTGTTATTGAATAGACATATGGAACAACTTAACATGGCAGGAAACAATCCACAGTACTGTATACAGAGGCACAATTCCTTATTATAACACAATGAAGCAAAATACCTCATATGAAGAGGCAACCTTTAAGTAAAGTGCAATATATACTGCATTAATCCCTATAAGCAATCAGTGTATTGCTCAAAGGAGTCCCCTAGGGCGACTACAAATTAGTGTTAAAAAAAAAATAATAATGTTTTTTCATTAATAAAAAATCTCATCCCATATTAAAAGTTCAAATTAGCACCTTTTCCAATTTTATAAATAAACATATTTGATATCGCTGCATGTGAAATCAGCCTTGCATTTTTTCACAGGCCAGAGTCCTCTCTTTTTGCTCTACTAATTGTACTTTGCAATTACAGACTTAATTTTTGCATTACATATTCTGCAAAACCAGAAAAAATAAATTTCCGCTGTGAAATTGAAAATAAAACACCTTTTTTTTATTGGGGGGGGGGGGGGGGGGTTTGCATTTACGCCGTTTGCCATATGGTAAAACTGACTCGTTATCTATGTTCTTCAAGTCAGTACAATTACAATAAAAGGCAACTTGTAGAACTTTTATTTTGTTTGACGGCTTTTAAAAAATCAAAACCTTTAAAAAAAAAAAAAAAATGTTCCTTAAAATTGCTCTATTGATAACGCTTTTATCCTTTGGTCTATGGGGCTGTGCGAGGTGTCATTTTTTGCACCATGATCAGTACTTTCTATAGGTACCCTGTTTGCATATATGTGACTTTTTGATCACTTTTTATCACAATTTTTCTGGATTTGATGTGAACAAAATGAGCAATTTTGCACTTTGGAATTTTTTTACCCTTACGCCGTTTATAGTGTGAGTTTAGTGATGTGATACCAAACATGTTTACTTTTTTATTTATTTTTATAATATTTTTATTAATAAAATGGGAAAAGGTGGGTGATTCAAATTTTTATTAGGGGAGGGGGCTTCTTTTGGTGGCACGATCACAATGGGTTCAGACATCAGTATAACGTGTATTGGGCTCTCCAGTCCACAAACAGATAATGTCAGTGGACATAGGGGTAGGGCGTGACGGAAAATCACTCTCTGCCTGCGGCTTACCCCTCCCATTAGAGAACGCAGGAATACTCAGCCGTGTGGAGAGGACAGGAGAGGTAACTGTTCAGCCAGCGGTATTGAGGGTGTATGACCACCTTTAGCCACATTTAATCAGTTCCCAAGGGGTTGTGTCAGGATTGTTGCTAGTATCATAAAAGATTGACTATTTATATGTACAGTGGTACCTTAGTTTAAGAGCAACTTGGATTAAGAGCGTTTTTCAAGAAGAGCTCACAGTTTTTCAAAATTGTAACTTGGTTTAAGAGCATTGCTTTGGTTTAAGAGCTCCCTCTACTGGGTGGGAGTGGGGGGAAGGACATGGCCTGCACAGGGTGGTCTACAGCACTGTACTCTGACCCAGGAAGTCTCCCTCACCTTCCAAATCATAGCAGATACACTTCACGCTGGGGCTTGCATCAGAGGACAGGGCTGTGGAGGTAATCTCTTCATAGCTGTAACCCCTCTCTCCCCAGACAGAGAGTGCTGCTATACAGTGCCCACATCTGCCCTGCTCATTCCTTCATACTCCCTGCAATCTCTGTCAGTCCTTGTGTTTCCCATCCCATCCCAAGGGTGAATCCCTTTACTGGACTGTTTCCTCGCACGGCATGGTGTCTTAATATCATGCTGGGAGCGGGGAAACTGTTTGAAACTCTGCCACACTGTAGTGACTGAACCGTGCGGGGCCAAGTGCCGCAGAGTGCTGCCAAGATTTAAACAGATCTATTCAAATGAGAGTAGGCTCCCCGAGACTTATTTAATATGTATACTATACCTGTAATCTTCTGTTGCTGTTATCTGTATATTTATTTATTCATTCACTATGTTGGGTTTATTGTCACTTTAAATATTGTTTGGATGCAGTGTTGTTACAATGTATCATGACTGTTACATGGCTTTTAAAGCCTTACACATGTACGTAGTGACGTCCCACTAGGCCGGAAGGAGCGCAAGCTGCGCAAAATGGATTTTGCCTGTGGAACGCCCTAGAATTCTGTATATCACACACAAGTGTTTTATCAAGTATTGTTTGTACAATAAATGACCATTCTACGCATTGGTGAGTGCCACTTGTTCATTATACCTACCTGCTGTATGTTGGAGATTCTATTAAATCCTGCTGGACTGATGAATTCGTGTGCCTCCGTTTTGATCAGTTTTTTCATTGACTTCCACAATAAAAAACGATCAAAATGCATCCATTTTTTTTAGCGCACACAAAAAACATGGTCAACCATGTTTTTGTATACGCTTAAAAAAAGATGCGTTTTGATTAGTTTTTAATCCGTTGTTTTGTTTGAAAAAAGGATGAAAATAATGCAGTGTGAACCCAGCCTTATGTCAAATGTATCAAGACACTTCTCGTGTCTTATGATGATTTTTGCACCACAACTGTAAAATTTTGCATAGCCCATACAAAGCACCTCCTGCGAAAAAAAAAAATGTGCAGATAATGCAGTGATGGGACAGCGCCATCTACTGTCAGTTTAATGTAAGCACTATACTGTATTTCCCAACAAGAGGAAGCAGCTGTCTATCTGAGTATGATTAAAAAAAAAAGATCTGTGCACTTTTCAACAAATTAGAGATAAAGTGAGAAAACCAGTGAAGTGATAACATTATGACCTGGAGGGATATATTCTGGCCTAAGCTATTTTACACCCCCAGGTATAGAATATATCCCGTGGTATACTGTAGCCTAGGCAAAAGGGGGAAAACCAGTGACATGATAACTTGGAGGGATATAGTCTGGCCTAGACTGTTTTACACCCCCAAATACGGAGTCTATCCCCCGGGGTATACTGTGGCTTGGGGCAGACAATACCCAGGTTTATAGTATGGCCTAGGCTATAATACACCCCTGGGTGCAAAAATATATGCCCTGGGGTATACTGTGGCCTGGGCCAGGGGTGATAAAACCAGAGAGACGATAACATTATGACCCGGAGAGATATAGTCTGGCCTAGGCTGTTTTACACCCCAGGTATAGAGTTTAGTCCCCAGGGTATACTGTGTCCTGGTTCAACATTAGATGGATATTCTGGCCTGGATGGGTATAGTTTGGCCTAGGCTGTTTTCTACCCCGAGGTATACTCTGGCCTGGAGAGGTATAGTTTGGCCTAGGCTGTTTTATACCCCGGGGTATACTCTGGCCTAGGGTCAATCTGGCACACAATACCATGATCACTACCATCATGACAACATAATAGGCTTTGTTCACACTACGTTTTTACAATTCTTTTTTTTTTTGCAAAAAATGGCTGAAAAACAGATGAAAAAAATTGTATCAATTGTGTGCATTCGTTTTGATCCGTTTTTCTATTGACTTACATTATAAAAGAAACGGATCAAAACGGATGAACACGGTTGCATCCATTTTTTTTCATCCGTTTTTTGCAAAAACGTAGTGTGAACCCAGCCTATACCAGGGGGGTCACACTCGCTGCCCTCCAGCTGCTGCAAAACTACAATTCCCCCATGATGGTAACAGCTGGGGGGCTGCAGTGTGACACATGTGCGCTATATGGTCACTGAATACAATCCACTATACAGACAAATATTACTAATAGTATATAGTAGTGTAGTAACCAGTTATGGCTGTTATTCTATGCAGTGTTTGCACTGCCGGCCAATATCCCATTTACTGTATGTCAGTGTGGAGCATTATTACAGTGACAGGCTATGGTCATACATAGTATTTCTGTCAGTCTTTTATCAATTCACATTTTTCACATTATTACATTGAAAGCTTAGAGTTACACATAATGGCGGAGATTTATCGAACATGGTGTAAAGTGAAACTGGCTAAGTTGCCCCTAGCAACCAATCAGATTCCACCTTAAATGAAAGGTGGAATCTGATTGGTTGCTAGGGGCAACTAAGCCAGTTTCACTTTACACCATGTTTGATAATCTCTACCAACATTTCTCAGAGTCTTCAGATCAACCAAAACCAGGAGTGGGTTGAAAAACTGTGTAAATCTTTCCATTATAATTATGCGTTGTCAGTTCCACTCTTAATTTTGGTTGAAAAAGACTGACAGAAATGCTGTGTGAACATAGCCACTATACGGACTTATTTTAACCTCAACATTACTGCCCTATGTTACCTTTATTTTACAGTGTGTGAACATAACCTTACATTTATGTACAACTATATGTCCCTGTGTCTACATACTGGCGCCCCCTGCTGTTCTATTAATTCTCTATCAGACCCTATAGACTTATGTATATGGATTTACATTCTTTTATTAACCTGAGCTCCCTCATGGTATTTATCATTGGCAGACTGGGGAATGGAGGGCCCCATCCACTATGTATTGCAAACTTTATTGATGTGGTGGATCCTGGTTTTATCTTAACTGAAGCTGGAAGCAATGTATCATGTGATGTCCTCTTCTGCATAGTGTACTATTGGTGATGTCATACACTCATCTGCATACAGTGTACTGTTGGTGATGTCATACACACATCTGCATACAATATACTGTTGGTGATGTCATACACACATACACACATACCAATTGTGATGTCATACAGAATCCTAGTAAAACAGACTGCAGCCCTGACAACAGTGACACTTTCTCAACATGAGTGGGGGGAAAGTGTCTCCGGCTAGTGGAGCTGTACCGAAGAAGGTGGAGAACAGTAATGGAGGCAATACGCTTAACGTGAGGCGAAACAGGCGGAGGGAGCGGAAAAAAAAGTACCAGTTTACGTTCGACTCAGATGGCGACTGCATCATGAAGGACATCACTCCGGAGAAGCAGTTCAGGTTTGATGAGGATGGTGACTGCATTATGACGGACGTCAGTCCTGAGCTGCAGTTCACCTATGACTCTGACGATGATGCCATCATGGAGGACGTAACACCGTGGCTGATAAAGCCAAAGGCCAAAAGGAGTTAAACTGCTTTTTTTCTTTCCAACTGTTTAGCAAGCGCTTTTGCCATCACTATAAGGTACAGTGACTTCCTATTCTTTCTTCTTTCTCATCACTTTCTGGAAGTTTCTGACCTATAACCATTGTTGTCCGTTGTTTTCTAGGTTATACATAACATCTATTGGGAGCTCGGATTCCATCAGCAGAGGTAAGGACGTCACAGGGATGATCTTCTCCTCTCTGTAGACTGTTCTAGAAATGCTGGAAGATGAAATCCTTATTCTCTGTCTCTTTTCAGCTTCCCAATAACCTCTATAACATCTGAGGTTCTCCTGAAGACTCGGCTCCTGTCCTAGCTCCATAGAACACAAGATTCCTGCTGCCTGGGAAACCTTCACCTCATCCAGGATTGTGCGGACCACCATCCGATAGACGCCTTCTGTACTCTTCCTAGCATCGTGCAGCCAGGCCTCCTCTCTTCTACCCAAATATCTGACTATTTATTTTTCAATGAATATTAATTTATAATAAATAAATGAAAATTTAATCTGTATTTGTATCTTTATTCCTTTTATCCACGGAAAATACTGTATATGCTTTGCTGTACAGGAGGTTTAGGCCTAATAGCCGAGGTGCATATAGAGTGGGCTCAGACTAAGTTAAAGAGGACCTGTCACCCCCCGTGCCGGGGTGACAGGCTCCCGACCCCCAGTTACAGCCCCCTATACTCACCTGATCCCGCCGGGTCACGGAGATATCAGCGCCCGAAGCCCGGCGCACGCGCTGACAGGAGAGTCCGATGCCCACACAGAATGACGGAGCATCTGACTCCCCATTCATTCTCTATGAGCATCTGACTCTCCTGTCAGCGCGCGCGCCGGGGTTCAGGCGCAGATATCTCCGTGACCCGACTGGCTCAGGAAGCGGGACCCGACGGGATCAAGTGAGTATAGGGGGCTGTAACGGAGGGTCGGGAGCCTGTCACCCCGGCACGGGGGGTGACAGGTCTCCTTTAAATGAGGTCCCCCACTCTATAACCTGATTGGACACTGGTTAAAGATACCCAGGTCTGTCATGTTAGGGATCCATAGAGCCATCTGCCATAGACAGGGTGTAATAATATATCAATTACAATACACATACAAAAAAGTGATACTGTACAGCCCACCTAGGTGACACCGTCCATATAGGAGAGGGGGTCCAGCTGCTGTACAGCCCACCTAGGTGACACTGTCCATATAGGAGAGGGGGCCCAGCTGCTATACAGCCCCACCTAGGTGACACTGTCCATATAGGAAGGAGAGGGGGCCCAGCTGTTGTACAGCCCACCTAGGTGACACTGTCCATATAGGAAGGAGAGGGGGCCCAGCTGCTGTACAGCCCACCTAGGTGACACTGCCCATATAGGAGAGGGGGCCCAGCTGCTGTACAGCCCACCTAGGTGACACTGTCCATATAGGAGAGGGGGTCCAGCTGCTGTACAGCCCACCTAGGTGACACTGCCCATATAGGAGAGGGGGTCCAGCTGCTGTACAGCCCACCTAAGTGACGCTGCCCATATAGGAGAGGGGGCCCGGCTGCTGTACAGCCCACCTAGGTGACACTGCCCATATAGGAGAGGGGGCCCAGCTGCTGTACAGCCCCACCTAGGTGACACTGTACATATAGGAGAGGGGTCCAGCTGCTGTACAGCCCACCTAGGTGACACTGTCCATATAGGAGAGGGGGCCAGCTGCTGTACAGCCCCATCTAGGTGACACTGGCCATATAGGAGAGGGGGCCCAGCTGCTGTACAGCCCACCTAGGTGACACTGTCCATATAGGAGAGGGGGCCCAGCTGCTGTACAGCCCACCTAGGTGACACTGCCCATATAGGAGAGGGGGCCCAGCTGCTGTACAGCCCACCTAGGGGACACTGCCCATATAGGAGAGGGGGTCCAGCTGCTGTAAAGCCCACCTAGATGACACTGTACATATAGGAGAGGGGGCCCAGCTGCTGTACAGCCCACCTAGGTGACACTGTCCATATAGGAGAGGGGGCCCAGCTGCTGTACAGCCCACCTAGGGGACACTGCCCATATAGGAGAGGGGGTCCAGCTGCTGTAAAGCCCACCTAGATGACACTGTACATATAGGAGAGGGGGCCCAGCTGCTGTACAGCCCACCTAGGTGACACTGTACATATAGGAGAGGGGGCCCAGCTGCTGTACAGCCCCCACCTAGGTGACACTGTCCATATAGGAGAGGGGGCCCAGCTGCTGTACAGCCCACCTAGGTGACACTGTCCATATAGGAGAGGGGGCCCAGCTGCTGTACAGCCCACCTAGGTGACACTGGCCATATAGGAGAGGGGGCCCAGCTGCTGTACAGCCCCCACCTAGGTGACACTGTCCATATAGGAGAGGGGGCCCAGCTGCACAGCCCACCTAGGTGACACTGTACATATAGGAGAGGGGGCCCAGCTGCTGTACAGCCCACCTAGATGACACTGTCCATATAGGAGAGGGGGCCCAGCTGCTGTACAGCCCACCTAGATGACACTGTCCATATAGGAGAGGGGGCCCAGCTGCTGTACAGCCCCACCTAGGTGACACTGTCCATATAGTGGAAGTTTTATACAGGAATATTACTGATTTGCAATAAAAAGTGGTCAAAAAGATGTCTATGGTCCAAGCTTGGTACCAGCACAATCTACAGCAATCCCTGCAAACATCAAGCTCTAATGCTGGGTTTACACGGGACGATTATTGTGCGAATTTGCACGCTCATCCGCAGCCCGACCCTCTGCTCATCCGCAGCCCCCTGCGTCGGCTCGATCGCCACCCCCGCCGCTCCAATGCCCCCCCCCCCCCCCCCCCCGCTGCTCCGATCGCCCCCGCGGCCAAGAGCATACGTTACCTGCTCCGCGTAGCAGGTCTTCGAAATCCCCGGCTCCCCTCTTCAGTGCATTGATTAGCTGAAGAGGTGAGCCAGGAATTTCAAACAACTCCTCTTCAGCCAATCAGTGCTGCCGTGCATTGATTGGCTAAAGAGGGGAGTCGGGAAATTCAAACGGCTCCTCTTCAGCCAATCAGTGCTGAAGAGGAGCACTGATTGGCTTAAGAGGAGCCGTTTGAAATTCCCGCCTCACCTCTTCAGCCAATCAATGCACTGAAGAGGGGAGTCGGGGATTTCGAAGACATGCTACGAGGAGCAGGTAACGTATGCTCGTGGCAGGGGCTATCAGAGCAGCGGCGGCGATTGGAGCGGCGGCGGGGGGGGGGGGGCGATCGGAGCGGCGGAAGGGGTGGCAATCGGGTCGGCGCAGGGGGCTGCGAATGAGCGGGGGGCCGGGCAGCAGGCGGGCTGGGCTGCAAGTGGGTGATCGCAAAACGATTTTTCTGTACGATATATTGTACCGTCTAAACGCTGATCGTTATTAAAAAAAAATCTTTACTCCGACAACGTTAATCGTGCGATCGGGCCAATTATCGTCCCGTGTAAACCCAGCATAAGGGTCCGTTTACACACACAGATTATCTAACAGATTTTTGCAGCCAAAGCCAGGAATGGACTATAAACAGGGAACAGGTCAAACGGGAAAGACTGAGATTTCTCTTTTTTTCAAAACCATTTCTGGTTTTGGCTGCAAAAATCTGGCAGATATCTGTGTGTGTAAACAGACCCTAATGGTGCGTTTACATAGAGGGATTTATCTGACAGATTTTTGAAGCCAAATTCAGGAACAGACTATAAACAGATCAGGTCATAAAAGGAAGACTGAGATTTCTCCTGTTTTCAAATCCATTCCTGGCTTTGGCTTCAAAAATCTGTAAAATAAATCTCTGTGTAAAGGCACCACAGGGGCCATTTACACAGAAAGATTATCTGACAAAGATTTTAAGCCAAAGCCAGGAAAGGATTTGAAAAGAGGAGAAATTTCAGTCTTTATGACCTGATCTCTGTTTAGGGTATAAACCCACACACCGTATATGCAGCGTATTTACTGCTGCGATATGCAGCAAACTCGCAGCAAACTCGCAGCAGATTAGATCTAAATAACTGAACACCGCATCAAATCTGTACCAACAAATCTGCTGCGTATTTGTTGCATATCTGCTGCATATACGGTGTGTGGGTTTATACCCTTATAGTATGTTTCTGGCTTTGGCTTCAAACCTTTGGCAGACAATCTGTCAGATAATCTTTCTGTGTAAATGGACCCTTCTATAGCTTGGTCAATGAAATTAATTCTAGGTGACACAATATGGGAACACAAAGCAAATTTTGGTAGTGAGACCCAGCACAGACCCCAGTGTATTGTATAACTGAGTATAAATGCACAGGTGTGTGGTATGTATATGGAAAAACAGCATGTGCTACATTGGGTTTTTTTAGGCCAGAAAATGTATACAAAAATAAAACCCAAGTGTGAGGGCACCATAACATAGACGGAGCTTATACCGTCAGGTACATATTCCAGCATATCTAGCACTTGTTCTCTATTGGTATTATATTGTACCAATTATGCAGAAATAATCCTCCTCATCCCAATAATCCAGCATGCAGCTTTCTGTGGTGACAGTTTCTGACGCTTCCTCTTTCTGCTGCTGATCTCTGCGATCGGTGCAGGAAGAAGAGATCAGCGCTCTGGTCATGTGCTGAGGAGCTGTTCTTGTTATATTCTGGGGTATTACAATGTCCTCTGGCTATATAGAGCTGCTCATACCCCGTCCTCACACAGGATAGAGTTATTGTATCACACAGTATAATGGAGGTGAGGACATATCAGACAAGACAGACAGGAATCTGACAAATCCGGTGACCATGTCCGTCACATCTATTTCCCATTTTCCTTTTACTGCGGACAGGGAATTATATTATAGTGAATCTGCCATCAGGTAGGGGGCCGATCTATAGGGGAGGTCACAGGGTCCCAGCAGCAAAGAGGGTATCAGGAGAGAAGTGTGCTGATCTTATAAGAGACGTCACAGCAGCACAAAGTATGTCAGGAGAGGAGGGTTCTGATCCTATAGGAGAGGTCACAGAAGAACAGAGGATGTCAGGAGAGGAATGTGCTGATTTTATAGAGGAGTCACAGCAGCACAGAGGATGTCAGGAGAGGAGTGTGCTCATCTTATAGGGGAGGTGACCGGGTCACAGCAGCACAGAGGTAGTCAGGAGTGGAGGGTGCTGATCTTATAGGGGGGGGGTCACAGCAGAACAGAGGATGTCAAGAGAGGAATGTGCTGATCTTATAGGCGGGTCACAGGCTCCCAGCAGCACAGAGGATGTCAGGAGAGGAGGGTGCTGATCTTATTGGGATGGTCACAGCAGCACAGAGGATGTCAGGAGAAGAGTGTGCTGATTTAATAAGAAAGGTCCCAGAAGCACAGTGGATGTCAGGAGAGGAGTGTGCTGATCTTATTGGGATGGTCACAGCAGCACAGAGGATGTCAGGAGAGGAGTATGCTGGTCTTATAGAAGAGGTCCCAGCAGCACAGAGGATGTTAGGAGAGTAGTGTGCTGATCTTATAGGGGAGGTGACAGGGTCACGGCAGCACAGAGTATGTCAAGAGAGGAGGTTGCTGATCCTAAAGGGGAGGTCACAGCAGCACAGAGTATGTAAGGAGAGGAGGGTGCTGATCGTATAGTGGGGTTACAGGGTAGCAGCAATACAGAGGATGTCAGGAGAGGAGGGGGCTGATCTTATAGGAGAGAGGTCACAGCAGCACAGAGGATGTCAGGAGAAGAGGGTGCTGATCTTATAGGAGAGGTCATAGCAGCACAGAGTATGTCAAGAGAGGTGTGCTGATCTATAGGGGAGGTCACAGGGTCACAGCAGCACAGAGGATGTCAAGAGAAAAAGGGTGCTGATCTTATAGGGGAGGTCAAAGCAGCACAGAGAATGTCAGGATAGGAGTGTGCTGATCTTATAGTGGGGTTAAAGGGTACCAGCAATACAGAGGATGTCAGGAGAGGAGGGGGCTGATCTTATAGGAGAGGTCACAGCAGCACAGAGGATGTCAGGAGAGGAAGGGGCTTATCTTATAGGGGAGTTGACAGGGTCCCAGCAGCACAGAGGATGTCAGAAGAGGAGGGGGCTGATCTTGTAGGGGGTCACAACAGTACAGAGGATGTCAGGAGAGGAGGGTGCTGATATTATAGGAGAAGTCACAGCAGCACAGAGGGTATCAGGAGAGGAGTGTTCTGATCTTATAAGAGACGTCACAGCAGCACAAAGTATGTCAGGAGAGGAGGGTTCTGATCCTATAGGAGAGGTCTCAGCAGCACAGAGGATGTCAGGAGAGTAAGGGGCTGATCTTATAGGGGGTAACCGCAGCACAGAGGATGTCAGGAGAGGAGGGTGCTGATGTGAATCTGCCATCAGGGACATTAGCTGTAAGTACCTGTAAGGTGCCGTGGTCCGTTGTTTTTTTTTTTTGAACCATGGCCCGATCCCCGTGTACAGCGCAGTTCTATCCAAGGGCACCGGGCGAGTGGTGAAGCACAGAGGATGTCAGGAGAGGAGGGGGCTGGTCTTATAGGGGAAGTCACAGCAGCACAGAGGATGTCAGGAGAGGAGGGGGCTGGTCTTCTAGGGAAAGTCACAGCAGCACAGAGGATGTCAGGAGAGGAGGGTTCTGATCTTATAGGGGAGGTCACAGCAGAACAGAGGATGTCAGGAGAGGAGGGTGCTGATCTTATAGAGGAGTCACAGCAGCACAGAGGATGTCAGGAGAGGAGTGTGCTCATCTTATAGGGGAGGTGACCGGGTCACAGCAGCACAGAGGTTGTCAGGAGAGGAGGGTGCTGATCTTGTAGGGGGGTCACAGGGTCCCAGCAGCACAGAGGATGTCAGGAGAGGAATGTGCTGATCTTATAGGAGAGGTCACATCAGCACAGAGGATGTCAGGAGAGGAGGGGGCTGATCTTATAGGCGGGTCACTGGGTCCCAGCAGCACAGAGGATGTCAGGAAAGGAGGGTGCTGATCTATTGGGGAAGTCACAGCAGCACAGAGGATGTAAGGAGAGGAGTGTGCTGAACTTATAGGAGAGGTCAGAGCAGCACAGAGGATGTCAGGAGAGGAGGGGGCTGATCTTATAGGTGGGTCACTGGGTCCCAGCAGCACAGAGGATGTTAGGAGAGGAGTGTGCTGCTCTTATAGAACAGGTCGCAGCAGCATTGAGGATGTCAGGAGAGGAGGGTGCTGATCTTATAGGAGAGGTCACAGCAGCACAGAGGATGTAAGGAGAGGAGTGTGCTGAACTTATGAGAGGTCACAGCAGCACAGAGGATGTCAAGAGAAAGAGGGTGCTGATCTTATAGGGGAGGTGACAGGGTCCCAGCAGCACAGAGGATGTCAGGAGAGGAGGGTGCTGATCTTATAGGGGGGGGGCACAGGGTACCAGCAATACAGAGTATGTCAGTAGAGGAGGGTGCTAATTTTATAGGAGAGGTCACAGCAGCACAGAGGATGTCAGGAGAAGAGGGTGCTGATCTTATAGGAGAGGTCAGAGCAGCACAGAGAATGTCAGGAGAGGAGTGTGCTGATCTTAGAGGAGAGGTCACAGCAGCACAGAGGATGTCAGGAGAGGAGGGGCTAATCTTATAGGGGAGTTGACAGGGTCCCAGCAGCACAGAGGATGTCAGGAGAGGAGGGGGCTGATCTTGTAGGGGGTCACACCAGTACAGAGGATGTCAGGAGAGGAGGGTGCTGATATTATAGGAGAAGTCACAGACGCACAGAGGATATCAGGAGAGGGGTGTTCTGATCTAATAAGAGACGTCACAGCAGCACAAAGTATGTCAGGAGAGGAGGGTTCTGATCCTATAGGAGAGGTCTCAGCAGCATAGAGGATGTCAGGAGAGGAATGTGCTGATCTTATAGGAGAGGTCACATCAGCACAGAGGATGTCAGGAGAGGAGGGTGCTGATCTATTGGGGAAGTCACAGCAGCACAGAGGATGTAAGGAGAGGAGTGTGCTGAACCTATAGGAGAGGTCAGAGCAGCACAGAGGATGTCAGGAGAGGAGTGTGCTGATCTCATAGGAGAGGTCACAGCAGCACAAAGGATGTCTGGAGAGGAGTGTGCTGATCTTATAGGAGAGGTCACAGCAGAACAGAGGATGTTAGGAGAGGGGTGTGCTAATCTATAGGGCAGGTCACAGGGTCACAGCAGCACAGAGGGTGTCAGGAAAGGAGCGTGCTGATCTTTTAGGGGGGTCACAGCAGCACAGAAGATGTCAGAAGAGGAGTGTGCTGGTCTTATAGAAGAGGTCCCAGCAGCACAAAGGATGTTAGGAGAGTAGTGTGCTGATCTTATAGGGGAGGTGACAGGGTCACGGCAGCACAGAGTATGTCAAGAGAGGAGGTTAATGATCCTAAACGGGAGGTCACAGCAGCACAGAGTATGTAAGGAGAGGAGTGTGCTGATCCTGTAGGGGAGATCACAGCAGCACAGAGTATGTCAGGAGAGGAGAGTGCTGATCTTATAGGAGAGGTCTCAGCAGCACAGAGGATGTCAGTAGAGAAGGTGTATGATCTTATAGGGGGGTCACAGCAGCACAGAGGATGTCAGGAGATGAGGGTGCTGATCTTATAGGAGAGGTCTCAGCAGCACAGAGGATGCCAGGAGAAAAGGTGTATGATCTTATAGGGGGGGTCACAGCAGCACAGAGGATGTCAGGAGAGGAGGGGTCTGATCTATAGGGGAGGTCACAGGGTCACAGCAGCACAGAGGATGTCAGTAAAGGAGGGTGCTGATCTTATAGGAGAAGTCACAGCAGCACAGAGGATGTCAAGAGAAAGAGGGTGCTGATCTTATAGGGGGGGGCACACGGTATCAGCAATACAGAGGATGTCAGTAGAGGAGGGTGCTGATCTTATAGGGGGGGGCACACGGTACCAGCAATACAGAGGATGTCAGTAGAGGAGGGTGCTGATCTTATAGGAGAGGTCACAGCAGCACAGAGGATGTCAGGAGAAGAGGGTGCTGATCTTATAGGAGAGGTCAGAGCAGCACAGAGGATGTCAGGAGAGGAGGGGCTAATCTTATAGGGGAGTTGACAGGGTCCCAGCAGCATAGAGGATGTAAGGAGAGGAGTGTGCTGATCCTGTAGGGGAGATCACAGCAGCACAGAGTATGTCAGGAGAGGAGAGTGCTGATCTTATAGGAGAGGTCTCAGCAGCACAGAGGATGTCAGTAGAGAAGGTGTATGATCTTATAGGGGGGTCACAGCAGCACAGAGGATGTCAGGAGATGAGGGTGCTGATCTTATAGGAGAGGTCTCAGCAGCACAGAGGATGCCAGGAGAAAAGGTGTATGATCTTATAGGGGGGGTCACAGCAGCACAGAGGATGTCAGGAGAGGAGGGGTCTGATCTATAGGGGAGGTCACAGGGTCACAGCAGCACAGAGGATGTCAGTAGAGGAGGGTGCTGATCTTATAGGAGAAGTCACAGCAGCACAGAGGATGTCAAGAGAAAGAGGGTGCTGATCTTATAGGGGGGGGCACACGGTATCAGCAATACAGAGGATGTCAGTAGAGGAGGGTGCTGATCTTATAGGGGGGGGGCACACGGTACCAGCAATACAGAGGATGTCAGTAGAGGAGGGTGCTGATCTTATAGGAGAGGTCACAGCAGCACAGAGGATGTCAGGAGAAGAGGGTGCTGATCTTATAGGAGAGGTCAGAGCAGCACAGAGGATGTCAGGAGAGGAGGGGCTAATCTTATAGGGGAGTTGACAGGGTCCCAGCAGCATAGAGGATGTCAGGAGAGGAGGGGGCTGATCGTGTAGGGGGTCACAACAGTACAGAGGATGTCAGGAGAGGAGGGTGCTGATATTATAGGAGAAGTCACAGCAGCACAGAGGGTATCAGGAGAGGGGTGTTCTGATCTAATAAGAGACGTCACAGCAGCACAAAGTATGTCAGGAGAGGAGGGTTCTGATCCTACAGGAGAAGTCTCAGCAGCACAGAGGATGTCAGGAGAGTAAGAGGCTGATGTTATTGGAGAGGTCTCAGCAGCACAGAGGATGTCAGGAGAGAAGGTGTATGATCTTATAGGGGGGTCACAGCAGCACAGAGGATGTCAGGAGAGGAGGGGGCTGATCTATAGGGGAGGTCACAGGGTCATAGCAGCACAGAGGATGTCAGTAAAGGAGGGTGCTGATCTTATAGGAGAGGTCACAGCAGCACAGAGGATGTCAGGAGAAGAGGGTGCTGATCTTATAGGAGAGGTCATAGCAGCACAGAGGATGTAAGGCGAGGAGGGGGGCTAATCTTATAGGGGAGTTGACAGGGTCCCAGCAGCACAGAGGATGTCAGAAGAGGAGGGGGCTGATCTTGTAGGGGGTCACAACAGTACAGAGGATTTCAGGAGAGGAGGGTGCTGATATTATAGGAGAAGTCACAGCAGCACAGAGGGTATCAGGAGAGGGGTGTTCTGATCTAATAAGAGACGTCACAGCAGCACAAAGTATGTCAGGAGAGGAGGGTTCTGATCCTACAGGAGAAGTCTCAGCAGCACAGAGGATGTCAGGAGAGTAAGAGGCTGATGTTATTGGAGAGGTCTCAGCAGCACAGAGGATGTCAGGAGAGAAGGTGTATGATCTTATAGGGGGGTCACAGCAGCACAGAGGATGTCAGGAGAGGAGGGGTCTGATCTATAGGGGAGGTCACAGGGTCACAGCAGCACAGAGGATGTCAGTAAAGGAGGGTGCTGATCTTATAGGAGAAGTCACAGCAGCACAGAGGATGTCAAGAGAAAGAGGGTGCTGATCTTATAGGGGGGGGCACACGGTATCAGCAATACAGAGGATGTCAGTAGAGGAGGGTGCTGATCTTATAGGGGGGGGCACACGGTACCAGCAATACAGAGGATGTCAGTAGAGGAGGGTGCTGATCTTATAGGAGAGGTCACAGCAGCACAGAGGATGTCAGGAGAAGAGGGTGCTGATCTTATAGGAGAGGTCAGAGCAGCACAGAGGATGTCAGGAGAGGAGGGGCTAATCTTATAGGGGAGTTGACAGGGTCCCAGCAGCACAGAGGATGTCAGGAGAGGAGGGGGCTGATCGTGTAGGGGGTCACAACAGTACAGAGGATGTCAGGAGAGGAGGGTGCTGATATTATAGGAGAAGTCACAGCAGCACAGAGGGTATCAGGAGAGGGGTGTTCTGATCTAATAAGAGACGTCACAGCAGCACAAAGTATGTCAGGAGAGGAGGGTTCTGATCCTACAGGAGAAGTCTCAGCAGCACAGAGGATGTCAGGAGAGTAAGAGGCTGATGTTATTGGAGAGGTCTCAGCAGCACAGAGGATGTCAGGAGAGAAGGTGTATGATCTTATAGGGGGGTCACAGCAGCACAGAGGATGTCAGGAGAGGAGGGGGCTGATCTATAGGGGAGGTCACAGGGTCATAGCAGCACAGAGGATGTCAGTAAAGGAGGGTGCTGATCTTATAGGAGAGGTCACAGCAGCACAGAGGATGTCAGGAGAAGAGGGTGCTGATCTTATAGGAGAGGTCATAGCAGCACAGAGGATGTAAGGCGAGGAGGGGGCTAATCTTATAGGGGAGTTGACAGGGTCCCAGCAGCACAGAGGATGTCAGAAGAGGAGGGGGCTGATCTTGTAGGGGGTCACAACAGTACAGAGGATTTCAGGAGAGGAGGGTGCTGATATTATAGGAGAAGTCACAGCAGCACAGAGGGTATCAGGAGAGGGGTGTTCTGATCTAATAAGAGACGTCACAGCAGCACAAAGTATGTCAGGAGAGGAGGGTTCTGATCCTACAGGAGAAGTCTCAGCAGCACAGAGGATGTCAGGAGAGTAAGAGGCTGATGTTATTGGAGAGGTCTCAGCAGCACAGAGGATGTCAGGAGAGAAGGTGTATGATCTTATAGGGGGGTCACAGCAGCACAGAGGATGTCAGGAGAGGAGGGGGCTGATCTATAGGGGAGGTCACAGGGTCATAGCAGCACAGAGGATGTCAGTAAAGGAGGGTGCTGATCTTATAGGAGAGGTCACAGCAGCACAGAGGATGTCAAGAGAAAGAGGGTGCTGATCTTATAGGGGGGGGGCACACGGTACCAGCAATACAGAGTATGTCAGTAGAGGAGGGTGCTGATCTTATAGGAGAGGTCACAGCAGCACAGAGGATGTCAGGAGAAGAGGGTGCTGATCTTATAGGAGAGGTCAGAGCAGCACAGAGGATGTCAGGAAAGGAGGGGACTGATCTTATAGGAGAGGTCACAGCAGCACTGAGGATGTCAGGAAAGGAGGGGACTGATCTTATAGGAGAGGTCACAACAGCACAGAGGATGTCAGGAGAGGAGTGTGCTAATCTTATAGGAGAGGTCACAGCAGCACAGAGGATGTTAGGAGAGGAGTGTGCTGATTCTATAGGGGGGGTCACAGCAGCACAGAGGATGTCAGGAGAGGATTTTGCTGATCTTGTAGGGGGGGGGGTCACAGGGTCCCAGCAGCACAGAGGACGTCAGGAGAGGAATGTGCTGATCTTATAGGAGAGGTCCCAGCAGCACAGAGGATGTCAGGAGAGGAGTGTGCTGATCTATAGGGGAGGTCTCAGAGTCACAGCAGCACAGAGAATGTCAGTAGAGGAGGGGGCTTATCTTATAGGAGAGGTCTCTGCAACACAGAGGATGTTAGGAGAGGAGGGGGCTGATCTTATAGGGGGGGTCACAGCAGCACAGAGGATGTCAGGAGAGGAGTGTGCTGATCTTATAGAAGAGGTCACAGCAGCACAGAGGATGTTAGGAGAGGAGTGTGCTGATTCTATAGGGGGGGGGTCACAGCAGCACAGAGGATGTCAGGAGAGGAGTTTGCTGATCTTGTAGGGGGTCACAGGGTCCCAGCAGCACAGAGGACGTCAGGAGAGGAATGTGCTGATCTTATAGGAGAGGTCCCAGCAGCACAGAGAATGTCAGTAGAGGAGGGGGCTTATCTTATAGGAGAGGTCTCCGCAGCACAGAGGATGTCAGGAGAGGAGGGGGCTGATCTTATAGGGGGGGGGGGTCACAGCAGCACAGAGGATGTCAGGAGAGGAGGGTACTGATCTTTAGGGGAGGTCACAGCAGCACAGAGGATGTTAGAAAAGGAGGGTGCTGATCTATAGGGGAGGTCAGACCTGCACAGAGGATGTCAGGAGGGAAGTCTACTGATCTATAGGGGAGGTCTTACAGCACAGAGGATTTTAGGAAAGGAGTGTGATGATCTTATAGGGGGGGGTCACAGCAGCACAGAGGATGTAAGGATAGGAGTCTGCTGATCTTGTAGGGGGGTCACAGCAGCACAGAGGGTGTCAGAGGAGGAGGTTGTTGATCCTATAGGGAAGGTCACAGCAGCACAGATGATGTCAAGAGACGAGTGTGCTGATCTTATAGGGGGGGCCACAGCAGCACAGAGGATGTCATGAGAGAAGGGGGGCTGATCTTACAGGGGGGTCACACCAGCACAGAGGATGTCAGGAGAGGAGGGGGCTGATTTTATAGGGGAGGTGACAGGGTCCCAGCAGCACAGAGGATGTCAGGAGAGGAGGGTGCTGATATTATGGGGGGGGGGGGGTCACAGCAGCACAGAGGATGTCAGGAGACGAAGGTGCTGATCTTATAGGAGAGGTCACAGCAGCTCAGAGGATGTCAGGAGAGGAGGATGCTTCTTTGGGAGAAGGAGAATGAGGAGAGCGGCTGAAAGTTACTAAACTTTAGACAGTGGCTTCATGGCCTGCCGGGAGAGTGCTGTCACTGCAGTCAAAGCAGCGTGCACAGTGTGGGGCTGTCAGGACTACAAGTCTCAAGAGCCCTGCTGCTGAGAGTTGTTATATTGGAAGGCTGCAAATCCCAGCATACCTCGTTGTGCACTACAACTCCCAGCATACCTTCTTGTGCACAACAACTATCATAGCCGCAGTCTGTGGGGGGGGGGGGGGGGGGGCATTATATTTGTAATTTTTTCTAAGTATCGAACTGGTATCGAGTATTAAAATTAAAAAGCTGGTCGGCATCAAATCAAAATTCTGGAATCATGACATCACTAATACTGACTATGCTTTATATACAGATCCTGCCGTGTATACTGACTATGCTTTATATACAGATCCTGCCGGGTATACTGACTATGCTTTATGTACTGATCCTGCCTTGTATACTGACTATGCTTTATATACGGATGCTGCTGTGTATACTGACTATACTTTATATACTGATCCTGCCGTGTATACTGACTATGCTTTATATACTGATCCTGCCGTGTATACTGACTATGCCTTATATACTGATCCTGCCGTGTATACTGACTATGCTTTATATACTGATCCTGCCGTGTATACTGACTATGCTTTATATACTGATGCTGCTGTGTATACTGACTATGCTTTATATACGGATGCTGCTGTGTATACTGACTATACTTTATATACTGATCCTGCTGTGTATACTGACTATGCTTTATATACTGATGCTGCTGTGTATACTGACTATGCTTTATATACTGATGCTGCCGTTTATACTGACTATGCTTTATATACTGATGCTGCCGTTTATACTGACTATGCTTTATATACTGATGCTGCCGTTTATACTGACTATGCTTTATATACAGATCCTGCTGTGTATACTGACTATGCTTTATATACAGATCCTGCCGTGTATACTGACTATGCTTTATGTACTGATCCTGCCTTGTATACTGAATATGCTTTATATACTGATCCTGCCGTGTATACTGACTATGCTTTATATACTGATGCTGCCGTGTATACAGACTATACTTTATATACAGATCCGGCCGTGTATACTGACTATGCTTTATATACTGATCCTGCCGTGTATACTGACTATTCTTTATATACTGATGCTGCTGTGTATACTGACTATGCTTTATATACTGATCCTGTATACTGACTATGCTTTATATACTGATCCTGCCGTGTATACTGACTATGCTTTATACACAGATCCTGCCGGGATAACTGACTATACTTTATATACTGATGCTGCCATGTATACTTGTGATGGTAGTTCTATGTTTTTATACTTTTATACTGAGAAATTATATTTTCCTTTAAACGGACGAGCAATGCTTATGCAATTTAAGATGGTGCCTGTATCCTGCCAAGTATGCCTGAGAGCTGATACAATAGTAACAAGATGTGAGGCATAACAAAGGAGCTGCTGTGATCACGAAGAGAACATTTCAGAATACAGCGAGGGACAACACAGTTGGATACAAGATAGATATGCTTACTATCTGCTTTAAACACGCCCTTTCTTTGTACTGTGTGTAAACTATTATTTTCTCTATAAAAAACCTCAGTGCCGTGTGATGATCCCAAGGGCTAACACTGCAGGGACTGAGATTGAAACTGAACTTTGCGTCAGACTCTTTCTTAGTGTGCGCGCACCTGCCTGAATGATTTGGAGCAAGTGACTGACCACTATTAAAGTGACCCCTGTCCTTGGCGGGAGTCACGACCCCGTCAATTGGTGCCCAAGCGTGGGGCCACGGCCAGAGGACCATTGAGGATCATCGACCCGTGCCAGACCCTTGGTGTTGGACCACGATTCACTGACCCGAGGCTTGATCACCCTCATCAGAGTCACGGTGAGTGTATGCATATTTATATGTGTCATTTGCCAGTGATCGTCAGTGAGTTGTTGTCTGACTCGGGGGTCCATCTGGATCGGTGTTCCACGTTGAGGTGATACAACGGTATTGGTCTGTGTGCCGTGGTCTGAACTTTAACTGTTCACCGGCTTATCACCAGTTGCTCAGTCACTTGTGGTTCACTTAACCAGAAGATTTCTTTGCAGATTCAAGGGAAACAGAAAGTGTAACTTGCAGTCATATGTTTTGCTAGAAACTTACTCGAATTAACTCTTTATAGAAAGTAAACAATCGCAGCATCTAGCCTAGGCACAAGGCTGCTAGTCCGAGAAAGGAAACAGAGCAGGTGCTGTCTGAGGTAGACGTGTATGTATATGAAGATATTACCCAGTGACAACAATCTGTGGTTGGGGACCTAACACTCGGAGCCTGTAACCTGGTCTTGGTGGTTCCGAGTGGTGATTATGGAGTCACATATCCGGTGAGTAGCTACACGGATAAGTAATATCACCAGGCTGTTAACATGCTGGGATTGTTTAAAAGGAAGCACACACTGCCAGACTGTGCACAGACGGCAGTGGATTTAGTTCGGGTCAGAGAAGGCAAAAAATATGTGACAGTCAGAAGGTTTTAAGGAAGTGAAGGGCATGGGAGGAGATGCAGGATGTGAAGAATTATATGGTTATGTGAAAAATGTCGAAAAATCCCTTCCTGAAACTCCCCAGACTGACCTTACCCCCACAATGGACCCTATTGTTAAGAAATCAGAGCCACCGCCCTATAATGGTGCTGGTTCTGGTCACCGAGGGTGGACCTGTTTTAAGTGTGGCGTGCAGAATCCTGATTGGCGAGACATATGTTATAATTGTGGCACCCACAAGCCGCAGCTTGTCGAGGGCGTATCCAAAGTCCCGCCCCATGAGGTCACACCTCAGATCTCGCCTGTTGCCCCTCTATATCCGGTACTCACCCCTTCCGGTTCCTATTACCAAGGCCCTGTTTCCGCCCAAGCCCAAGGTGGAACGCATGGTGACACGCAAGGCCCTAAGCCTGCCGACATTTTCCCTAACTTGATTGATTTTCTCAACACTCCGGAAGCTCAAGCCATGCTCCGTAATCGGAGACAGGCAATAGAAACGGATACTAGATCCACTGGAAGTGATTCCGGATGGAGAGAATTTGACCCGGTCCAACCACGGACGCGGCAGAGTGAAGATTGGCCCCCGCCCCCGGAGCCTGAGCCTGCCCCCATAGTGATCCAGGCCACTCCAGTCAAACCCGAAGTAGTGTCCCCCACAGGACCGCTCCCTTCTACCCTCCCTCGACCAGTCGAACAATGGAGTGGTAGAGCACTTAAAAGTTATGCAGGAAAAAGTGGGCAACAGATATCTCTCACGGTGGGGTTGGGGGATATTACAACTACAACCGCTGATGTTATTGTAAACTCTGCTAATGAACATCTAAAGCATCAAGGAGGACTGTCCCGGTCTGTAGCATTGGCAGCAGGTCCCTCTCTACAAAGGGATAGTGACCAGCTGGTTAGTGAACAAGGCCCTGTGGCTACAGGAGGGATTGCAGTTACTGGCCCAGGTGATTTACCAGTGGCTTTAATCATACATGCAGTGGGCCCCAGATATGACCCAAACCAGGCTAATGACTGTAAGCGCCAGTTGCAAAGTGCAGTCTGGAACACTTTAGTATACCTGTCTACCCCAACAGCAGTGGAAAGAGGTATCAAGTCGGTCATATTTCCCCTCATTTCTGTAGGACTATTTAGGTACCCTGTAAGAGAGGGAGTACAGACTCTGATGCAGACCATAAAATCATTCATTGCCACTCAAACCACACAGTTAACTGACATTAGGGTAATCACTGATGATCCGGACAAACTCCCTCTATTAAAAGAATACCTACAGGAAAATTCAGTTGTTAAACTAGAAAAACCTGATATACCCCCTGTGATGATGAATACCATTCCTGAGGAGGAAGAAGGAGGAGAAGAGACTTTTTCTTCATGGGTGCAGCCCTCAGCTCGGCAGCCTACCCAAGGGGAGAGTCCCCTGAAATATGTCAAATTCACCCCCACACAAGTCTCCACCTTAGTGTCCACCATATCTGACCCCAAGAAACAGCCTATGCCATTCTATAGGAGGATGTGTCAGATTCAGAAGACATATGCTGCTACTTGGCAGGATCTCCATTCCCTTACTGAAATAAAAGCTTCTGACAGCTTTTTACCCCTGATGGCTCCAGCCTTCGACCCAAGTCAGTCCCCACCGACAGATAGCTATCCCTCAGGTCTTACATATTGCCAACAACTCAAGCAATGGGCACAGGAGGCCCTGACAGACCTACAAGGCTCACTCCAAGATGTAGCACAGGGGCCAGAGGAAACGGTGGAACAATACGCGGCTAGATTACAACTGATGTTTGACGACCTTGGATTCACACCTCAGGCGAAGGCCCACCGGATGCTGCTTACCAAAGCCTTCATAGAAGGACTGAACGAGCCATTGAAAGATAAAATTCTGTCCATCCGCCCAGACTGTGTTGGAGGTACGTTACAAGATGCCGTCACGGTGGCAAAGGGTCTTGCACGGTCCCTGGCCAAGAAGATAAAGGATATGTCTAAGAAGAAAGCTGTAGCCTTAATGATGCAAGATGAAGAGAGTGTGAAGAAGCTGTCTTATGCTCGGTGGTGCCCTCTGTGGCAACAACTTCAGTTCAACCTACTTGTCCTCCACCTCAACAGCCACCTTATCCTATGGGAACACAAGCTGTCCCCTACCAGACTTGGATGCAGTATCCTCAGCAATATTCTGGCCCACCCCAATCATACTCCCAACACAGCCTATACCACTCGCCAAGAGGAGGGCCAAATCAGGATGGAAGGCGAAGGCCTACCTGTTGGAATTGTGGAAAACCAGGACACGTGAGAAGAGAGTGCAGAAGCCAACCCAAGAATGATGAACAGCACCCTAACATACAAGAGAACCCTGAGAACCCCTGGCCTAGGCAATGATGAGGAGGACAACCAGAGCCTGCCATGGCAGTTGTTGGCTCATCTTCTGCGTGTGGAAAAGTTACTTTAACCATGGCGGATGTGCCTGGTGGACTCGGGGGTGTCCACATCTGTTATCTCCAAAACAAAACTCCCTCCCGCCATTGAACTTTCAGAAGATTGGATGTCCTGCATCGGACTGGAAGGAAAACGCCAACAAAGTCAACTCACTGTACCGGTCCCTCTTGGACCCTTTCCGGTTGTGACTGCAAGATTTCTTGTCTCAGACACCTGCCCACTCAACCTCCTGGGGTCTGATATTCTTAAAAGACTAAGAGCGCAGATCTCCTATGATACTGATGGGATGCAACTGAGACTACACCGTCCAGATGGTGAAGAAACAGCCACCGACATCTGTGTCCTCAGAGCCTTGCCACTGATGATTCTCTAAGAAAAATCCAATCCAGACACACGGGTACCTTCCCATGTTGAAGAACAGGTACCACTCAGCTTGTGGTCTACAGGACCTGATGATGTTGGACTGCTCCCAGTCCCACCTGTCGTGGTACACCTGAAACCTGGAGTTCCTCACCCCAGAGTCCGACAATATCCCTTGAAAGCGGCCCAAGAAGTTAGTCTAAAAGAACAGATCCAGGCCTATTTAAAAGCAGGAGTACTGAAACATTGTACCTCACGCTGCAACACTCCATTGTTTCCAGTCAAGAAGAAGAGTGTGAAGGGCCAGCCTGACTGGTATCGACTCGTGCAGGACCTGAGAGCAGTCAATGCTGCTACAATCTTGGAAACACCAGTAGTGCCAAATCCAAACACACTCCTTAGTGGGGTACCTCAAGACTCACCCCTCTTCACAGTTATCGACCTTGCCAACGCTTTCTTCAGTGTGCCTCTCACAATTCACAATTTCTGTTCTCTTTCACGTTCCAGGGGGCGCAGTTTACATGGACAAGGACCCCCCCAGGGAGCCCAGAATAGTCCCAACCAGTTCTCACAGGCCTTGAAGCTTGCCCTCTCACCATGGATCGCCGCCCATCCTGAAGCCACCTTACTTCAATATGTGGATGATCTCCTCCTCTGTGGGCCTAACAACATGCAGGCGTTGGAAGACCTCTCCATTTCCCTTCTCCAACATCTGGAAACAATCAACTGCAAGGTTTCTAAAGCAAAGGTCCAATGGTGTCTACCTCAGGTCATTTTCCTTGGTCATTGTATATCTCAAGGGGTGAGACACCTGACTGAAGAAAGAAAACGAGACATCTTGGCTGTCCCCTATCCAACTACTGTTAATCAATTGCAGTCATTTCTAGGGTTAATCACCTACTGCAGACAGTGGATCCCAGATGCTTCCAGGCTCATGCAGCCCCTCTACGATGCTTTGAAGACTGGCCCTAATGAGGAAGATGTACCAAACCCCTTCATATATGAACAGTATCAACAGTGTTTCCACCTCCTAAAAAAAGCCATTGCCAGTGCCCCTGCCTTGGGTCTCCCAGACTATATCAAACCATTTCATCTTTAGGTTTCTGAGAAAGATGGCCATGCGTCTGGTGTCCTTGCTCAGGACCATGGTGGTAAACAACGTCCTTTTGGATACTACTCTTGCAGACTGGATCCAGTCGCCAGAACATCACCCACCTGCCTGCGAGTGGCCCATGCAGCCCAGAAGCTCTTAGACAAAGTTGCAGACATCACATTGGGACATGACATGATCATACAGGCCCCTCATGACCTTGCTGCAGTTCTCTCTCTCACCTTGCCTCGTCATCTTTCTCACCAGAGACACCTCAGACTTCAATGTTCGCTGTTACTCCCCTCCTATGTCTCTTTCAAAAAGTGTACCACCATCAACCCTGCCACAGGTCCCAAGGGGGGAAGGAGAACCTGACCCTGATGAATGGGAAGAACCACCCCATCAGAACCTCAAAACATGTCTATCACAGAGATTCCAGACGCAGATCTGGAGTTGTGGACGGATGGATCAAGGTATGCTGATGATGCAGGCAAGTTTCACACGGGATTTGCAATTACAACCGAAACCCAAGTATGACACGCTGAGGCCTTGCCACCTGGCAGGTCGGCCCAAGAAGCGGAACTAATTGCCCTTCAAACTGCCTTGCAAATGGCTGAAGGAAAGAGAGTGAATATCAGAACAGACTCTCGTTATGCCCACGGTATTGCCCATGACTTTGGCACTATATGGAAAAATCGAGGATTTATAACATCTTCAGGAACGCCTGTCAAGCAAGCTGAGCTTATACAAGGACTTATGCAGGCCATGGAACTACCCACTCAAGTGGCTGTCATCAAAGTGAAAGCACATGGGAGGATCAACAGCAAAGAAGCTAGAGGAAATCAGCTAGCAGACCAGGCGGCAAAACAAGCTGCTATGGGACCTGTGTCAGAAAGATGGCAGTATATGGACTATCAGTGGGATCCTGTAGATACAGAAGTCGCCATGGTGAGTACAAGGGCACAGAGGAAGAAATTTCTAGAAAATGAGGATTTGAAAATACCAGTGGAGAATCCAACAGACTTGGTGGTGGTAAGGCCACCCTCTCTAAAACTGCAGCAGGAACAGTTCAGTGCACCTACAGAGGAAAGAAGACAATGGAAAAAAGAAGGTGCAGTATTGGAGAAACAGACAGGCCTATGGAAGAAGGAAAATGTGTATTGTCTCCCACGAAGAATGTACCCGGCCATCGCAGCATGGGCACATGGAGCTACACACAGAGGAAAGAACCAAGCTCTGGCTTACATCAGGAAGTTTTACCATGCTCCAGGAATCAGCAACACCCTGACGGCATACAATCAAGCTAGTCAAATTTGTCAGATCTGCAATCCCAGCAGTACCCAGACTGTTCCTGCCCAACACTTGGCCAAACCAGACTACCCATGGCAGAGGATACAAGTGGACCACATACATATGCCCCCGGCTGGAGGGTATGAGTATGTGCTCGTGGTGGTGGACATGTTCTCAGGATGGCCAGAAGCCTACCCAGTCAAGAATATGACAGCAAAGACCACGGCTAAGAAGATGCTCATTGAAATTGCCTGCAGATTTGGCATTCCAGAAGTTATTGAAAGTGATCAAGGCCCAGCCTTCACGGCCTCAGTGTTCTCAGAGTTGTGGTTCAGTTGAGAGGATGAATGGCATCCTCAAAACTAAATTACTTAAAATGAGTCAGGAACATCCTCTCCCATGGCTAGACCTGCTGCCTATTGCTCTGTACCATGTCAGACACACACCACAGGCTAGACATGGACTTACTCCCTATGAGATCTTATTTGGGTCCCCTCCTAAGATAGCTGAGTGACTCCGTCATACTGCCTATGCTTTATATACTGATGCTGCCGTGTATACTGCCTATGCTTTATATACTGATGCTGCTGTGTATACTGACTATGCTTTATATACAGATCCTGCCGTGTATACTGACTATGCTTTATATACTGATGCTGCCGTGTATACTGCCTATGCTTTATATACTGATGCTGCTGTGTATACTGACTATGCTTTATATACTGATCCTGCCTTGTATACTGAATATGCTTTATATACTGATCCTGCCATGTATACTGACTATGCTTTATATACAGACCCTGCCGTATATACTGACTATGCTTTATATACAGATCCTGCCGTATATACTGACTATGCTTTATATACTGATGCTGCCGTGTATACAGACTATGCTTTATATACAGATCCTGCCGTCTGCCGTATATACTGACTATGCTTTATATACTGACGCTGCCGTGTATACTGACTATGCTTTATATACTGATGCTGCTGAGTATACTGACTATGCTGTATATACTGATGCTGCCGTGTATACAGACTATGCTTTATATACAGACCCTGCCGTATATACTGACTATGCTTTATATACAGATCCTGCCGTATATACTGACTATGCCTTATATACTGACGCTGCCGTGTATACAGACTATGCTTTATATACAGATCCTGCCGTGTATACTGACTATGCTTTATATACTGATGCTGCTGAGTATACTGACTATGCTGTATATACTGATGCTGCCGTGTATACAGACTATGCTTTATATACAGATCCTGCCGTGTATACTGACTATGCTTTATATACTGATCCTGCCGTGTATACTGACTATGCATCCTCTGACCGACCACTACGCCATCAACACACCCAGCTCTACACAGGTTCTGTACACCATACAAATTACAGTGCAGTTACATCAGGTGACTCACAGGGGACGTCTTCTCTGATCGGAGTTCCCCTTTTTATCATCTTCTCAGTCTACCCTGGGCCGTTATGAGAACTTCTCCGAGCCACAAATCCACAGAATCTGCCAGAGAAACATATTAGGCTCCTCACTCTGTCACCATCCTCATCTCTCTACTAACTGCACATCTGTATTGGCCCCTTTAAGCCCTCATTTAGTGGGTAACCCTGACTCTTTGTAGTGTATGTGTGTATGTGTATATATATATATATATATATATATATATATATATATATATATATATATATATCCCTAATATGTCCCGCTCTGTGTAGACACCTTATAGATGGTCCCTTGTTCAGTCCTCCATATAGATAGTCTTTTGTGCATCTCCTATAGTAGGGAGCCTCCCTCTCTGTGTCCCTTTATAGTAGATGACAACCTCTGTACATCCCCTATACCAGGGGTAGGGAACCTTGGCTCTCCAGCTGTTGCAAAACTACAACTCCCATCATGTGTGGACAGTCAAAGCTAAAGCTGTAGTTTTGCAATAGCTGGAGAGCCAAGGTTCACTATCCCTGCCTGATAGTATATGGCTACCTATGTGTGTGCATCCCCCTATAGGTATCCCCCAGTGTTGTCCATCCCCCATATAGATATCCCAGTGTTGTGCATCCCCCTATAGGTAGCCCAGAGTTTTGTAAATCCCCTATAGGCTGCCCCAGTGTTGACCACCCCCTATAGGCAACCCCCAGTCTTGTGCATCCCCCTATAGGCTGCCCCAGTGTTGTCCACCCCCTATAGGCAACCCCCAGTCTTGTGCATTCCCCTATAGGCAGCCCCCAGTCTTGTGCATTCCCCGATAGGCAGCCCCCAGTCTTATGCATCCTCCTATAGGCAGCCCCCAGTCTTGTGCATCCCCCTATTGGCAGCCCCCAGTCTTGTGCATCCCCCTACAGGCAGCCCCCAGTCTTGTGCATCCTCCTACAGGCAGCCCCTAGTCTTGTGCATCCCCCTATAGGCAGCCCCAAGTCTTGTGCATCCCCCTATAGGCAGCCCCCAGTCTTGTGCATCCCCAGACCCGTATAGCCCCCAGTGTTGTTCCTCCCCCATAAAGCCCCCCAGTGTTGTTCCTCCCCCATATAGCCCCCAGTGTTGTGGTTCCTCCCAAATATAGCCCCCAGTGTTGTTGTTCCTCCCCCATATAACCCCCAGTATTGTTGTTCCTCCCCCATATAGCCCCCACTGTTGTTGTCTTTCCCCCATATAGCCCCCACTGTTGTTGTCCTTCCCCCATATAGCCCCCACTGTTGTTGTTCCTCCCCCATATAGCCCCCACTGTTGTTGTTCCTTCCCCCATATAGCCCACACTGTTGTTTTCCTTCCCCCATATAGCCCCCACTGTTGTTTTCCTTCCCCCATATAGCCCCCACTGTTGTTGTCCTTCCCCCATATAGCCCCCACTGTTGTTGTCCTTCCCCCATATAGCCCCCACTGTTGTTGTCCTTCCCCCATATAGCCCCCACTGTTGTTTTCCTTCCCCCATATAGCCCCCACTGTTGTTTTCCTTCCGCCATATAGCCCCCACTGTTTTCCTTCCCCCATATAGCCCCAACTGTTGTTGTCCTTCCCCCATAAAGCCCCAACTGTTGTTGTCCTTCCCCCATATAGCCCCCACTGTTCCCCTCTGATAAAAAGAAAAAAAAACAGAACTCACCAAACCACACGCTCCCCCGTCGGTCGCTGGTCTCTTCTTCTCTCTTCCCCGCCGGATGAGCAGCTCCCTGGTCGAGTCCCACGCAGCGACATCACTGAGCTCAGTGTGCACCGCGGCGGCTGGGACTTCCGGTACAGAGAGTGACAGGCTCTCTGTACCCGGAAGTCCCAGCCGCCGCCGCGCACACTGAGCTTAGTGATGACGCTGCGTGGGACTCGACCAGGGAGCTGCTCATCCGGCGGGGGCCGACACTCTTGTGATCACAAGCAAAACGCTGCTTGCGGTCACAAGAGTAATTGACAGGGCGGGAAGCCTATGGCTTCTCGCGCTGTCAATTACAACACTTAACACCTGGGAGGCCCGGGAGGCCACCGGGTGCTGCAGGCAGTCAGCTACGGGGGCCAAGGCCTCGGGCCCCCGGATGCCAGGGGCCCCGTAGCGGCCGCTACGGCGGTAGTTTCGCCAGTGCTGACTATGCTTTATTTTATATACTGATCCTGCTGTGTATACTGACTATGCTTTATATACTGATGCTGCCGTGTATACTGACTATGCTTTATATACTGATCCTGCTGTGTATACTGACTTTCTTCTTCGTCTCAAGGCAGCACAACAGGGTTATTCAGCTCCTCCTTAGATCCTCCTAGGAATGTCTAACACTGTTTTTGTTTCAGAGTGGCCATTGAGCCACAGCACTGCGGCTTGGGCTGCTGCAGGTACCCTGCCTTAGGTGCTGGGGCGATTTGGGGTACCTGCTGGCATCGGTCAGTAATTCCTGGCCTAGTTGCCTGGAGAGAGATACCTGTGTCCCAGAACTCGTATGCGGGATAAGGTGCCGGAAGGAAGATGCTGGCATTCTCTCTCCTGTTCGGCCTGTTGGTGCAGCGCGGGGGCGCGTGCGTTCCAAAAGCCCATCCCTGTGTTCCACCATGATTCCGCCCTCTGCCTGTGTCACTTCCGGTCCGGAGCTCAGAGATCACATGATCAGGCGCAGCATGTGACGAGCTGCATGATAATTGGCCACAAGGAAATCAGGTGATCAGGCGCGCAGGACGTGCGTCACAGAGGGGCCCGGCGTCCACGCGATGCGCGGCCTTAGCCGGTTTATTTAAGCAAGGAGAGTCTGCCGTACGGCACCCTTAGTGCACAGCAGTTGGACTCTCTTCTTGCAAAGGTTGGTGGGAATGCTGGTGCGCATAGGTAGGGGGGAGGGACACGGCCTACTAACTATGTGTACTATTGTCTCCCTTACAGATGTCTAGCCGGTCATCTTCAGGGAAGAGAAGTAAAGCTAAGCACAGGCTGTGCAGAGTCTGTGAACAGCAATTACCAGACGATTATGAGCGTTCTATATGCCATGTGTGTTCAGCTCAGGAAGCACCTCCATCTAAGCGCAAAAGAAGTAAAGAGTGTTCTACTTGTCAGCAGCATGTACCTTTACAGTTGTCTTCCTTTGGGTGCATCTAGTTCCAGTCAAAATGAGACCTCAGTGTTTCTAAATGAAGCTAGATCATTCATCTCATGGTTTAAAGAAAATATACCTACTAAACCATCAGCAAAAAAGAAGAAAAAATCTAGCAAAAGGAAAGAGCCGTCAGATTCTTCTTCTTCTTCTGATAGTGATTCCTCAGATTCTGAGGAGCCGCCTACAAAGGATTATTACCTCTTCTAGAAAGAGTGCGCAGACAAATTAATCAAAGCTGTCAAGGAGATTATAGAAGTTAAAAAAGATAAATCTTCTTCACAAGAAAAAGATAATCTTTATTATTTTCCATGAAAAAAGTCGTGTGTATTATCTGGGCATCAAGTGCTCAAAACAATTATGGAGAAGGAGTGGAAGAAGCCGGAAAAGAGGGTGATTCTGGGTTCCCGATTCAAGTCTGTGTATCACCTTGATCCTACTGAGTCAGAGATGTGGGAGGCGCCAGGGAAAGTTGACACTACAGTTGCCAAGCTGTCAAAGAACACCCTCATCCCTGCAGAAGATCCTTCTATTTTAAAGGACGCCATGGACAGGAAGTCTGATGTGCTCTTAAAAGGCGCATTATAATGCTGCAGATCTCAGTAAGGCCGCCTTGTCCACTGTCCCAGTGTCAAGGGCGCTGCGCGTATGGCTCAGTCAGTTAAGCAGACAGATTGAGGATAGAGTCCCGAGGGAAGAGCTGCTGGAGCAGGTCTCAAGCCTGAAAGTTTGTGCAGATTTCCTTTGTGACTTTCCCATTGACGTCCTGAAGATTTCGGCAAAAACTATTGCCTTAGTGAACTCTGTTAGGTGAGCAATCTGGCTCAAGCCTTGGCCAGGGGACGTGGCAAATAAGAACAATTTCTGCGGCCTTCCATTTTAGCCTGGCCAACTTATCGGTGATCAGTTGGAGAAGATTTTGGAGCCGACTAAGGAAGGTAAAGGACTTTCCTTTCCCATGTCTGGGAAAAAGAAGCCTTTTAAATTTTTTCGAGGAAAAGGTAAAAATGTTTTCAAGCGCAAAAGCTTCCAAAGCAGGTCAGATAAAAAGGGAATTCCTTGTGAAACATGCTCTAGAAGAAGTCCAGGAGGAAGAGAAAGGGAGTGGCGTATACTCTCGTCTGTTCCTGGTTCCCAAGCCAGAAGGGAAATCCCGGCTGATAATAGATCTCCGTTATGTAAACAAATTTGTCAAGGAGAAGTTCAAGATGGACTTTATCTGCTCAGCGATCAGTCTTATCCAGCAATCCGATGTGATGGTGTCTATAGACATCATGGACGCCTATCTCCATGTCCCAATCCATTGGGTGTCCAGGAGATATCTCAGGGTAGCAGTTCAAGTGGGGGACAAGGTGATGCACTACCAATTCAGGGCGCTTCCCTTCGGCTTAACATCTTCGCCAAGGGAATTTACCAAAGTGGTTGTGGTGCTGGTGGCTCACCTGAGGCTTCAGGGCGTCCAAATAGTCCCTTACTTGGACGACTGGCTCCTGATAGCTCCTTCTGCTCAGCTTCTCCTACATCATCTGTCTTTAACACGCCAGCTGCTGGAGTCGGTGGGGTTTCTGATCAATATCAAGAAGTCGGATCTCTCCCCTGCGACAACGAAGAAGTTTTTAGGCTTCTTGATAGACACGACTCGGATGAAACTTTTTCTGCCGGCAGACAAAGTGACGACACTTCAGATGCAAGTTCGTATTCTGATAAAGACTCCAACAGTGTTGATTCGGTATGCCATGAGCACTTTGGGCTTATTGACGTCAGTCATCGAAGCAGTCCCTTGGGCCAGAGCAAGGATGAGGTCTCTTTAGAAGGAAATTCTGAGTACTTGGGACAGGAAGGTGTCTTCGCTGTCAACAACAGTGATGCTATCATCCCAGACAAGGAGAGAGCTACAATGGTGGTTGACTCCGAACAATCTCAACAGAGGAAACGGCTTTCGTCCGAGCGCTCCGGTGATCTTGACCACGGAGGCCTCAGCGATAAGTTGGGGGGCTCATCTGAGGGGTCAGTGGGTACAGAAAGCTTGGTCAGCTTGGAAGTTATCATCCAATGCGAAAGAGCTCAAGGCGGTGAGGTTAGCCCTGCATCACTTCACACTGCAGTTGAAGAACAAAACGGTTCTTGTCAAGTCAGACAACGCCGCTACGGTGTTTTATATCTACAAACAGGGTGGAACCAGAAGCCCCAGGTTGGAAAGAGAATGCAAGTTCATCATGCATTGGGCAGAAGACACTGTAACATCAATCTCAGCGCTGCATATAAGAGGATCCAACAATACAGTAGCGGATCTTCTGAGTCGCAGGACTCTGAGCCCGAACGAGTGGCAACTCAATCCAACTTACTTCCTAGAAGTAGTGCGCAAGTGGGGCCAACCTCATTGGGACATGATGGCAATGAGACAAAATCGCCAAATTCAGAAATTTGCTTCACTGAATCCCAGAGACGCACCGGATATCCTCAATGCATTCTCAGTGTCCTGGAGAGGCAAGTCCATTTACATTTTCCCTCCACCAGTTCTTATTCCCAGGGTCCTGAAGATGATCTTGATGGACAAACCGAAGGTCATATTTATAGCACCATTCTGGCCCTGCAGAGTGTGGTTCCCGTTGTTGCTATGGCTATCCAAGGGGATCTTCTGGAAGCTTCCACAAGCACAAGATCTGCTGATACAAGACGGCCTGTTTCACCCACACCTAGCCCATCTTCACTTAACTGCGTGGAATATGAGAGATCTAAATTCAGACGATCGGACTCTCAGATCAGGTGATAGACACCCTATTGTCTGCAAGGAAGCGCTCAACCAACAGAGTATACTCTAAGCTATGGAGAAAATTTACACTATGGAGACAGGAGAAGAATTTTCCTGAGATTGAGCTACCGGTGGTATTACAATTCCTTCAAGAAGGTTTTCTAAAAGGGTTGAAGGCTAATACCCTCCGCGTCCATATGACTGCGATTAACTCCATTACTGACGGGCAGTTTGTGGGTCACCCCTCGATCATCCGCTTCTTCAAGGCACTGAAAAACCTGACACCTGTCATAAAGCCGCCAGTGTCTTCTTGGGATTTGACATCAGTTCTAAATGCCTTAACTGGTTCGCCTTTTGAACCTCTCCAATCGGCAGACGTGAAGTGGTTGTCCTGTAAGACTGCCTTCCTAATGGCCATCACATCGGCGAAGAGATTAGGAGAATTACAGGCATTATCATCTAAGGAACCATTCCTGAAGTTTGTTCCAGATAGGGTGTTGGTAAGATCCGTACCATCCTTTCTTCCCAAAGTTTCATCGACTAAAAAATATCAATAGAGAAGTCTTCCTGCACAGGTTCATGTCAAACCCGGCTTCAGAAGAAGAAGAATGCAGGTTACACACGCTGGATGTTGCCAGAGCACTGAAGATCTACTTAGAGAGGATGGCTCAGTTCCGGGTCAATGAAAATCTGCTCCTTCAATTTGCCGGAGGCAATAAAGGGAGAAAGGCATCGAAAGACACCCTATCGCCATCAACCTTCATCAGTCATTATCGGATAGATATGCAAGGTGGAGGTCCAGCCTTTAGCACGGCAGTTCTGAGTGCAGCAGTAATGCCCACCCTTTAGTAGCTCGTAAGCTCCCTGTTGTGCTGCCTTGAGACGAAGAAAGTAGAAATTTTTTTCCATACTTACATAATTTTACTTTCTTCGAGTCTAAAGGCAGCACAAATCCACCCACCCTATTAAAAATTTAAGCATCTAGAAGGCTATGTTATTACACGTGTCAGTGTGTGAGTGGGAGTGATTTAAAGGGAACCATACAGTGGAATCGATGCAGGAAGAAGAGATCAGCGCTCTGGTCATGTGCTGCGGAGCTGTTCTTGTTATATTCTGGGGTACTACAATGTCCTCTGGCTATATAGAGCTGCTCATACCCAGTCCTCACACAGGATAGCGTTATTGCATCACACAGTATAATGGATGTGTACTGCGGTATTCAATAACTGTACAATAATAAACCTTCCAATAATTCTCTCATCTGTTCCCAGCAGAGAAATCAGGAGCGTCCTGTGCAAAGAGGGAATATCAGCCAAGACGGACATGAATCTGACAAATCCGATGACCATGTCCGTCACAACTATTTCCTGCTGACGAGGAAAAATATTAAAGCAAATGTGCCATCAGGTACAATCGCTTTAAGTATTGCCCATGGACAGAACGGCGCTGGTGCTGTGGTCTTTTTTTTTAACCGCGGCCCGATTCCAGTATACGGCTCCGCTCTATCCACGGGAACAGGGCTGTGGTGGAGCACTCGAGGCGGCTGGCCCGTCCACAGTGGGAGGAAACCCCTACCCCTCTATAACGCAGCTCCGACTCAGGTGAGAGCGGTCTGGGCTGTGGGCAGGGGTCATCACTTATAACAATAACTTGCCCTAATAATACACTTTCACTGCCGTGTATACTGACTATGCTTTATATACTGATCCTGTATACTGACTATACTTTATATACTGATGCTGCCGTGTATACTGACTATGCTTTATATACTGATGCTGCCGTGTATACTGACTATGCTTTATATACTGATGCTGCTGTGTATACTGACTATGCTTTATATACTGATGCTGCCTTGTATACTGACTATGCTTTATATACTGATCCTGCCGTGTATACTGACTATGCTTTATATACTGATCCTGTATACTGACTATACTTTATATACTGATGCTGCCGTGTATACTGACTATGCTTTATATACTGATGCTGCCGTGTATACTGACTATGCTTTATATACTGATGCTGCCGTGTATACTGACTATGCTTTATATACTGATGCTGCCGTGTATACTGACTATGCTTTATATACCGATGCTGCTGTGTATACTGACTATGCTTTATATACTGATCCTGTATACTGACTTTACTTTATATACAGATCCTGCCGTGTATACTGACTTAGCTTTATATACTGATGCTGCCGTGTATACTGACTATGCTTTATATACTGATGCTGCTGTGTATACTGACTATGCTTTATATACTGATGTACTATGTACCGGTTAATATTCCCCCCGTCATGTGCAGAAAGTTTAGACACAAGAACTAAACATTTTAATGTAAGATTAAGACAGTCTACTTATTTTGTTTTTTTATTGAAAGTTGTTTTTTTCATATGAACAGAATAAAAAAAAACAACTTATAGGTTCCCAACATAGTAGCTTTACCCCCACGGCAATAACAAAAGACGGTACATACATAACCGTAACAACATTGGGGGAGATTTATGAATGATGGTGTAAAGTGAAACTGGCTCAGTAGCCCCTAGCAACCAATCAGATTCCACCTTTCATTTTCCAAAGAGTCTGTGAGGAATGAAAGGTGGAATCTGATTGGTTGCTAGGGGCAACTGGGCCTGTTTCACTTTACACCATGTTTGATAAATCTCCCCAATTGTGTATGGTTAAGTCATGCATAAGCAATAAAGTGCTGCTCATCACCGCTCAGCCTCCTCTAATATACAGTCCCATGTAACTATCAACACTCAGCCTCCTTCAATATACAGTCCCATGTAACTATCACCACTCAGCCTCCTTCAATATACAGTCCCATGAAACTATCACAACTCAGCCTCCTCCAATATACAGTCCCATGTAACTATCACCGCTCACCCCCCTCCAGTATACAGTCCCATGTAACTATCACCGCTCAGCCTCCTCTAATACAGTCCCATGTAGCTGGAAACAATGTATCATGTGATGTCCTCATCTGCATACAGTGTATTGTTGGTGATGTCATACACTGATCTGCATACAGTGTACTATTGGTGATGTCATACACTCATCTGCATACAATATACTGTTGGTGATGTCATACACACATACACACATACCAATTGTGATGTCATACAGAATCCTAGTAAAACAGACTGCAGCCCTGACAACAGTGACACTTTCTCAACATGAGTGGGGGGAAAGTGTCTCCGGCTAGTGGAGCTGTACCGAAGAAGGTGGAGAACAGTAATGGAGGCAATACGCTCAACGTGAGGCGAAACAGGCGGAGGGAGCGGAAAAAGAAATACCAGTTTACGTTCGACTCAGATGGCGACTGCATCATGAAGGACATCACTCCGGAGAAGCAGTTCAAGTTTGATGAGGATGGTGACTGCATTATGACGGACGTCAGTCCTGAGCTGCAGTTCACCTATGACTCTGACGATGATGCCATCATGGAGGACGTCACACCGTGGCTGATAAAGCCAAAGGCCAAACGCAGTTAAACCGCTTTTTTTTTTTAACTGTTTGCCATCACTATAAGGTACAGTGACTTCCTATTCTTTCTTCTTTCTCATCACTTTCTGGAAGTTTCTGACCTATAACCATCGTTGTCCGTTGTTTTCTAGGTTATACATAACATCTATTGGGAGCTCGGATTCCATCAGCAGAGGTAAGGACGTCACAGGGATGATCTTCTCCTCTCTGTAGACTGTTCTAGAAATGCTGGAAGATGAAATCCTTATTCTCTGTCTCTTTTCAGCTTCCCAATAACCTCTATAACATCTGAGGTTCTCCTGAAGACTCGGCTCCTGTCCTGGCCCCATAGAACACAAGATTCCTGCTGCCTGGGAAACCTTCACCTCATCCAGAATTGTGCGGACCACCATCCGATAGACGCCTTCTGTACTCTTCCTAGCATCGTGCAGCCAGGCCTCCTCTCTTCTACCCAAATATCTGACTATTTATTTTTTGAATATTAATTTATAATAAATAAATGAAAATTTCATCTGTATTTGTATCTTTATTCCTTTTATCCACTGGAAAATACTGTATATGCTTTGCTGTACAGGAGGTTTAGGCCTAATAGCGGAAGTGCATATAGAGTGGGCTCAGACTAAGTTAAATGAGGTCCCTCACTTTATAACCTGATTGGATACTTGTTAATAGGTACCCAGGTCTGTCATGTTAGGAATCCATAGATCCATCTGCCATAGACAGGGTGTAATAATATATCAATTACAATACAATACACAAAGAAAAAAGTGATACTGTACAGCCCACCTAGGTGACACTGTCCATATAGGAGAGGGGGCCTAGCTGCTGTACAGCCCCACCTAGGTGACACTGTCCATATAGGAGAGGAGTCCCAGGTGCTGTACAGCCCACCTAGGTGACACTGTACATATAGGAGAGGGGGCCCAGCTGCTGTACAGCCCACCTAGGTGACACTGTCCATATAGGAGAGGGGGCCCAGCTGCTGTACAGCCCACCTAGGTGACACTGTCCATATAGGAGAGGGGGCCCAGCAGCTGTACAGCCCACCTAGGTGACCCTGCCCATATAGGAGAGGGGGCCCAGCTGCTGTACAGCCCACCTAGGTGACACTGTCCATATAGTAGAGGGGCCCAGCTGCTGTACAGCCCACCTAGGTGACACTGTACATATAGGAGAGGGGGTCCAGCTGCTGTACAGCCCACCTAGGTGACACTGTACATATAGGAGAGGGGGTCCAGCTGCTGTACAGCCCACCTAGGTGACACTGCTCATATAGGAGAGGGGGCCCAGCTGCTGTACAGCCCACCTAGGTGACACTGTCCATATAGGAGAGGGGGCCCAGCTGCTGTACAGCCCACCTAGGTGACACTGTCCATATAGGAGAGGGGGCCCAGCTGCTGTACAGCCCACCTAGGTGACACTGTACATATAGGAGAGGGGGCCCAGCTGCTGTACAGCCCACCTAGATGACACTGTCCACTGATAAAATGAAGCAATTTTAGAGCAGAAAGAAAACAGACAAGTTTTATACAGGAATATTACTGATTTGCAATAAAAAGTGGTCAAAAAGATGTCTATGGTTTAAGTATGGTACCAGCACAATCTACAGCAATCCCTGCAAACATCAAGCTCTAATGGTGCGTTTACTCTAATGGAGAGATTAATCTGACATATTTTGGAAGCCAAAGCCAGGAATGGATTTTAAAAAGGAGAAATCTCAGTCTTTCCTTTATGACCTGCTCTCTGTTTATAGTCTGTTCCTGGCTTTGGCTTCCAAAATCTGTCAGATAAATCTCTCTGTGTAAACACACCATAAGGGTCTGTTTACACACACACATTATCTGATAGATTTTTGCAGCCAAAGCCAGGAATGGACTATAAACAGGGAACAGGTCAAAAGGGAAAGACTGAGATTTCTCTTTTTTTCAAAACCATTTCTGGTTTTGGCTGCAAAAATCTGGCAGATATCTGTGTGTGTAAACGGACCCTAATGCTGGGTTTACACTGAAGGATTATCGTGCCAATTTGCACGATAACGATCGAATTCGAACGATAATCGTACGTGTAAACGCAGCGAACGACAAGCGAGAAATCGTGCATTTTGATCTTTTAACATGTTCTTAAATTGTCTTTTGCAAAAAATCCGCCAATCGCTCCGTGTAAACAGTCGTTCACTGATTTTACCTATGTGCGAGATAGGTTTAAGCGATCGCAAAACGAATTTTCTGTACGATATATTGTTCCATCTAAACGCTGATCGTTATAAAAAAAAAAAATAGTTACTTAGAAATCGTTAATCGTACGATCGGGCAAATTATCGCTCCGTGTAAACCCAGCATGAGGGTACAAACACACACACCGTATGCGCAGCAGATACGCAGCAGATTTGATGCTGTGTTCAGTTATTTAGCTCTAATCTGCTGCATATCTGCTGCGCATACAGTGTGTGTGTTTATACCCTAATGGTGCGTTTACACACACAGATTATCTGACAGATTTTTGAAGCCAAATTCAGGAACAGACTATAAACAGATCAGGTCATAAAGGGAAGACTAAGATTTCTCCTGTTTTCAAATCCATTCCTGGCTTTGGCTTCCAAAATCTGTAAAATAAATCTCTCTGTGTAAAGGCACCATAAGGGTCCATTTACACTGAAAGATTATCTGACAAATTATCTGACAAAGATTTGAAGCCAAAGCCAGGAAAGGATTTGAAAAGGAGAAATTTCAGTCTTTATGACCTGATCTCTGTTTATAGTCTGTTTCTGGCTTTGGCTTCAAACCTTTGGCAGATAATCTGTCAGATAATCTTTCTGTGTAAATGGACCCTAAATCGATAAAATTAATTCTAGGTGTCACAATATGGGAACACAAAGGAAATTTTGGTAGTGATAAACAGAGACCCAGCACAGACCCCAGTGTATTGTATAACTGAGTATAAATGCACAGGTGTGTGGTATGTATATGGAAAAACAGCATGTGCTACATTGGGTTTTTTTAGGCCAGAAAATGTATACAAAAATAAAACCCAAGTGTGAGGGCACCATAACATAGACGGAGCTTATACCATCAGGTACATATTCCAGCATATCTAGCACTTGTTCTCTATTGGTATTATATTGTACCAATTATGCAGAAATAATCCTCCTCATCCCAATAATCCAGCATGCAGCTTTCTGTGGTGACAGTTTCTGACGCTTCCTCTTTCTGCTGCTGATCTCTGCGATCGGTGCAGGAAGAAGAGATCAGCGCTCTGGTCATGTGCTGCGGAGCTGTTCTTGTTATATTCTGGGGTATTACAATGTCCTCTGGCTATATAGAGCTGCTCATACCCCGTCCTCACACAGGATAGAGTTATTGTATCACACAGTATAATGGAGGTGAGGACATATCAGACAAGACAGACATGAATCTGACAAATCCGGTGACCATGTCCGTCACATCTATTTCCCATTTTCCTTTTACTGCGGACAGGGAATTATATTATAGTGAATCTGCCATCAGGTAGGGGGCCGATCTATAGGGGAGGTCACAGGGTCCCAGTAGCACAGAGGGTATCAGGAGAGGAGTGTGCTGATCTTATAAGAGACGTCACAGCAGCACAAAGTATGTCAGGAGAGGAGGGTTCTGATCCTATAGGAGAGGTCACAGCAGAACAGAGGATGTCAGGAGAGGAATGTGCTGATCTTATAGAGGAGTCACAGCAGCACAGAGGATGTCAGGAGAGGAGTGTGCTCATCTTATAGGGGAGGTGACAGGGTCACAGCAGCACAGAGGTAGTCAGGAGAGGAGGGTGCTGATCTTATAGAGGAGTCACAGCAGCACAGAGGATGTCAGGAGAGGAGTGTGCTCATCTTATAGGGGAGGTGACAGGGTCACAGCAGCACAGAGGTAGTCAGGAGTGGAGGGTGCTGATCTTATAGGGGGGGGGGGGGGGGACAGCAGAACAGAGGATGTCAAGAGAGGAATGTGCTGATATTATAGGCGGGTCACAGGCTCCCAGCAGCACAGAGGATGTCAGGAGAGGAATGTGCTGAACTTATAAAACAGGTCACAGCAGCATTGAGGATGTCAGGAGAGGAGGGTGACGATCTTATTGGGATGGTCACAGCAGCACAGAGGATGTCAGGAGAGGAGGGTGCTGATCTTATTGGGATGGTCACAGCAGCACAGAGGATGTCAGGAGAGGAGTATGCTGGTCTTATAGGGGAGGTGACAGGGTCACGGCAGCACAGAGTATGTCAAGAGAGGATGGTGCTGATCTTATAGTGGGGTCACAGGGTACCAGCAATACAGAGGATGTCAGGAGAGGAGGGGGCTGATCTTATAGGAGAGGTCACAGCAGCACAGAGGATGTCAGGAGAAGAGGGTGCTGATCTTATAGGAGAGGTCATAGCAGCACAGAGGATGTATGGCGAGGATGGGGCTAATCTTATAGGGGAGTTGACAGGGTCCCAGCAGCACAGAGGATGTCAGAAGAGGAGGGGGCTGATCTTGTAGGGGGTCACAACAGTACAGAGGATGTCAGGAGAGGAGGGTGCTGATATTATAGGAGAAGTCACAGCAGCACAGAGGGTATCAGGAGAGGAGTGTTCTGATCTTATAAGAGACGTCACAGCAGCACAAAGTATGTCAGGAGAGGAGGGTTCTGATCCTATAGGAGAGGTCTCAGCAGCACAGAGGATGTCAGGAGAGTAAGGGGCTGATCTTATAGGGGGTAACCGCAGCACAGAGGATGTCAGGAGAGGAGGGGGCTGATGTATAGGGGAGGTCACAGGGTCACAGCATCACAGAGGATGTTAGGAGAGGAGGGTGCTGCTTTTATAGGAGAGGTCAGAACAGCACAGAGGATGTCAGGAGAGGAGGGGGCTGATCTTATAGGGGAGGTGACAGGGTTCCAGCAGCACAGAGGATGTCAGGAGAGGAGGGGGCTGATCTTATAGGGGGAGGTCACAGCAGCACAGAGGATGTCAGTAGAGGAGTGTGCTGATCTTATATGGGAGATCACATCAGCACAGAGGATGTGAGGAGAGGAGGGGTCTGATCTTATAGGAGAGGTCACAGCAGCACAGAGGATGTCAGTAGAGGAGTGTGCTGGCCTAATAGAAGAGGTCCCAGCAGCACAGAGGATATAAATGATAGGTCCCGGCACTCGCTCTTGTAAATTCTTCTTTAGTCTTTATTATAACATAATTATCATCGTTGCACGCGTTCCAACCCTCCGGTCTTTCTCAACAGCATAAAGGAAATGGTCATAAACACAGTCTTATAACAAAAGTAAAAGGAAAGATAATCACGTGATACATAATCAGATGACGCCATTCTAGAACACCTGTCGTGTTCATCACAGAATCAGAATAAATGCAAAACAATAACAATAGTAATGGTGTGGTTACTGAGAACTGGCTATAAAGAGACATTGTAGCTATATAATCGAGTACCTAAAGTCTTCCTCTATGGAAATAATAGTTATCCAGTGCCGGCATTTTCTTGTACCTATAGGAGAAATGTAAATTAACAAGATGTAAGTGAGGCTGGATGGGTCATATCAGGCGGTAAAAAACACATACTACATTCTATCATAGATGTGTTATCTCATACTCCCTGTTCAAACCGAGCGTTTCTAAGGTGCGTGGGGAATAAATCCAATAGGCTTCGCGCAGTCTCAAAAGTTGTTTAATATCCCCCCCCCCCCCACGTGGTACTCTGACCTGCTCAAGGATTTGAAACCGCAGCTGTGAAATCTGATGGTTGAACTTATGGAAGTGATGAGGAACCCGTAATGATGATAAGTTTTCTCGACGTATAGTAGATTTGTGTTGCACTATACAATCCCTTATCTTTTGTGTGGTCTCTCCAATGTACATGAGACCACACGGACATTTCAAAGCATAAACCACGTTTTTGCTGTCACAAGTATGATACCCTTGAATGTTATAGGTCTTACCAGTATGGGGGTGGAAAAAAGTGTCGCCTTTAATGACATTCGACCATTGCTGGCATCGAAGGCAGGGAAAAGTGCCATTTTTACCTGTGCTCAATGCCAATTGGCTGCTAGTTTTCCTCCTGCCTCAAACATCAGCCTAAGGTTACAAACCCACTTGGCGGGTCTGCAGCGAGTCTCCATGCTGCGTTTTTGCAGCGAGACTCGCTGCAGATCCCGGCCCTATGCTTTTAATGGCAGACAAACACGCAGCAGGGATGTACATCCCTGCTGCGAGTTTGTCTGCAGCCCTCCCCATTAACCCCCCGGCCGCCGTAGCTGATACTTCACCTGATCCCGGCTCCGGCGGTTCCCGATGTCTTCAGCAAGCCGGAGCGGGGACCAGGTGAAGTATATGCTTCAGCCAGCCGGCCGCCCGATCGCCCCCCCCCCCCCCGCAGCCCCGGCCGCCCGATCGCCCCCCCCGCAGCACCGATCGCACGCCCCCCCGCAGCCCCGGCCGCCCGATCGACCCACCCCGCAGCCCCGGCCGCCCGATCGCCCCCCCCCGCAGCACCGATCGCACGCCCCCCCGCAGCCCCGGCCGCCCGATCGACCCACCCCGCAGCCCCGGCCGCCCGATCGCCCCCCCCGCAGCACCGATCGCACGCCCCCCCGCAGCACCGATCGCACGCCCACCCGATCGAGCGGCCGGGGCTGCAGGGGGGCGTGTAAGCGATCGGTGCTGCGGGGGGGGCGTGCGATCGGTGCTGCGGGGGGGCGATCGGGCGGCCGGGGCTGCGGGCGGCTGGCTGGCTGGAGCATATACTTCACCTGGTCCCCGCTCCGGCTTGCTGAAGACATCGGGAACCGCCGGAGCCGGGATCAGGTGAAGTATCAGCTCCGGCGGCCGGGGGGTTAATGGGGTGGGCTGCAGACAAACTCGCAGCAGGGATGTACATCCCTGCTGCGTGTTTGTCTGCCATTAAAAGCATAGGGCCGGGATCTGCAGCGAGTCTCGCTGCAAAAACGCAGCATGGAGACTCGCTGCAGACCCGCCAAGTGGGTTTGTAACCTTAATCAATTTGTCACGTAGGTTTGGGGCACGTTTGTTACACATTAAGGGCAGGGATTTAAACTCTTGTCACATCGGGATGGGCTTCACTAAGTATGTGCCAATGTTGTCTAACTGATCTGTCGATCACATGATTGAGGGGGTGGAATTTTCTCACAAAGGTATGTGTGGGGAGGAATCTCGCTTACGGGCTGTCCTGGGGGGGTTCACTGCTGATAACAAGTTTTCTCGGGTAACCTCTCTTCATAAAACGCCCTTTCATCTCCTCTATCCTCTCATTACATGTGATAGGATCTGACACAATCCTCCTTATCACATTGGTCAGTCTCCTTAAAGGGGTACTCCCCCCAAGAGCTAAAAAAAATGAAATGCTCCCAAACCTAGCTGGTCTTACTCACCATGTCCCCCTGAGTTGCGGGGGACGGAGCTTGCCGCGGGCGATTGCGGTGGGCGGAGCTTGCCGCGGGCGATTGCGGGGGCGGAGCTTGCCGCGGGTGAGTGCGGAGGCTATGCTGCAAGTGAGTGAGGGATGCCACAGGTGATGGGGGGGCGGTTGGTTGTGGGGCAGGGGGCTGTGTGCTGCGGATGAGTGCGGAGGCTTGACTGCGGGTGGGTGATGGGGGGGAGCGGGGGCTGTGTGCTGCGGGTGAGTGCTGGACGGTGCCGGGAGGCTCTGGACACACGGGGTGAGCTCTAGGCTGGGGGTGACCGGGCGGCTGCTGTTAGAGAGGGATGCTGTCACAGCTGCGCTGATCACTGTCTCCCTATGTAACAGCAGCCACCCCATCAGTGTTCTCAGTCACTTCACTGTGCTGGGACTGAGGACACGTGATGCCGACACGGAGGGTGGGGGCCAGGAGCAGGGAGCGTGTCGGAGTGGACTGAGGTCTGATGATTCTCTGCAATCCGTGGGGGTGAATGCAGCTGGATAACAGCAAAACTGTGCAGAATCCATAATAACTGTATATTGGAAAGATGAAAAGCTACGGGTGGGCAGCGTATTAATGCAAAAATAATTTTGGGGGGAATACCCCTTTAAGAATAGAAGTGTCCAAAAAGTCTACTCTGTGTTGGTCATAGTGTATAGTAAACTTTAGCTCCTCCCATACCCCATTGATGTCAGAATGAAACATCAGAAGGTTGTCCATTAGCCCCTCCCATATGCAAATGATCTCATCGATAAATCGATGCCAAACGATGCTCACGAACTTTAGGATGTGTGTACACAAACCTCTTCTCAAATTCCGCCATATAGGTTGTTAAAGAAATAAAGGCAATCCAGCCATCTTGCCCTGTTTTTAATATCAAGTTGATGCTTAGAGTGGAATGAAAAATATATTTCTGCTCATGTGATAGTTTTTTTGTGTTTACAACTAGAATAAGTGTTTTTGCAATATATGCTGTGTCAGCCACCTTGTGAGCCCCTCCCAAGAATTGTTGCACGTACATCTCAATATGGTGGAAGATAAGAAAATGTACTCGATGCCCAGGATTCAAGCTCCAGGATTGGTGCAACCACTTCACATGGACATTTTAAACATTATAAGAACCCAGTATTGTTATCTGATTGTAGCGCGCTGACTTGCATACATGAAGTGCACGTCTGTATGTCATATTATTGTTATCTTGTTTGAATAATAATAATAATCCGTTAATTTGGAGCAGCTGTCTCACGTTGTCTTTTTCCACGACAATTTGGTGCCGAAGTACCGGGAATCTGAAAGCGGCAGCGAACGGATGCAGGATCAGGAACCGAGGACGAGGAGACCAGACACTGGCGCCATATCTAGGTGAGAACCTTTGTTTCTCAGTCTGCTCTCCCTCCTCTGATCCCTAATCTCTCTGTTCTGTCGTAAGTACAGATCCTAAGAACCTGAAACAGCTGTGTTAATGTTAAGTGTCCTAACATCTTTTGTTACAAATGTGTGAGTGAATGTGGATATTGGTGTATTAAAACCCACCATATCAGCGTGACAGAGATCCTTTACGGTGTATGAAAGTGCTACTTCAAGACGCCCCTCTACGGAGAAAGCCAGTGGGAGTAGCTAGTATGATAAGTCCTTAGACACGTGTGTTTTCTATCTTCTCAGTTTGTCAAGTAAGCGTTACTAATCCTTGTCTGCTAAAGCGGAGGGACAAAATAGCAGAAGGACAGGTGTTGGTAGGTGCAGTTTTTCCTGGTCTGCCTTGGATGGACAGGACAAGACTCTAGGTACCCCCTAGAAAAACGAGAGCGATTTGATCTTTTGATCACCTCTCGGCTTGTTCCTGACAGCCTCGTGTCACACTGGTTGAGAATCTGCACTTCACTAAGCACTGAAGGGCGCGTCCCAAAGCTGCAGCAGAACTCTGTCTCATGAACAACCAAACTGCTGACTCAGTAAGTCCCTCTCTAGCGTGGTTAAATTTGGATGATATAAGAGGGCAAACACTTTTTGGAATCTGCTCCTTGCTGTTTATTATTTGGCTCTTTTGGAAAATTTGGAGGGATCAAAAGCGGGGATACGCTGTTTGGAGGTTTCCCTGACAGCCAATAGCCATATAAATCGCTGGGTAATCGAGAGAGAAGGGTAAGGGTCCCCTCCATCATAGCCGGGCTATGGGCAACGATCTCAGCAAAAGAGGCTGTGTGCCTCAACGAGGCTGTGTGCCTCAACGTAGTAGTGGACGTCCAACATCTCCTCCTACCCCAAGGGAGGTGATGAATAAAAAATATGGCAAATGGGTCAGCAAGCATTTACCTAAGTGGTGCATGCTGACTAGGGGAATTGATTTGGGGATCCCTAAAGAGGGAACGTTTGAGTTACCCCGCTGGGTTAATCTCTACAAAAATTGTAAATCTAAAATCACAGAGCCAAATGAAACAGCAGCTTGGAGTAGATGGATTGCAGAATCCTATTTGAAAGGTAAAAAAGCCCTAGGTATCTTTCCTGTAGATACAAAGACAGCACAGTCAAGAAAGGAGGGACAGTCTGAGTTAGATACAGAAGAGGCAGAAGGAATAGAACAGCTTGCATTGTCTCTGGTGGTATCCATCATGGATAATACAGGTATCCCTGACTCAAGTATACAGGGCTCCCCAGTAGACACAGCAACTAGACCAAAAGGTCCCACTAGCTCAGCCATGTTATACCCGACTGAGCAATTGAGACCTCCCCTGTATACTGAGTCACCATACTAAGGTGCAATGTGTTGAACCCAGCTACCCTACTGCCACTTCATGATGAAATAAACAAGGAAAATACAGGACACAATTGTGAACAAGAGATGGATCTCTTTTACTCTCCTCCCAATTCTGTCCTGGATGTCCCCATCGCAGATGCTGAAATGACTCTGTATGTAGATGGTTCAAGACTACAGAAACCAGAGGGAGGGTTCGCTGCAGGCTTTGCTGTTGCTAACGACACCTCCATTCTGTACTCTGAATCCCTTGATCCTAGCATATATTCTGCCCAAAGTGCAGAGTTACTTGCCCTGATCAAGGCATGTGAATTGGCAGAGGGGAAAACTGCAAACATATACACCGACTCCCGCTATGCATATGGAGTCCTCCATGACTTTGGCTTTTTGTGGGCACATAGAGGTTTCTTAACCTCTAGTGGAAAGGTGGTGAAACATGCAGACCTCATACAGGATCTGCTAGAGAAGGTAAAGCTCCCTAAAGCTGTAGCTGTAATCAAGTGCCAGGCACATCAGCGAACACAAGACCCTGTAACCTGGGGCAACAACAGAGCAGATGAAGCAGCCAAACAGGCAGCAGTCATGCTTCTGCGAGAGTCCAATCCAGGTACAGAGAACCTGACAATGGATGTTCTAATACAGCTCCAAAAGCAAACAGGACCCCTAACTCTTAGCAAATGGAGGAAAGCTGGCTGCAAACCACAAAATGACGTTTGGAAACATGGGGATGGTCGATTGTGTGCACCCCAGTGTTATATCCAATTTTAGCTACTATATCTCATCTCCCCTCCCATGTTTCCAAAGGGGGAATGATTAGTAGTGTTAACAGATTTTGGTTTGCACCGGGCTTCCCACAGTTTGCAATGGAGTGGTGTAGGAAATGTATGATCTGTGCCAAATATAATCCAGGAAAAATGACCAAGGTTGAGATGAAACATCTTGTAAAACCTGACTACCCATTCCAGAGGTTACAAATAGACTACAACTACCTAAGTGTGGCACATATGAGTATGTCCTGGTATGTGTGGACATGTTTTCCTCCTGGATTGAGGCGTGGCCTGTTTCCAAGGCGACAACTCAGATCACGGCGAGGAAGCTAATTTCTGAGATAGTCTGCAGGTACGGCCTACCTGAGACATTAGAGTCTGACCGAGGGACTCCCTTTACAGGACAAGTGTTTGCAGACGTCCTGAAAGGGTTGCAAGTCAGCCAGCATCTGCATACACATCTGTACCACCCACAATCATCAGGGAAGGTAGAAAGAGCAAATGGCGTTTTGAAAAATAAAATAGCCAAGATCTGTGAGCAAACTAAGCTGACCTGGGTACAAGCCTTACCTTTAGCTCTGTTTGCTATGCGGCATACCCCAAGGGAAAGCATGGCCTCTCAGCATATAAAAATTCTATATGGAAGGCCACCGCTTACAGGCCTTTTCTTTCCACAAGAGCTGCATGGACAATATGCTTCTTTAACTGATTATGTTATTCAGCTCCACAAACAACTGACTAATTTGCATGGAAAAGTTTTCTCTTCTTTACCAGATGCAGAGCAAACAACAGGAATTCATCACCTGCAGCCCGGAGACTGGGTGGTGATAAGAAGATACGTGAGGAAACATCTGGAACCCCGATTTGATGGCCCATACCAGGTGCTGCTGACTACACCCACCTCAGTCAAGGTGGAAGGGAAGCCAAACTGGATACACGCTTCCCATTGTAAGAAAGTTACTTTTCAGGTCAGCGACGATAACCTGTACCAAAAGGGTGAGGCCATTGGGGAAGAGGAAGACTAACAAACTATTAACATGCAGTTATTGTTCATTTTGCTGTTGTCCTACCTATTATTTTGTGCTTTGTACTTTCATGTGCGGGTGAAAGGAGAGAAGCAGAAGAACTCCATCTGGCTTCTACATCAACAGACAGCCAAACAGCTGGATGCCACCGACTGCTGGATCTGCTCTCATATCCCTGCCACCCACAGAGATATCCTTTAATTGGTGTACCAATATCAATGAATGATTTAAATCTCACAGACTATAGCTATGATGTCCAAATAGATGTAGACCACACAACTCACAATGCTCTCTCAGACCAAGGAACATACTTAGAAATTGTTGGCATAATATCTCCACCCACTATATGCTTAGGCCCTATGTATATAAATCACAGAGCCAAGATTAAAGGCCGACAAGTGGGGTTACCTGAGGTACATGTGGGAAAAACAGATTGTGAGAATGCCACCTTGATATTTAACATTTAGTATAATGATGCTACATGTAACCGGCAGCATGCCAACTGTAATAGCCTATGTTTCTGCCCAACTCTAAAAGCTTCTTGTGCCCCCAGGTGCGCCTGTCCTGAACAAACAGATGCTGATGACTGGAGTTGTAAAACGCAAGTGCACAGAAATATGGTATGGTTTCAAAGCTGGCTGGGAAATCATGGTAGGATGATTCCTAAGGTGCTGAAAAAAGGACTCTACTATATTTGTGGCAACAGGGCCTACTCCTGGCTGCCAATGGGAGCATGGGGAAACTGCACTATAGGAAGAGTTGTTCCAGCCATTAGACCACAATCTAATATCATTTTCTGAAAAATTCACAAGGGGACTTAGATATAAGAGAGAGTTATTCACCTCAGCTGATAAAGCTTGGATGTGGTTCCCTTCTTGGACGGGCTGGGGAATTGAGCTAGCAAATAAGTTAAATAAGTATGCCAGTATTATGGATGGAATTATTAATGAAACCACAAGTTCTATCCATGCCCTTAATGAAGAATTGGCCCAAGTTAGAAAAGTAGCCTTATAAAATAGAATGGCTCTTGATTATTTGTTGGCCATAGAGAAGGAACATGTGCTATTATAGGGGAAGAGTGTTGTACCTGGATAGAAGATGCCCATGACCCCATAGAGACACACAGTGGTGGTGATAGGATTGATTTTAATACTTCTCATAAATTGGAAATCTCTAATGTGTTGTGTTTCTCGTTGCAGTAAAGGTGTGGATACGTCCATCCCTTAAAGAGGATAATACAGCTTCAGGGATGACCGTCCGATAGCCTAAGTTCGACTGCCCGTCTCTGCTGAAGACCCTCGGCTGTTTGTGAGACGTGTGGAAGACATCATCCCTGAATCAGGGTCCCACAGGTGCACAGGCATGCGGCCCAGAGCACGGCAAAACCGATGCAGAGTCCATAGGCTTTGTAAATCCTGTGACCCAGCTCAGGCCCCATGGTGGTGCATCTCTGGAAGTTGCTGTTATTATCCATTTAGTTAGAAATATATTTCTGTGTGTGCTTCAATAAAATATATCTTCATACTTAGAGGAAATGGTCACTAATAGATGGTTGGGAATGGATAGAGTATCCCATGTTATATGCAGCTTATCTGTATATACCATGCCCCTACCGACTGTCTAAGGGGTCATTTCCGGATAGGAAGGATGTTAGTTAGGAACGAGAAACGCAAATAATAAAAATAAATCAAATAAATAAATCAATAAAAAATATAAGTGATAATGATATTATCAAAAGGGTGAGAATTGTTAAAGAAATAAAGGCAATCCAGCCATCTTGCCCTGTTTTTAATATCAAGTTGATGCTTAGAGTGGAATGAAAAATATATTTCTGCTCATGTGATAGTTTTTTTGTGTTTACAACTAGAATAAGTGTTTTTGCAATATATGCTGTGTCAGCCACCTTGTGAGCCCCTCCCAAGAATTGTTGCACGTACATCTCAATATGGTGGAAGATAAGAAAATGTACTCGATGCCCAGGATTCAAGCTCCAGGATTGGTGCAACCACTTCACATGGACATTTTAAACATTATAAGAACCCAGTATTGTTATCTGATTGTAGCGCGCTGACTTGCATACATGAAGTGCACGTCTGTATGTCATATTATTGTTATCTTGTTTGAATAATAATAATAATCCGTTAATTTGGAGCAGCTGTCTCACGTTGTCTTTTTCCACGACAAGGTCTAATCTTAAGGAGACTGACGGTAGACTTCACACTGATCTGTTCCGCAAAGACGCCGATTAGAATAGTATTTTACACTTTTCAAGTGGTCATCCATACGCAACCAAAAAGTCGATCCCAGTCTCCCAATGTGCTAAAGTTAGGAGGATTGTGTCAGATCCTATCACATGTAATGAGAGGATAGAGGAGATGAAAGGGCGTTTTATGAAGAGAGGTTACCCGAGAAAACTGTTATCAGCAGTGAACACCCCCAGGACAGCCCGTAAGCGAGATTCCTCCCCACACATACCTTTTGTGAGAAAATTCCACCCCCTCAATCATGTGATCGACAGATCAGTTAGACAACATTGGCACATACTTAGTGAAGCCCATCCCGATGTGACAGAGTTTAAATCCCTGCCCTTAATGTGTAACAAACGTGCCCCAAACCTACGTGACAAATTGATTAAGGCTGATGTTTGAGGCAGGAGGAAAACTAGCAGCCAATTGGCATTGAGCACAGGTAAAAATGGCACTTTTCCCTGCCTTCGATGCCAGCAATGGTCGAATGTCATTAAAGGCGACACTTTTTTCCACCCCCATACTGGTAAGACCTATAACATTCAAGGGTATCATACTTGTGACAGCAAAAACGTGGTTTATGCTTTGAAATGTCCGTGTGGTCTCATGTACATTGGAGAGACCACACAAAAGATAAGGGATTGTATAGTGCAACACAAATCTACTATACGTCGAGAAAACTTATCATCATTACCGGTTCCTCATCACTTCCATAAGTTCAACCATCAGATTTCACAGCTGCGGTTTCAAATCCTTGAGCAGGTCAGAGTACCACGTGGGGGGGGGGGGGGGGATATTAAACAACTTTTGAGACTGCGCGAAGCCTATTGGATTTATTCCCCACGCACCTTAGAAACGCTCGGTTTGAACAGGGAGTATGAGATAACACATCTATGATAGAATGTAGTATGTGTTTTTTACCGCCTGATATGACCCATCCAGCCTCACTTACATCTTGTTAATTTACATTTCTCCTATAGGTACAAGAAAATGCCGGCACTGGATAACTATTATTTCCATAGAGGAAGACTTTAGGTACTCGATTATATAGCTACAATGTCTCTTTATAGCCAGTTCTCAGTAACCACACCATTACTATTGTTATTGTTTTGCATTTATTCTGATTCTGTGATGAACACGACAGGTGTTCTAGAATGGCGTCATCTGATTATGTATCACGTGATTATCTTTCCTTTTACTTTTGTTATAAGACTGTGTTTATGACCATTTCCTTTATGCTGTTGAGAAAGACCGGAGGGTTGGAACGCGTGCAACGTTGATAATTATGTTATAATAAAGACTAAAGAAGAATTTACAAGAGCGAGTGCTGGGACCTATCATTTATTGGCTCATTGTTTTGCAACAAGCACCGCGCCATTACCAGTGCTGGAGTGCCGGTTGATATATACAGAGAGCAGCACAGAGGATGTCAGGAGAGGCGGGTGCTGATCTTATAGGGGAGGTCCCAGCAGCACAGAGGATGTCAGGAGAGGAGTATGCTGATTTTATAGGAGAGGTCACAGCTGCACAGAGAATGTCAGGAGAGGAGAGTGCTGATCTTATAGGAAAGGTCACAGCAGCACAGAGGATGTCAGGAGAGGAGTGTGCTGATCGTATGGGGAGGGGGGGTCAGAGTCCCAGCAGCATAGAGGACGTCAAGAGAGGAGGGTGCTTATCTTATAGGGGAGGTCACAGCAGCACAGAGGATGTCAGGAGAGGAGTGTGCTGATTTTACAGGGGAGGTCACAGCAGCACAGAGGATGTAAGGAGAGGAGTGTGCTGATCTTATAGGGGGGGGGGGTCCACAGGGTCCCAAAAGCACAGAGCATATCAGGAGAGAAGTGTGCTGATCTTATAGGAGGGGCCACAGGGTCCCAGCAGCACAAAGGATGTCAGGAGAGGAGGTGGCTGATCTTATAGGGGGGGGGGGGGGGGGGCACAGCAGCACAGAGGATGTCTGGAGACGAGGGTGCTGATCTTATAGGGGAGGTCACAGCAGCACAGAGGATGTCAGGAGAGGTGGATGCTTCTTTGGGAGGAGAAAGAGGAGAGCGGTTGAAAGTTACTAAACTTTAGACAAGGGCTGCATGGCCTGCCGGGAGAGTGCTGTCACTGTGTGCGGCTGCAGCCAAGGTAACGTGCACATTGTGGGGCTGTCAGGACTACAAGTTTCAAGAGCCCTGCTGCTGGGAGTTGTAGTGCACAAGGGGATGTGATGAGAGTTGCAGTTCTACAGCAGTAGCCTCCCAACACAACAACTCCCAACATACCTCCTTGTGCACTAACAACACCCAGCATACCTCCGTGTGCACAACAACTATCATAGCCGCAGTCGGGGGGGGGGGGGGGGGGCATTATATTTGTATTTTTTTCCTAGGTATTGAACTGGTATCAAGTATTGGAATTAAAAAGCTGGAAATTTGGATGGTGTAGAAACCCGCATATTTTTACCGCAGGGAATCCATATTGTTTTAGTTGTTACTATGAAATGTATATTACGACACTGGATAAAGGATTCTGTTCCCACTATTTCTAAAGTCAAAGAAACAGTTATATATCTCCTCCATTTGGAGAAAATCAATGCATTCCATAGTCCGAATTCATCTCTAAAGAATTTTTTAAAAAAATGGAGGTTAATGATAGCTGAACTATTATCTCCCACTGAAATCATCACCTTCATGTCCTGTTTTAAAAATACAAAATGGTATATGGAAGCTGATGCCGCCAATACACTAGGAAAACTCAAAATTCCTGCTTCCAATAATTAAAATATGTTATTCATTGAGCACCTATCTCTGACTTCAGACGGGGGAGCGGCGGGCTGGTCGTGTGTCTTGTGCTTTATGTTATGTCCTTTGTAAATTTTACTTTTATTTTATATTATTCATCTGTCTTGACTAGTTTCTCCATTCTATTATTGGATAATATATCCCCCTTTTGTTAACGGCATTCTAACAACATAACTTATATGTATCCGGTAACGTTCTCCGACTACAACTTTCCCACTTCTCAACCTCTACAGAACATACTAAGGGACTCTTTTTGGGACATTTTATGTCTGACTTTTACACTACAGAAATGTAATATTTTTCTTTTATCTTCTATTGTTAAGTAATTAACACCCTCTCATGATGTAATGCATGAGATACTGTACGATATATTTATTTTTGCCACAATGCCGAAAAACAATAAAATATTGAATTTAAAAAAGAAAAAAAAAAGCTAATATCAGTATCGAATTCAACATTCTGGAATCGTGACATCACTAATACTGACTATGCCTTATATACTGATCCTGCTGTGTATACTGACTATGCTTTATATACTGATGCTGCCATGTATACTGACTATGCTTTATATACTGATGCTGCTGTGTATACTGACTATGCTTTATATACTGATGCTGCTGTGTATACTGACTATGCTTTATATACTGATGTACTATGTACTGGTTATTATTTTACCATCATGTGCAGAGAGATTAGACATGAGAATTAAACATTTTAATGTAAGATTCAGATAGTCTACTTATTCTTTTTAATCACATTTTATTTTTTTAGTCGAAAGTCGATTCCCAACATAGAAGCTTTACCCCCACGGCAATAACAAAAGAGATTGGGGGAGATTTATCAAACATGGTGTAAAGTGAAACTGGCTCAGTTGCCCCTAGCAACCAATCAGATTCCACTTTTCATTTTCCAAAGAGTCTGTGAGGAATGAAAGGTGGAATCTCATTGGTTGCTAGGGGCAACAAAGCCAGTTTCACTTTACACCATATTTGATAAATCTCCCCCCTTGTGTATGCTTAAGTCATTCATAAGCAATATAGTGCTGCTCATCACCGCTCAGCCTCCTCTAATATACAGTCCCATGTAACTATCACAACTCAGCCTCCTCCAATATACAGTCCCATGTAACTATCACAACTCAGCCTCCTCCAATATACAGTCCCATGTAACTATCACAACTCAGCCTCCTCCAATATACAGTCCCATGTAACTATCACCGCTTACCCCCCTCCAGTATACAGTCCCATGTAACTTATCACCGCTCAGCCTCCTCTAATACAGTCCCATGTAGCTGGAACAATGTATCATGTGATGTCCTCATCTGCATACAGTGTACTATTGGTGATGTCATACACTCATCTGCATACAGTGTACTTTTGGTGATGTCATACACACATACACACATACCAATTGTGATGTCATACAGAATCCTAGTAAAACAGACTGCAGCCCTGACAACAGTGACACTTTCTCAACATGAGTGGGGGGAAAGTGTCTCCGGCTAGTGGAGCTGTACCGAAGAAGGTGGAGAACAGTAATGGAGGCAATACACTCAACGTGAGACGAAACAGGCGGAGGGAGCGGAAAAAGAAGTACCAATTCACGTTCGACTCAGATGGCGACTGCATCATGAAGGACATCACTCCGGAGAAGCAGTTCAAGTTTGATGAGGATGGTGACTGCATTATGACGGACGTCAGTCCTGAGCTGCAGTTCACCTATGACTCTGACGATGACGCCATCATGGAGGACGTAACACCGTGGCTGATAAAGCCAAAGGCCAAACGCAGTTAAACTGCTTTTTTTCTTTCCAACTGTTTAGCAAGCGCTTTTGCCATCACTATAAGGTACAGTGACTTCCTATTCTTTCTTCTTTCTCATCACTTTCTGGAAGTTCCTGACCTATAACCATTGTTGTCCGTTGTTTTCTAGGTTATACATAACATCTATTGGGAGCTCGGATTCCATCAGCAGAGGTAAGGACGTCACAGGGATGATCTTCTCCTCTCTGTAGACTGTTCTAGAAATGCTGGAAGATGAAATCCTTATTCTCTGTCTCTTTTCAGCTTCCCAATAACCTCTATAACATCTGAGGTTCTCCTGAAGACTCGGCTCCTGTCCTAGCTCCATAGAACACAAGATTCCTGCTGCCTGGGAAACCTTCACCTCATCCAGGATTGTGCGGACCACCATCCGATAGACGCCTTCTGTACTCTTCCTAGCATCGTGCAGCCAGGCCTCCTCTCTTCTACCCAAATATCTGACTATTTATTTTTCAATGAATATTAATTTATAATAAATAAATGAAAATGTCATCTGTATTTGTATCTTTATTCCTTTTATCCACTGGAAAATACTGTATATGCTTTGCTGTACAGGAGGTTTAAGTTAAATGAGGTCCCTCACTTTATAACCTGATTGGACACTGGTTAAAGGTACCCAGGTCTGTCATGTTAGGAATCCATAGATCCATCTGCCATACACAGGGTGTAATAATGTATCAATTACAATACACATAGAAAAAAGTGATACTGTACAGCCCACCTAGGTGACACTGTCCATATAGGAGAGGGGGCCCAGCTGCTGTACAGCCCACCTAGGTGACACTGTCCATATAGGAGAGGGGGCCCAGCTGCTGTACAGCCCACCTAGGTTACACTGTACATATAGGAGAGGGGGCCCAGCTGCTGTACAGCCCCACCTAGGTTACACTGTACATATAGGAGAGGGGGCCCAGCTGCTGTACAGCCCACCTAGGTGACACTGTCCATATAGGAGAGGGGGCCCAGCTGCTGTACAGCCCACCTAGGTGACCGTCCATATAGGAGTGGGGGCCCAGCTGCTGTACAGCCCACCTAGGTGACACTGTCCATATAGGAGAGGGGGCCCAGCTGCTGTACAGCCCACCTAGGTGACCGTCCATATAGGAGTGGGGGCCCAGCTGCTGTACAGCCCACCTAGATGACACTGTCCATATAGGAGAGAGGGTCCAGCTGCTGTACAGCCCCCACCTAGGTGAGACTGTCCCTATAGGAGAGGGGGTCCAGCTGCTGTACAGCCCACCTAGGTGACACTGTCCATATAGGAGAGGGGGCCCAGCTGCTGTACAGCCCACCTAGGTGACACTGTCCATATAGGAGAGGGGGCCCAGCAGCTGTGACGCCCCACCTAGGTGACACTGTCCATATAGGAGAGGGGGCCCAGCTGCTGTACAGCCCACCTAGGTGACACTGTCCATATAGGAGAGGGGGCCCAGCTGCTGTACAGCCCACCTAGGTGACACTGCCCATATAGGAGAGGGGGTCCAGCTGCTGTACAGCCCACCTAGGTGACACTGCCTATATAGGAGAGGGGGTCCAGCTGCTGTACAGCCCCCACCTAGGTGACACTGGCCATATAGGAGAGGGGGTCCAGCTGCTGTACAGCCCACCTAGGTGACACTGCCTATATAGGAGAGGGGGTCCAGCTGCTGTACAGCCCCCACCTAGGTGACACTGGCCATATAGGAGAGGGGGTCCAGCAGAAAGAAGACAGACAAGTTTCATACAGGTATATATTGAATGTACAGCATCTAAGCCTGTGAATAGTGCAGAGAACCACACAGAGTAAGGGGGGGGTGACAATATCACTTTAATTAATGTGCACTTTAAATATTTAAAATACTTTTAACACATTAAAACATCAATAAAAAATGTCAATAAAAACCCTTTGAAGGAATTATAAACAAACATTATAAAGAGTCATCATTGGTATTACTAACTTGCAATAAAAAGTGGTCAAAAAGATGTCTATGGTCAAAGTTTGGTACCAGCACAATCTACAGCAATCCCTGCAAACATCAAGCTCTAAGGGTCCATTTACACAGAAAGATTATGTGACAACTTAACTGTCAAAGATTTGAAGCCAAAGCCAGAAACAGACTATAAACAGAGATCCAGTCATAAAGGGAAGCCTGAGATTTCTCCTCTTTTCAAATCCATTCCTGGCTTTGGCTTCAAATCTTTAGCAGACAATCTGTCAGATAATCTTTCTGTGTAAATGGACCCTAAATCGATAAAATTAATTCTAGGTGTCACAATATGGCAACACAAAGGAAATTTTGGTAGTGATAAACAGAGACCCAGCACAGACACCAGTGTATTGTATAACTGAGTATAAATGCACAGGTGTGTGGTATGTATATGGAAAAACAGCATGTGCCACATTGGCCTTTTTTAGGCCAGAAAATGTATACAAAAAAAAAAGTGTGAGGGCACCATAACATAGACGGAGCTTATACAATCAGGTACATATTCCAGCATATCTAGCACTTGTTCTCTATTGGTTATTATATTGTACCAATTATGCAGAAATAATCCTCCTCATCCCAATAATCCAGCATGCAGCTTTCTGTGGTGACAGTTTCTGACGCTTCCTCTTTCTGCTGCTGATCTCTGCGATCGGTGCAGGAAGAAGAGATCAGCGCTCTGGTCATGTGCTGCGGAGCTGTTCTTGTTATATTCTGGGGTACTACAATGTCCTCTGGCTATATAGAGCTGCTCATACCCCGTCCTCACACAGGATAGAGTTATTGTATCACACAGTATAATGGATGTGTACTGCGGTATTCAATAACTGTACAATAATAAACCTTCCAATAATTCTCTCATCTGTTCCCAGCAGAGAAATCAGGAGCGTCCTGTGCAAAGAGGGAATATCAGCCAAGACGGACATGAATCTGACAAATCCGATGACCGTGTCCGTCACAACTATTTCCCGCTGACGGGGAAAAATATTAAAGCAAATGTGCTATCAGGTACAATCGCTTTAAGTATTGCCCATGGACAGAACGGCGCTGGTGCTGTGGTCTTTTTTTTGAACCGCGGCCCGATTCCCGCATACGGCTCCGCTCTATCCACGGGAACAGGGCTGTGGTGGAGCACTCGAGGCGGCTGGCCCGTCCACAGTGGGAGGAAACCCCTACCCCTCTATAACGCAGCTCCGACTTGGGTGAGAGCGGTCTGGGCTGTGGGCAGGGGTCATCACTTATAACAATAACTTGCCCTAATAATACACTTTCACTGCCGTGTATACTGACTATGCTTTATATACTGATCCTGTATACTGACTATACTTTATATACAGATCCTGCTGTGTATACTGACTATACTTTATATACTAATCCTGCCGTGTATACTGACTATGCTTTATATACTAATCCTGCCGTGTATACTGACTATGCTTTATATACTGATCCTGCCGTGTATACTGACTATACTTTATATACTGATCCTGCCGTGTATACTGACTATGCTTTATATACTGATCCTGTATACTGACTATGCTTTATATACTGATGCTGCTGTGTATACTGACTATGCTTTAGATACTGATGCTGTCGTGTATACTGACTATGCTTTATATACTGATGCTGCCATGTACTGGTTATTATTCCCCCTGTCCTGTGCAGAGAGTTTAGACATCAGAATTAAAGCGGCACTATGAGCAGGTTCTGCCAAGAGAAGCTGCTGATATGCCACAGAAGCTGCTCACCTTAGGGGCTGATAGCAGTTATAACCTCCTCCTCTGCGTCTCTGCATTCTTTAGTAATTAGCTAATTGCCCCTATGCAAATATAGGACTTTTGGGGCATTGCCTGTTTCGGGGAGCACCACTCCATCCCGCCCAGTCCGCCCCCCTGTGCCTCCTCCAATCCAGCATCTCCCCATGCTGCTCAGCCCGCCCCCTCCCTTGCTGCTGGTATGATATAGCCGATCAGGACCCCAGGACAGTAGGGTGCTCACTGCTAGTTTGCAAATAGCAAGAACGCGATCTGCGCTGGGAGCCTGGGCTGAGCTTTACCATCCAGCGTCGATCCCACTCCTGCCAGATGCAAACTGTGGCAGTGAGCACCCTACTGTCCTGGGGTCCTGATCGGCTATATCATACCAGCGGTAAGGGAGGAGGCGGGCTGAGCGGCACGGGGAGATGCTGCCTGGGCAAGTTGGATTGGAGGAGGCACAGGGGGGCGGACTGGGCGGGACAGAGTGGTGCTCCTGGGCCCAGGCAACTCCCCAAATGCTCCTAAGCCCTATATTTGCATTGGGGCAATTAGCTAATTTATAAAGAATGCAGAGACGCAAAGGAGGAGGTTATAACTGCTATCAGCCCCTAAGGTGAGCAGCTTCTGTGGCATATCAGCAGCTTCTCTCGGCAGAACCTGCTGATGCAGCTTTAAACATTTTAATGTAAGATTGACAGTCTACTTATTTTTTTAAATCACATTTTATTTTTTATTGAAAGTTTTTTTTTTTTCACATTAACAGAAAAAAAGCTCAGAGGTTCCCAACATAGAAGCTTTACCCCCACGGCAATAACAAAAGACGGGACACACATACAAACATTGTGTATGCTTATGTCATGCATATAGTGCTGCTCATCACCGCTCACCCCCCTCCTCCAATATACAGTCCCATGTAACCATCTCCGCTCACCCCCCTCCTCCAATATACAGTCCCATGTAACTATTACTGCTCAGCCTCCTTCAATATACAGTCCCATGTAACTATCACCGCTCACCCCCCTCCTCCAATATACAGTCCCATGTAACTATCACCGCTCAGCCTCCTCCTCCAATATACAGTCCCATGTAACCATCTCCGCTCACCCCCCTCCTCCAATATACAGTCCCATGTAACTATTACTGCTCAGCCTCCTTCAATATACAGTCCCATGTAACTATCACCGCTCACCCCCCTCCTCCAATATACAGTCCCATGTAACTATCACCGCTCAGCCTCCTCCTCCAATATACAGTCCCATGTAACTATCACCGCTCACCCCCCCCCTCCAATATGCAGTCCCATGTAACTATCACCGCTCACCCCCCTCCTCCAATATACAGTCCCATGTAACTATCACCGCTCAGCCTTCTCCTCCAATATACAGTCCCATGTAACTATCACCGCTCAGCCTTCTCCTCCAATATACAGTCCCATGTAACTATCACCGCTCAGCCTTCTCCTCCAATATACAGTCCCATGTAACTATCACTGCTCACCCCCACTCCTCTAATATACAGTCCCATGTAAGTATCACCGCTCAGCCTCCTCCAATATACAGTCCCATGTAACTATCACCGCTCACCCCCCTCCTCCAATATACAGTCCCATGTAACTATCACTGCTCACCCCCCTCCTCTAATATACAGTCCCATGTAACTATCACCGCTCAGCCTCCTCTAATATACAGTCCCATGTAACTATCACCGCTCAGCCTCCTCTAATATACAGTCCCATGTAAATAACTTCACTCCCATCCTCTAACATACAGTCCTAGGTAAATAACTTTATTCTTCTCCTCCCAAATACGGTCCTATGTAAGGGTCACTGCCCTAAGCCTCCTCCAATATGCAGTCCCATGTAAATAACATTACTCCAGTTTAACCCCCTCCAACATGCAGTCCTATGTAGATAACATCCCACTCATCCTCTCCACCAACATATATATACACACAATACCAAACTCTAATAGACAGTCCCACGTAAATAAGTGGGACATTTCCATTTACTTTCACTCCCCTCCTCTAACTTGCAGTCCCACGTAGATAACACTTCTCCTTCCGCCTCCCCCGACATACGGTCCTATGTAAGTATCACCACTCCCTCCGCTTCCTGACCTGCAGTCCTATGTAAACGCCATCCCCGTCCTCCCTCAGTCCAGCTGCGCAGCCCGCAATAAGAGCACGGTCACATGACTTAAGCCGGTCACGTGGCCTGCTGACGTCACCAGGTCCTCAGCCAATCATAGTACTTCGCCCCCTCTCTCTCTCTCTCATCTACCTGAGCCGCTTCCTCGCTGTGATGTCCGGCCGCTTCACCTGCATAGCTTGGTCGGTAATGCCCGGCTGAGGCCCCGCCCACTCCCTGGGCGCGAGCACGTGACCTACCCCAAATGTGGGACACGGTTAGTGGAGAGAAGAGACCATGATAGGCAGAACGTCAAGCGGGAGCGCGGGGGTGTGGACGAGCGACGGAATCTGCGGCGGGTTATCCGTGTGATTTCCTCAGTGTACATGGACCCTTACTGAAGGAAACAAACTATACAAAGACTAGTTACACGTAATGACTGAATAATGGCGGCTTACTGTTCCCGAATAAGCCGCACTGTAAACAGACCAGTATTACCACCATAGAGTGGCGATATAGCAATAGATACAGCAGCATTTACTGACATTTATTATATGGAAAGACGCTGCTGCTGTTCTTGATTCCCTGACAGAAGTGTCTGAGTGGCAGCAACATAGTGGACAACCCCTTTAATTATTAAAGAGAATCTGTAGCGGCCACTAGCCACCCCCAAACCAGTACTGTTTTATACACTCCATCAGGCCATGTCTGGTCCGGGGGTCGCCCTTATTCTGGGGCCAGTATTATGGCTAAAAAGATGTTTTAATCCGGCAGGGAGTGAGGCGGGGCCTAGCAGGTCCATGCCCTAGGTCTGTGGCGCTTTCCGCCTCTACTCTTTTTGGCATGCCCCTGGGCTGGATGTAGGTGGGGAGAGACAGCGCTAAAGGCCTAGGGCAGTGGTTTGGGGGTGGGGTGCAAACTCGTTACATATGAACACATCTTTAAAGGGAACCAGGCAGAGGCGGAGAGGTAGTCATCTGGGTGGCTCCCCGTCCATGTCTAGTCACCGCTCTCTGCCTGTCAGTGTGTTCGGCGGGGATGATTGACAGGGAGAGGAGCCAGTAATAGGCCTCATTGCCTGTCACTCATACCCGCCGAGTGCGCTGACAGGCAGAGATCGGTGTCTAGACATGGACGAGGAGCCACCCAGATGACTACTTGCTGCCCCTTTCCTTGCCGCGTAGCCGCAGCCAATATGTGTCACGAGCTGCACAGGCCGCCCAGGCAATTGTAGTGTCTCACTGTGGGTGTTGCTATTCTGTACACCCCTCGTAAAATCTGCACTTGTCTGTGATTTTGCTATAGCTGTTGTGTTACTGAAGATAACCACTAGATGTCGATATAGTGAGTAATTAAGGTCTAGCTGCACGGCTGAAGTAAACTAAAGGGTTATTGTTTGTATCTTTACCAGATTCTGTTGTCCAGTAGGATTTCTCCTTTCTTCTGCCCCATTTTCTCTTCTCTACCCTGTTTCTCAATTGCACTCTTTCCACCCAACCACAACACAGCACACGCGCTGGTTAGGAAGTTAGTCCCTTGGGTGAGGAGGAGTCTTAGCTGAGCTTTGGAGGAGAAAGGACGCAGCTCAGATAGCTCTTCTCAGTGGTTCTACCTGGGCCCTGGCCCTCTGCCAGGTCCCCACTACAAGTTATGGGTAGGACGCAGAACAGACAGCTCACACAAACCTCTTCCTTAAAGCACCAAACACGCTGTATGATGCACTGCTAAACCCTTCAGGAGAGAACTAGCCTACAGATAACCTCAACCCACGCCGAGGAGTAGGAGTCAGTACAGTGCAGGAAAGTCTCTGAAGAAAAGCTAAAGAACTAGGAACTGATCCGGGTGGAGCAAAGTTACTAGAAAGCGCAGGTGTACTTAGGAACTCTAACCATTCCGCTCATCCCAGGTAACAGGGTCTGGGGCCTGTGTCACCCATCAGTACGATTCAGCCAAAGCTAGTGGGCAGAATGCAGTGTGAAGACGATAGGAAAGGTCAAAACGCAGGCAAAGGTTTCTTCTTCTTATTCTACAAGTATTCTTCTATGCACTCCAACCTTCCGGCAGAGCACATTACTAATTGGGTTGAGACTCTCACGGCGCCCTCCTCTCTACTACCTCAGTACAACTTTATCAACCCTACTACATCCTGCTCAGCATTTATCCCACAGATCTGGTGGTTCTAAATATGTGTGTTTATTGGACCTGTATCACATGTACCTGAAGATTTGTTGTATTACCTGCTGCACATTTACAAAGAGTAAAGCAAGTCAATGTTATTACTGGGTCTGTGATTACTGGCTACCACCTGCACAGCACTACACTACAACCTTGGGACATTTCCCCTATCTGTGGGTGGCGGGTCCTACCACTATTCGGGAGGGTTACTCTGACCACTTGTGACATAATCCTAAGGGACCCTGCAGCAACCCAACAGGACACCGACAACAGTACAACCGGCCTTGCACAAAGCAGGCGTGCCATCACACCTTTGTGCCCACCAGGCACTGGCATCACGTGACAAAACCCTAAGGTCCGGCTGTATATCGGCTATCCACCACAGTACTGCGTCACACTTCCATCTAGCAAGTGACCGGCCGTCCCACCGCTACAACATAATCCGGGGGCTCACCACACAATCACTGTCTGGGACTGCCGTGGCCAGTGATTGGCCGAGCAGCCTGTCAGCTAAGACAGGCCACTCTGAAGCTGCAGCCCACAGGACCCGGGAAGACGCGGACCATAGGAGGAGCCCTGTACTGTGGATAGGTAATGTCTACTGTTTAAGCAAGGGCTGCAAGGACATTTGTAACAATGTCTGTGCAGCCCTTGCTAAACAATTATCGGGCCGTAAAATAGGCCCAGTAAAGGAGCGCCAAATTGGAGGATGGGGGCCAGGGCCGGCGTCAGCACCCGGCTTGCCCCGGCAAGTTTGGGGGCCCAATCCTGCCATTGCTGAGGCAGAGCTGTCAGGAGGAGACGTCCAGTCTCTGCAATGCATTATATTGGTGTCTTTTAAACACCAATACAATGCAATGACTGAGAACTGGCTGGAGGTAGGGAACATTCACCTCCCTGCCCGGCCTGCCAGTGTCTCCTCCGTGCTGCAGATCAGTGGATCAGCACTCCCTACACCTTTCTGCCCTGGCCAGACCTAATTAGAGGAGGCCAGAGCAGCTCAGTTCCCGGAACAGGAGATGGTGAGTGTACAAAGGGAAGGGGGGAAGCAGTGTTTACTGAGGATATGACTCTCTAAGTGCTGCAAAACTACAACCCCCAGCATGTTCTGCTAGCAGGACATGATGGGAGTTGTATTTTGGAAACAGCTTAAAAGTCACTTGTTGGGAAACACTGATTTGTGTAACAGTTAATGTAGTGCAGTGGTCTCTAAACTGTGACTTTCTAATTGCTAAAAAAAACTACAACTCTAATCGTGCACTGCTAGCAGGACATGATGAGAGTTGTAGTTCGATAACAACTGTAGAGTCACTTGTAGAGAAACATGGATTTGGGGGACAGTTTATTAGTCCAGTGTTCTCTAACGTGATTTTCCAGTTGCTGCAAAACTACAACTCCCAACATTCACTACTGGCAGGACATAAAGGGAGTCATAGTTTGGCAGCAGCTGAAAGGCCACTCATTGGGAAACAAAGATTTAGGAGGAGAGTTTATTTACTGCAGTGTTCTCCAACATGTGACTCACTGGTTGCTGCAAAAACTACAACGTCCATCATCCACTGCTGGCAGGACAGGATGGGAGTTGTATTTTGACAACACCTGCAGAGTCACTGGTTGGAAAACACTGATTTTGGTGGACAGTGGCCCAATTTATCTGGGGGGCTTTGTCACACTTTAATAGGGGGCAGTGGACAGTTCATAGGGGAAAATGGCAAAAAAAAAAAATTGCACAAAGAGGGGCACAACTGCACATAGGGGCACATAGAGGGTCCTGTTAATGTTTGGGGGCATAATAATAGGAGCTTGTATAAAGGAGTGGAAGGTGCTGAAAAAGTAAAGTACCTAAGATGTCTGCCTGGCAGAGGGGACAGCTATAAGGGACATGCAGTTTAACTGTCGCCACATGATTTGCTCCACAAAGAGGCCCGCTGAGACTGTCGCCCAAGGGCCCACAAAGTCCTGAAGCCGGCCCTGATAGGGGCAATGGGCAATTGCCCAGTTTGCCCCTCCCTAATACCGTCCCTGCTTAACCAAAATGATGGAAAGAAAGTATGGCGAAGGGGGTGGTACAGCTCATGATCTAAAGCGTACCACATCATGTGTAAGACACAGTGGAGGCAGCGTGACGGTGTGGGCATTCACGACTGCCAGTGGACCAGGGTCACTAGTGTTTATTGATGATGTGTCACAGAAGCAGACGGATAAATTCTGAGCTTTTCGAAGACGTACTGTGCTCAGGTCCAGCCAAACTGGTCATTATACAGATGGACGAGACCGGCCGTTGTTGGCAATTAAAACATTGGCCGTTCTTCTCTTTTTTTAAAATTGACTCTATGAGAACAGCAGCCATTGTTTAAATAAGGTATCGAACAACGGCCATTGCTCGATATGACGTCAATTATTTCCGGCCGCTAGAGTGTGAACAACGGCTGTGTTGTTCACACTCTGTACATACGATGTATGGCCGTTCTGACGTTCAATGGTGATTTGGATTGCAGGTTCACCCAAACGTTCCCACAATCCAAATAAAATAAAATGATGCTCCTGCGGCTGATATGGCAGTATCAGCTGCAGGAAGATGTCAAACAGCGGCTGTGATTTGACACTGCAAACAACGGCCATGTCAAACGAAGGCCATTGTTTTAACATTGTGTGAACATAGCCTTAGACTGCATTCACAGATCTGTGCTCAAACTATGAAAAAGGGACGATACGGGCGGTGAATCTCTGTACTGGACTGTTTCCCCGCATGGCACGGTGTCTTAAAGCGACTCTGTACCCACATTCTGACCCCCCCCCCCCCCCCCCAAACCACTTGTACCTTCGGATAGCTGCTTTTAATCCAATTTGTCCTGGGGTCTGTTAGGCAGGTGATGCAGTTATTGTCCTAAAAAACAACTTTTAAACTTGCAGCCCGTGCCCAACGGCCGGGGCTTAGATTGTGTATGTGTTAGGCTGGCACCACCCCTCCAGCCCTCCTCCCCACCCTCCTCAAGTCCCTCATTAGGAATGCCACTGAAACATTTTCTCCTGTCTGAACATTGCACAGATGCTTTAACGATCCAGGCCATGTTCAGTATTCACACAGGTGGGGAATTGAAGACAATCTGACTGGAACATTCCTAATGATGAGGAGGGACAGGGAGGTTGTGCCAGTCTAATGCATACACAATCTAAGCCCCATCCATTCGGCACAGGGCTACCCGTACTGGATCCACAGCGGGTTTCTCACTGCAAATTCGCAGCAAGACCGGCTGTGGATCCCTACCCTGTACCCTCTATGGGCAGACAAATCCCTCTGTGAGTTTGTTAGCAGCCCGCCCCGTTAACCCCCAGTCGCCAGAGCCTATACTTCACCAGGTCCCCGCTCCGGCTTGATTCGGGGCTGCCGGTGTCTTCACGTCCCGCTTGGCCAATCAGTGCGCTGCGGTGGGGCAGCGCACTGATTGGCCGAGCAGGACATGCCGGGAACCCCCAAAGCAAGCCGGAACGGCGACCCGGTGAAGTATAGGCTCTGGCAGCCTAGGGTTATCTGGGTAGGCTGCTAACAAACTCGAATTTGCAGTGAGAAACCCGCTGTGGATGTGAACGTACCCTAAAAGTTGTTTTTTAGGACAATAACTGCATTACCTGCCGAACGGACCCCAGGACAGGTCTTGGATTAGAAGCAGCTATCCGAAGGTACAAGTGGTTTGGGGGGTCAGATTGTGAATACAGAGTCACTTTAATATCATGCTGGAAGCGGGGAAACTGTTAGAAACTGGCCTTCAAAGTGCCGCCAAGATTCAAACAGATCTATTCAAATGAGAGTAGGCTCCCAGAGACTTATTTAATATGTATACTATACCTGTTGTCTGTTGCTGTTATCTGTATATTTATTCATTCATTCACTATGTTGGGTGTATTGTCACTTTAAATAGTTTGGATGCAGTGTTGTTGCAACGTATCATGACTGTTACATGGCTTTTAAAGCCCTTTACATGTACGTAGTGACGTCCCACTAGGCCGGAAGGAGCGCAAGCTGCGCAAAATGGCTTTTGCCTGTGGAACGCCCTTGCATTCTGTGTATCACACACAAGTGTTTTATCGGTTACTGTTTCTACAATAAATGACCATTCTAAGCATTGGTGAGTGACGATTGTTCATTATACATACTGTCACGGCCGCGGCGGCGTCCCGTGCTCCGGGCCGCCGCCGCGACCTCTCCATGCAGCTGCCGGGGTCCATGTGCAGGGACCCGGCGCTGCTACTAGTTCAGCCCCGGGGGGCGCCTTACCTCGCCCCGCTCCTGTCACCCGCTGTGCCGGCTGGTGCGCGCGTCCCCGCCTCCTAGGGCGCGCGCGCGCCGGCTGTCTCAGATTGAAAGGGGCAGTGCGATCCTAATTGGTTTCAGTGTCAATCACTCCCCTATAGGTTCCAGCCCTGCCCCCTCCCAGGTGTTGGAGCCTCTACATGCTTCCCATAGCGTTTGGCCCAGCTCCCTGTTGTTCCTGATTCCTGTCCGCTACCTGGTCCCTAGTCCTCGTTCCTGGTTCCTGCTCCTCTGTCACACTATTGCTCCTGTGTTCAGCCTGTCACCTGCGGTTACGCCTACAGACCTCTGCCAGCACCATCTCCTGCCTACTGCTCCTGCCACGCCTCGCCTGCCGTCACTAGCAACCAAGCCAGGGGTAGCAACCTGGGGGTCACCTGCCGCAGCAAGTCCATCCCGCCTTGCGGCGGGCTCTGGTGAAAACCAGCGGCCCCTTAGACTTCGCTCCGTGGTGAGGTTAGTGCCATCGCTAGTGATGGTCCAGTGGATCCACTACTCCAGGCGTTACACCTACCTGCTGTATGTTGGAGTTTCTATTAAATCCTGCTGGGCTGATGAATTTGTGTGCCTCCGTTTTGATCCGTTTTTCCATTGACTTCCACAATAAAAAACGAATAAAAAAAAAGATCAAAACTAGTAATGAGCGAGATATTCAAAACGAATATCTCCCGATACTCGAGTGCTCGTTTCGAGTAACGGGAGACTCGAGCATTTTTGCAGGAGACTCAAGTTCGGTAGAGGGAAGGTCGTGTGAAAACCTGTCAACCCCAGAAATTGATGGAAACACAACGGAAATGGACAGGAAACAGCAGGGGCAGCTTGTATGCATGCCTCTGAGGCTGCCTAATTCTGTGCAACAGCCTGGTTAAAACAGAGGGACAGCAATGCATTCTGGAACCTGTAGTACTGAGTACATCTGCTCAACCAGGAAATACAGAAACACAAAACAGAATAAAAAAACACAAAACAAATGGATTTTTGATAGTTTCAAAACTGGGATAGATACGTAATAAGTAATGCTATATACTTCTCCAGCAGTTTCATTTTTTCTTGCTTCAATCCGGAGTTCCCCTTTAAGAAAAAATAAGAAAATATTAAATTAAGAAAAAAAGACAATATATCTATACATGGTGTCTTAGTAAGGGGTGGTGTGGTACATCATAGTGCAAATGTTTGGGGGGGAAAGCCACACATCCTTCTAAACTATCAAAGTGGTAAAAGTGAACTCAAACTGTGCAATCAAACAACAACAATCAATGAAAAGTGAGATAAGTGCAGAACTTTAAACTTTTACAATGTGAACTATGAACCCATTAATAGTGACATCCCATTCCCTAGTTGACTAATGTGACAATTCTAAGTGCTAACTGGTTTAAGTGCTAACAAACAAGCATGAGCACAGCTAGATAGATTTCTCTCTCATACTGTGCAAACTTACAATATGTTTATATCCCAACAAATTGAACTGAAGGGTAACCATCATTTCCAAATTTCTGACATGTCACCAAACTTGTTAGGGTCCAAGTGCTGACCCTAACCCTACTTGCTTAAAGGAAGAGGCAGAGGGCCCTCAGCGGAGTGCGGCATCTGTTCCTTCCTGATCATCACTTCCCGGATAGACAAACAGAAACAAAAAGGTGACAACCTGACCACCTCTGCCCTATTTTGGCAACTGTTGGGGGTAAGGAGGCTGACATGTCAATATGAAAGTTATAGTCACATCAATCGTTCTATGAAGTGATAGTTACCCTCCCCTTTAAGGCACAAACAGCATTAACAAACTATTAACTGCGGCGGTGTGTATCCTAAACATCATTTTTGTCAACTCTATTTCCTCACTCTCCTCCTCACTTAGAGTTACATCCATGACAACAACCTCACTGTCTGACAACCGGATCTCATCGTCATCATCAGACACCTTTTCCAACCCCGCTTGCAAGTCCCCACTCTCATCACCCACTGACTGCGTGAGCTGCATAGTTTGGGCAATAGGACAGATCAACTGCTCCGGTTGCTGTGACTCAGGGAAGGGTCCAGAAAAGAGTTCCTGGGAGCATGGTGGTGGATCTGAATCCCTTCTTTTCCTGGAGGGGCCAGGCTGTGGGGAAGGAGGCTGAGCTAATGGAGCAAGGGATCCACTCCCTTGGGTGGTGGATAAGTTACTGGACACATTATCCGCTATCCACGTGATCACCTGTTCACACTGCTGTGGTTTCAATATCGGTCTACCATGAGACCCCGTGAGTTTGGAAAGGAAGCTAGGGAGTGTACATCTGCGGTGGGCCACTGCTACCTCCTCAACAGGTGCTGCTGTGTCACCCTGCCCTGAAACACGCCCTCCTGGGGTTCACCATTTTATGGACACTGCACAGTATGGAACCTAGATAGGACTTGCGTATAAAATACAGAAATCAGGAAAAATACTTGTGCTCCCACAAGTTTTGGGGGGGCTGTACGGTACAATCTGGTAGTGGCTGAACCTAGATACACGCTGTGATACCTCCATCCAATGAGCAGTGAAGTTTTATAAAGGTGTACTACAAATCCCAGTAATACAGTGTAGTACCCACTAGTTTAGGGGGGCTGTACGGTACAATCTGGTAGTGGCTGGACCTAGATACATGCTGTGATACCCCCTTACAATGAGCAGTGAAGTTCTATGCAGGTGTACTACAAATCCCAGCAATCCAATGTAGTACAGCAGGACCACCAGCCCCAAAATAAAAAAAAGAGTACACTGAGCACTTCTTAGGGGTCTGTATGCAACACCTAATGCCCCCTTTCTGCCAGCAGCCGATCACCACAGTGTGCACAGCAAGCAGTCTGTAGTAATACTATTAAAAAACGATTTGAAGCCCTGAAAAGGGCTGTTTGTTTGTATTGCATTGTATTTGTATTGCATTATATTGTATTTTGTGTACGCTTAAAAAAGATGCGTTTTGATTCGTTTTAAATCCGTTTTTTTGTTTTAAAAAAGGATGAAAAAAGGGAATGCAAAAAAATGCAGTGTGAACCCAGCCTTATGCAAGATGTATCAAGACACTTGTGTCTTATAATGATTTTTGCACCACAACCGTAAAATTTTGCATAGCCCATACAAAGCACCTCCTGCTAAAAAAAAAATGTGCAGATGATGCAGTGATGGGACAGCGCCATCTACTGTCAGTTTCATGTAAGCACTGTACTGTATTTTCCAACAAGAGGAAGCAGCTGTCTGAGTATGATTAAAAAAAAAAATCTGTGCACTTTTCAACAAATTAGAGATAAAGTGAGAAAACCAGTGAAGTGAGAATATTATGACCTGGAGGGATATAGCCTGGCCTAAGCTATTTTACACCCCCTGGTATAAAATATATCCCCACAGGTATACTGTGGCCTGGGCAAGACAATACCCAAGTTCATAGTATGGCCTAGACTATATTACACCCCTGGGTACGAAAATATATGCCCTGGGGTATACTATGGCCTGGGCCAGGAGTGAGAAAACCAGTGAGGTGATAACATTATGACCAGGAGAGATATAATCTGGATTAAGCTGTTTTGCACCCCTGGGTATGAAAATATATGCCCTGGGGTACACTGTGGTGTTGGCCAGGGGTGAGAAAATCAGTGAAGTGAGAATATTATGACCTGGAGGGATATAGCCTGGCCTAAGATATTTTACACCCCCTGGTATAAAATATATCCCCACAGGTATACTGTGGCCTGGGCAAGACAATACCCAAGTTCATAGTATGGCCTAGCCTATATTACACCCCTGGGTACGAAAATATATGCCCTGGGGTATACTATGGCCTGGGCCAGGAGTGAGAAAACCAGTGAGGTGATAACATTATGACCAGGAGAGATATAATCTGGATTAAGCTGTTTTGCACCCCTGGGTATGAAAATATATGCCCTGGGGTACACTGTGGTGTTGGCCAGGGGTGAGAAAATCAGTGAAGTGATAACATTATTGCCCAGAGAGATAAAGTCTGCCTGTTTTACACCCCAGGTATAGAGTTTATTCCCCAGGGTATACTGTGTCCTGGTTCAACATTAGATGGATATATTCTGGTCTGGATGGGTACAATTTGGCCTAGGCTATTTTACACCCCTGGGTATAGTTTGGCCTAGGCTATGTTGCACCCCAGGGTATAGTTTGGTCTAGGCTATTTTACACCCCAGGATATAGTCTGGCCTAGGCTATTTTATACCTCGGGACATTTCTGGCCTCGGGGGGGTATAGTTTGGCCTAGGCTATTTTATACCCCGGGGTATATTCTGGCCTAGGCCAAACTACCTGGGTAAACTCTGGATGGGGGGGGGGGGGGGTAATCTGGCCTGCTACATCAGGAATTGCTCTACTATATCGCAAGTAATAGATAACACCACAACACCATGACCACTACCATCATCACAACATAACCACTAATACCAACATACCAGGGGGGGTCACACTCGCTACCCTCCAGCTGCTGCAAAACTACAATTCCCCCATGATGGTAACAGCTGGGGGGCTGCAGGGTGACACCTGTGCGCTATATGGTCACTGAATATAATCCACTATATAGACAAATATTACTAATAATCCCAGTATATAGTAGTGTAGTCAGGGCCGGCCTTAGGGGTGTGGGACCTGTGCAACCGCACAGGGCGCATCCCTCCAGCAAACAGAAGGGGGGCGCCGGCCGGCTGTTGTGCCGACCCTGTGATCAGTGTTTCAAAGCTGTCAGCTCCTCTCACAGGGAGCCGACAGTGCAGAGTGTGGTGATGTAATGGGCTCTGTGAGGAAACACTGCAGCTGCACATCACACTGTCTGCTAAACTTTCAGTAGTACCTCCTGGGCTCTTCCTCCCTGCTGTTTCCTGTTCCGGCCCCCACCTGAAGCAGAGCAGGATACTTTCATTTTGTGCCTCCTGTGCAGCTTCATTTAGCTTCCTCCTCCTGCTGTCGGGACTTGGTGGAGGAGGGAGGATGATGACAGCACCACAGCCTGCACAGCACAGACAGTACATGGGGGCCTGGAAGCTGTCTGCAGGGATGCCTGTGCTCTGCCTGCCATCCTGATGACCATTATTCCTAAAGGCCAGAAGTCCTGACCCTCTCTAAGGATAGAGAAGGTGAGGGGACTGCACCATACAAGATTAGACAAGTGTGTCTGTAGTTAGTGTATATCAGTGCATGGGTGTCTGTAGTCAGTGTATATCAGTGCATGGGTGTCTGTAGTCAGTGTATATCAGTGCATGGGTGTCTGTAGTCAGTGTATATCAGTGCATGGGTGTCTGTAGTCAGTGCATGGGTGTCTGTAGTCAGTGCATGGGTGCGTAGTCAGTGCATGGGTGCCTAGTCAGTGCATGGGTGTCTGTAGTCAGTGCATGGCAGTGAAAGAGTGTCTGTAGTCAGTTGGCAGTGAAAGGGTGTCTGTAGTAAATGCATGGCAGTGAAAGGGTGTCTGTAATCAGTGCATGGCATTGAGAGTGTGTCTGTAGTCAGGTGACAGTTAGAGGGTGTCCGTAGACAGTGTATGGCAGTGAGAGGGTGTCTGTAGTCAGTGTATGGCAGTGAGAGGGTGTCTGTAGTCAGTGTATGGCGAGTAAAAGGGATAGAATTCTGTGCGAAGCCCCTGCTATGGACTCTGCTCAGAATCCTGCCTCCCTTAGTGTGTCAGTGCGATGCCTCGAGTGCCTCCGCTCTCTGCTCTAAGGGCGGGTTCACACTACGGAATTCTCGCGGACAATGTCCGCGGAATTCCGCTGTCTGTCCGCCCGCACGGGCACGCGCTTTTCCGCCGGCTCCATAGACACCATTCTATGAGCCGGCGTATTCCTCGATCCGCTGAAAGAAGTGACATGACACTTCTTTCGGCGGATAGCGGAATACGCCGGCCCATAGAATGGTGTCTATGGAACCGGCGGAAAAGCGCCCAGATGTGCGGGCGGACAGCTGACGGAATTCCGTAGTGTGAACCCGCCCTAAGAGTGTAAATTATAAGCATGTCTGACATGCTTATAATTAAATTGTGCACCGTGACTGACAGCAGGACAAGCCATTGGCTCGTCACACTGTCAATCACTCTTGATATAGCAGACACGCCTGCACGCATCACGTCTGTTATATCACCTGTCCGGAGGAAGGAAGACCCTGATGCTTGGGGGGGGGGGGCGAAAACAAATTTCGCACAGGGCGCCATCTGCCCTAAGGCCGGCCCTGAGTGTAGTAACCAGTTATGGCTGTTATTCTATGCTGTGTTTGCACTGCCGGCCAATATCTCATTTACTGTATGTCAGTGTGGCGCATTATTACAGTGACAGGCTATGGTCACACATAGTATTTCTGTCAGTCTTTTATCAATTCACATTTTTCACATTATTACATTGAAAGCTTAGAGTTACACATAATGGCGGAGATTTATCAAACTGGTGTAAAGTAGAATTGACTCTGTTGCCCCTAGCAACCAATCAGATTCCACCTTTCATTTTTCAAAAGAATCTGAGGAAAGAAAAGTGGAATCTGATTGGTTGCTAGGGGCGACTGAGCCAGTTTCACTTTACACCATGTTTGATAAATCTCCCCCAACATTTTTGAGAGTCTTCAGATCAACCAAAACCAGGAGTGGGTTGAAAACACAGAAATTGTGTAAATCTTTTCATTATAATTTTGCGCTGTCAGTTTCACTCTTTATTTTGGTTGAAAAATACTGACAGAAATGCAAACAGAAATGTAAACATAGGCACAATACGGACATATTTTAACCTCAACATAACTGCCTTATGTTACCTTCATTTTACAGTGTGTGAACATAACCTTACATTTATGTGCATCTATATGTCCCTGTGTCTACATACTGGCGCCCCCTGCTGTTCTATTGATTCTCTCTCAGACCCTATAGACTTATGTATCTGGATGGATTTACATTCTTTTATTACTCTGAGCTCCTTCATAGTATTATTCTTCATTGTCAGACTGGGGAATGGAGGGCCCCATCCACTATGTATTGCAAACTTTATTGATGTGGTGGATCCTGGTTTTATCTTAACTGAAGCTGAAAGCAATGTATCATGTGATGTCCTCATCTGCATACAGTGTACTATTGGTGATGTCATACACTCATCTGCATACAGTGTACTATTGGTGATGTCATACACTCATCTGCATACAGTGTACTGTTGGTGATGTCATACACTCATCTGCATACAGTGTACTGTTGGTGATGTCATACACTCATCTGCATACAATATACTATTGGTGATGTCATACACACATACACACATACCAATTGTGATGTCATACAGAATCCTAGTAAAACAGACTGCAGCCCTGACAACAGTGACACTTTCTCAACATGAGTGGGGGGAAAGTGTCTCCGGCTAGTGGAGCCATAGCGAAGAAGGTGGAGAACAGTAATGGAGGCAATACGCTCAATGTGAGGCGAAACAGGCGGAGGGAGAGAAAAAAGAAATACCAATTCACGTTCGACTCAGATGGCGACTGCATCATGAAGGACATCACTCCGGAGAAGCAGTTCAGGTTTGATGAGGATGGTGACTGCATTATGACGGACGTCAGTCCTGAGCTGCAGTTCACCTATGACTCTGACGATGATGCCATCATGGAGGACGTAACACCGTGGCTGATAAAGCCAAAGGCCAAAAGGAGTTAAACCGCTTTTTTTCTTTCCAACTGTTTAACAAGCGCTTTTGCCATCACTATAAGGTACAGTGACTTCCTATTCTTTCTTCTTTCTCATCTCTTTCTGGAAGTTTCTGACCATTGTTGTCCGTTGTTTTCTAGGTTATACATAACATCTATTGGGAGCTCGGATTCCATCAGCAGAGGTAAGGACGTCACAGGGATGATCTTCTCCTCTCTGTAGACTGTTCTAGAAATGCTGGAAGATGAAATCCTTATTCTCTGTCTCTTTTCAGCTTCCCAATAACCTCTATAACATCTGAGGTTCTCCTGAAGACTCGGCTCCTGTCCTAGCTCCATAGAACACAAGATTCCTGCTGCCTGGGAAACCTTCACCTCATCCAGGATTGTGCGGACCACCATCCGATAGACGCCTTCTGTACTCTTCCTAGCATCGTGCAGCCAGGCCTCCTCTCTTCTACCCAAATATCTGACTATTTATTTTTCATTGAATATTAATTTATAATAAATAAATGAAAATTTCATCTGTATTTGTATCTTTATTCCTTTTATCCACTGGAAAATACTGTATATGCTTTGCTGTACAGGAGGTTTAGGCCTAATAGCGGAGGTGCATATAGAGTGGGCTCAGACTAAGTTAAATGAGGTCCCTCACTTTATAACCTGATTGGACACTGGTTAAAAGGTACCCAGGTCTGTCATGTTAGGGATCAATAGAGCCATCTGCCATAGACAGGGTGTAATAATATATCAATTACAATACAATACACATAGAAAAAAGTGATACTGTACAGCCCACCTAGATGACACTGTCCATATAGGAGAGGAGTCCCAGGTGCTGTACAGCCCACCTAGGTGACACTGTCCATATAGGAGAGGGGGCCCAGCTGCTGTACAGCCCACCTAGGTGACACTGTCCATATAGCAGATGGGGCCCAGCTGCTGTACAGCCCACCTAGGTGACACTGTCCATATAGGAGAGGGGGCCCAGCTGCTGTACAGCCCACCTAGGTGACACTGTCCATATAGGAAAGGGGGCCCAGCTGCTGTACAGCCCACCTAGGTGACACTGTCCATATAGGAGAGGGGGCCCAGCTGCTGTACAGCCCACCTAGGTGACACTGTCCATATAGGAGAGGGGGCCCAGGTGCTGTACAGCCCACCTAGGTGACACTGTCCATATAGGAGAGGGGGCCCAGCTGCTGTACAGCCCACCTAGGTGACACTGTCCATATAGGAGAGGGGGCCAGCTGCGGTACAGCCCACCTAGGTGACACTGTACATATAGGAGAGGGGGTCCAGCTGCTGTACAGCCCACCTAGGTGACACTGCCCATATAGGAGAGGGGGCCCAGCTGCTGTACAGCCCACCTAGGTGACACTGTCCATATAGGAGAGGGGGCCAGCTGCGGTACAGCCCACCTAGGTGACACTGTCCATATAGGAGAGGGGGCCCAGCTGCTGTACAGCCCCACCTAGGTGACACTGTCCATATAGGAGAGGGGGCCCAGCTGCTGTACAGCCCCACCTAGGTGACACTGTCCATATAGGAGAGGGGTCCCAGCTGCGGTACAGCCCCAACTTGGTCCAGATTTGGTACCAGCACAATCTACAGCAATCCCTGCAAACATCAAGCTCTAATGGTGCGTTTACACAGACAGATTTATCTGACAGATCTTTGAAGCCAAAACCAGGAACAGACTATAAACAGGGATCAGGTCATAAAGGAAAGACTGGGATCTATCCTCTTTTCAAATCCATTCCTGGCTTTGGCTTCCAAAATCTGTAAAATAAATCTCTCCGTGTAAAGGCACCATACGGGTCCATTTACACAGAAAGATTATCTGACAGATTATCCGCCAAAGATTTGAAGCCAAAGCCAGGAATCGATTTGAAAAGAGGAAAAATTTCAGTCTTTATGACCTGATCTCTGTTTATAGTTTCTGGCTTTGGCTTCAAACCTTTGGCAGACAATCTGTCAGATAATCTTTCTGTGTAAATGGACCCTTACATACTGTAGCTTATATGGGAACACAAAGCAAATTTTGGTAGTGAGACCCAGCACAGACACCAGTGTATTGTATAACTGAGTATAAATGCACAGGTGTGTGGTATGTATATGGAAAAACAGCATGTGCTACATTGGCTTTTTTTAGGCCAAAAAATGTATACAAGAAAAAAGTGTGAGGGCACCATAACATACACGGAGCTTATACCATCAGGTACATATTCCAGCATATCTAGCACTTATTCTCTATTGGTGTGAGGGTAGTTCTATGTTTTTATACTTTTATACTGAGAAATTATATTTTCCTTTAACCCTTTGAGGACCAGGCCCAAAATGACCCAGTGGACCGCGCAAATTTTGATCTTAGTGCTTTCGTTTTTCCCTCCTCCCCTTCTAAGAGCTCTAGCACTCTCAGTTTTCTATCTACAGGCCATGTAAGTGCTTGTTTTTTACAGGAATAGTTGTACTTTGTAATGGCGTCATTCATTCATGTTATATATGTATTTTTTTTATGAAATCCTTTTTTTTGGCAATTAAATATTAATAAAATGGGCCTATTGTGACGCTTATAACGGTTTTATTTTTTCACCTATGGGGCTGTATGGGTGTCATTTTTTCCGCCATGATCTCTAGTTTTTATTAATACCATATTTGTGAAGATCGGACGTTTTGATCACTTTTTATTGATTTTTTTTAATATATAATGTAACATAAAATCGGTAATCCGCGCACTTTTCCCCTCTTTTCGTGTACGCCGTTTACCGTTCGCAATAACGCTTATTATATTTTAATAGATCGGACAATTACGCACGCTACGGTATATTATATGTTTATCTATTTATTTATTTTTATATGTTTTATTTATATAATGGGAAAGGGGGGTGATTTAGACTTTTATTGGGGGAGGGGTTTTGGGGTAGTGTGTTGGTGTTTTGAACTTTTTTTTTTTTACACTTTTGAAGTCGCTTTGGGGGACTTTTACATCCAGTACTTTGATTTTTACACTGATGAATGCTATGCCATAGGCATAGCATTGATCAGTGTTATCGGCGATCTGCTCATTGAGCCTGCCTGTGCAGGCTCAGTGTAGCAGATCGCCGATCGGACCGCAGGGAGGCAGGTAAGAGACCTCCGGCAGTCCGTTTCAACGATCGGGACCCCCGCAGTCACACTGCGGGGGTCCCGATCGGTAAGTGACAGGGGACTCCCCCGGTCACTTACACTTAAACGCCGCGGTCGCGCCGCGATCGCGGCGTTTAAGGGGTTAATGGCACGCGGCAGTGCGATCGCTGCAGCGTGTCATTACCGGTGAGGTCCCGGCTGCTGATTGCAGCCGGCCCCCACCTGCTATGAAGCGCGCTCCGCTCCGGAGCGCTCTTCATAGCGGGAAAAACACCCAGGACGTAAGGTTACGTCATGGGTCGTCTGGGGACAGACTTCCATGACGTAACCCTACGTCCAGGGTCGTCTAGGGGTTAAACGGACGAGCAATGCTTATGCAATTTAAGATGGTGCCTGTATCCTGCCAAGTATGCCTGAGAGCTGATACAATAGTAATAAGATGTGAGGCATAACAAAGGAGCTGCTGTGATCACGAAGAGAACATTTCAGAATACAGCGAGGGACAACACAGTTGGATACAAGATAGATATGCTTACTATCTGCTTTAAACACGCCCTTTCTTTGTACTGTGTGTAAACTATTATTTTTCTCAATAAACCTCAGTGCCGTGTGATGATCCCAAGGGCTAACACTGCAGGGACTGAGATTGAAACTGAACTTTGCGTCAGACTCTTTCTTAGTGTGCGCGCACCTGCCTGAATGATTTGGAGCAAGTGACTGGAGGAGTCACGACCCCGTCATTGGTATTACATTGTACCAATTATGCAGAAATAATCCTCCTCATCCCAATAATCCAGCATGCAGCTTTCTGTGGTGACAGTTTCTGACGCTTCCTCTTTCTGCTGCTGATCTCTGCGATCGGTGCAGGAAGAAGAGATCAGCGCTCTGGTCATGTGCTGCGGAGCTGTTCTTGTTATATTCTGGGGTATTACAATGTCCTCTGGCTATATAGAGCTGCTCATACCCCGTCCTCACACAGGATAGACAAGACAGACAGGAATCTGACAAATCCGGTGACCATGTCCGTCACATCTATTTCCCATTTTCCTTTTAGGCTATGTTCACACAACGTAAAATTCCGGCCGTAGTTCCCGCCGCAGAACTACAGCCGTAGTTTTGCAGGGTGGAAACATAGCCTATCTTCAATGGGATCCCGGCCGGAGCGTAAACATATCGTATGCGCTCCGGCCGGGATCCCATGCGGGGCCGGAAAAAACTGACATGTCAGTCTTCTGCGGCCGGAACGGCCGGTCTCTAACGGTGTGTGAACATAGCCTTACTGCGGACAGGAAAGAATATTATAGTGAATCTGCCATCAGGTACATTAGCTGTAAGTATTGCCCATGGATAGAACGGCGTCGGCGCAGGGAAGCTGGAAGAGGGTTCTGATCTTATAGGAGAGGTCACAGTAGCACTAAGGATGTAAGGAGAGGAGTGTGCTGGTCTTATGGGTGGGGGGAGGGGGGGTCACAGGGTCCCAGCTTCACAGAGGATGTCAGGAGAGGAGGGTGCTGATCTATAGGAGAGGTCACAGCAGCACAGAGGATGTCAGGAGAGGAGTGTGCTGATCTTATGGGGGGGGGGGGGGGGTTATAGCAGCACAGAGGATGTCAGGAGAGGAGTGTGCTGATCTTATAGGGGGTTATAGCAGCACAGAGGATGTCAGGAGAGGAATGTGCTGGTCTTATAGAGGGGGTTATAGCAGCACAGAGGATGTCAGGAGAGGAGTGTTCTGGTCTAATGGGGGGGTCATAGGGTCCCAACAGCACAGAGGATGGGTGAGGTAGGAGTGTGAGGTGGGTGACCAGTGGACTGGAACTGATAGTACATACCAGTAATAGTAACCTGCATCCTGATTTACTTGCTTGTACACTCACCGGCCACTTTATTAGGTACACCATGCCAGTAACGGGTTGGACCCCCTTTTGCCTTCAGAACTGCCTCAATTCTACGTGGCATAGATACAACAAGGTGCTGGAAGCATTCCTCAGTGATTTTGGTCCATATTGACATGATGGCATCACACAGTTGCCGCAGATTTGTCGGCTGCACATCCATAATGCGAATCTCCCGTTCCACCACATCCCAAAGATGCTCTATTGGATTGAGATCTGGTGACTGTGGAGGCCATTTGAGTACAGTAAACTCATTGTCATGTTCAAGAAACCAGTCTGAGATGATTCTAGCTTTATGACATGGCGCATTATCCTGCTGAAAGTAGCCATCAGATGTTGGGTACATTGTGGTCATAAAGGGATGGACATGGTCAGCAACAATACTCAGGTAGGCTGTGGCGTTGCAACGATGCTCAATTGGTACCAAGGGACGCAAAGAGTGCCAAGAAAATATTCCCCACACCATGACACCACCACCACCAGCCTGAACCGTTGATACAAGGCAGGATGGATCCATGCTTTCATGTTGTTGACGCCAAATTCTGACCCTACCATCCGAATGTCGCAGCAGAAATCGAGACTCATCAGACCAGGCAGCGTTTTTCCAATCTTCTACTGTCCAATTTCGATGAGCTTGTGCAAATTGTAGCCTCAGTTTCCTGTTCTTAGCTGAAAGGAGTGGCACCCGGTGTGGTCTTCTGCTGCTGTAGCCCATCTGCCTCAAAGTTGGACGTACTGTGCGTTCAGAGATGCTCTTCTGCCTACCTTGGTTGTAACGGTTGGCTATTTGAGCCACTGTTGCCTTTCTATCAGCTCGAATCAGTCTGCCCATTCTCCTCTGACCTCTGGCATCAACAATGCATTTCCGCCCACAGAACTGCCGCTCACTGGATGTTTTTTCTTTTTCGGACCATTCTCTGTAAACCCTAGAGATGGTTGTGCGTGAAAATCCCAGTAGATCAGCAGTTTCTGAAATACTCAGACCAGCCCTTCTGGCACCAACAACCATGCCACGTTCAAAGGCACTCAAATCACCTTTCTTCCCCATACTGATGCTCGGTTTGAACTGCAGGAGATTGTCTTGACCATGTCTACATGCCTAAATGCACTGAGTTGATTGTGATTGTGACATGTGATTGGCTGATTAGAAATTCAGTGGTAACGTGCAGTTGGACAGGTGTACCTAATAAAGTGGCTGGTGAGTGTATATGCACTTTGTTCTGAGCAGCGTATCGTAGCAGCAAGCACTTGCAATTTATTTATTTGCACCTTATGCTGTAGGAATGTTTACATATGCTCTACTATAGTATTTAAATGGATGCATTGTCACTTTAACAACCTGTCCGAGCACCCTGGTCCCCCGCCTCCCCAGGTCTTGTTTTTAATGTTGTATGTGTTTTTTCTGTGATTAATACAATAAATTTGATGAATTGATGTAGATACCATCTGGTTTGATGTAATTTGGGGGGTTTTTTTTTCCTTTTCTCCTATTGGTGTGACCACAGGTGCCTAGTGGCAAATACAGCCCTGGTCACAGCACCACAGAGGATGTCAGGAAAGGAGGGGGCTGATCTTATAGGGGAGGCGAAAGGGTCCCAGCAGAACAGAGGATATCAGGAGAGGAGGGTGTTGTTCTTGTAGGAAGCAATGTATTATGTCCGTGCACTCCGTCTATGTTGGTGCAGGTTTAAACGTCCCGATTGGTTGTACTAATTTATGTGTGATGAGAATTTTTTCTTGAAAATAATACATGGAAAATAAAAATAAAAAGATGTCATTATAAATACTGGTCCGAGAGTCGAGTGCAGTTGTTATACAAACATTGATCTTATAGGAAGGTCACAGGGTCCCAGCAATACAGAGGATGTCAGGCGTGGAGGGGGCTGATCTTATTGGCGGGGGGGCGGGGGGTGTCACAGCAGCACAGAGGATGTCAGGAGGGGAGGGGCTGATCTTATCGGCAGTTCACAGTGGGGGGGGTCCACAGAGGATGTCAGCACAGAGGTTGTCAGGAGAGGAGGGTGCTTCTTTGAGAGGAGGAGAAAGAAGAGAGCGGCTGAAAGTTACTAAACTTTAGACAGTGGCTGCATGGCCTGCTGGGAGAGTGCTGTCACTGTGTGTGGCTGCAGCCAAGGCAACGTGCACGGTGTGGGGCTGTCAGGACTACAAGTCTCAAGAGCCCTGCTGCTGAGAGTTGTTGTCATATTGGAAGGCTGCTGCTGCACCACTGCAACTCCCAGCATATCTCGTTGTGCACTACAACTCTCACCATACCTTCTTGTGCACGACAACTATCATAGCCGCAATCTGTGGGGGGGCATTATATTTGTATTTTTTTTTCGAGGTATCGAACTGGTATCGAGTATTAAAATTAAAAAGCTGGTATCAGTATCGAACTCAAAATTGTGGAATTGTGACATCACTAATACTGACTATGCTTTATATACTGATCCTGCTGTGTATACTGACTATGCTTTATGTACTGATCCTGCCGTGTATACTGACTATGCTTTATATACTGATGCTGCCGTGTATACTGACTATGCTTTATATACTGATGCTGCCGTGTATACTGACTATGCTTTATGTACTGATCCTGCCATGTATACTGACTATGCTTTCTATACTGATGCTGCCGTGTATACTGACTATGCTTTATGTACTGATGCTGCCGTGTATACTGACTATGCTTTATGTACTGATCCTGTATACTGACTATGCTTTATATACTGATCCTGCCGTGTATACTGACTATGCTTTATATACTGATGCTGCCGTGTATACTGACTATGCTTTATATATAGATCCTGCCGTGTATACTGACTATGCTTTATATACTGATCCTGCCGTGTATACTGACTATGCTTTATATACTGATCCTGCTGTGTATACTGACTATGCTTTATATACTGATGCTGTTGTGTATACTGACTATGCTTTATATACTGATGCTGCCGTGTATACTGACTATGCTTTATATACTGATGCTGCTGTGTATACTATGCTTTATATACTGATGCTGCTGTGTATACTGACTATGCTTTATATACTGATCCTGCTGTGTATACTGACTATGCTTTATATACTGATCCTGCTGTGTATACTGACTATGCTTTATATACTGATCCTGCTGTGTATACTGACTATGCTTTATATACTGATGCTGCCGTGTATACTGACTATGCTTTATATACTGATGCTGCCGTGTATACTGACTATGCTTTATATACTGATCCTGCCGTGTATACTGACTATGCTTTATATACTGATGCCAGGGCTGTTTTAATACCTTGGTGGGCCCAGTGCACAGCCCTCAAGAGTGGGCCCCCCAACCAGGGGCGGTCTTGGCATTTCTGGGGCCCCAAGCAAAGTTATGTCTGCCCCCCCCCCTCGACATGCGCTCCACAACAATAGACCGCTGTGTGCTGCCCCCAGTAGTATATACCACTTGTGACCTACCGCCACTAGTATATACCCCATGTGTGCTGCCCCCAATAGTATATACCCCTTGTGTCCTCCCCCAGTATTATATACCCCTTGTGTGCTTCCCCCAGTAGTATATAGACCCCCTGTGTGCTGCCCCCAGTACTATAGACCAATAGGTGCTGCCCCCAGTAGTCTATAGACCCCCTGTGTGTTGCCCCCAGTAGTATATAGACCCCTTTGTGCTGCCCCCAGTACTATAGACCACTAGGTGCTGCCCCCAGTAGTATATAGACCCCCTGTGTGCTGCCCCAATTAGTATATAGACCCCATTGTGCTGCCCCCAGTAGTATATAGACACCTATGTGCTGCCCCCAGTACTATAGATCACTAGGTGCTGCCCCCAGTAGTATATAGACCCCCTGTGCACTGCCCCCAGTAGTATATAGACCACTAGGTGCTGCCCCCAGTAGTATATAGACCCCTTGTGTGCTGCCCCTAGTACTATAGACCACTAGGTGCTGCCCCCAGTAGTATATAGCCCCCTCTGTACTCCGTTATATATACACCCCCCTGTGCATCCCTTAGTAGTATATCTACCCCCCTAAGCACCCCCAGTAGTATATATATCCCCTGTGCTCCCCAAAGTAGTATATAGTCCCCCTGTGCAGCCCCCAGTAGTATATATATCCCCTGTGCGCCCCCCAGTACGCTTTCCCAGTTATATATACCTCCTGTGCACCCCCTCCATATAGAATAGCCCCCCTGTACATCCCCCCAAATAGAATAGCTCCCCCCTGCATCCCCCCATACAGAATAGCTCCCCATGCATCCCCCATATAGAATAGCCCCCCCTGTGCATCCCCCCACATAGAATAGCCCCCCCGTGCATCCCCCCATATAGAATAGCCCCCCTGTGCATCCCCCTCATTTAGAATAGCCCCCCCGTGCATCCCCCCATATAGAATAGCCCCCCTGTGCATCCCCCCAATATAAAGTAGCCCCACATGCATCCCCCATATATAATTGTCCCCCCTGGGCATCCCCCAATATAAAGTAGCCCCACATGCATCTTCCCATATATAATTGTCCCCCTGTGCATCCCCCCAATATAAAGTAGCCCCCCATGCATCCCCCCCCCATTTATAATTGTCCCCCCATGCATCCCCCCATATATAAATGTCCCCCCTGTGCATCCCACCCCGCTCTGTGGCCACATGTGAAGGGGTTAAAAAAAAACACCACATTCTCACCTGTCACCTTGCTCCCAGCAGCTTTTTCGTCCGGCCTGATCTTCAGTCTGCAGCGCGGCGGCAGCCTCTCTCTTCTCCCAGGTCCTCAGCGGCGCGCCAGGGAAGTGATGTCACCGCTGGGGGCCTGGCAGAGGTGCCTGCAGACGTGCCTGCGCGCGGCACGTCTGCGGCAGGGGGGCCCTACAGGGGGCGCCATGGATGGGTAACTTACCCATCCCGATGGCGCCCCCCCTGGCAGGCTGGTGGCCGGAGCCCTGTGCGACCGCACTGGTCGCACAGAGCACAAAGGCCGGCCCTGCCCAGGGTGGGCCCCTTTAACCAGTGGGCCCGGTGCACGTGCACCATGTGCCCTCTGGTTAAAGCAGCCCTGACTGATGCTGCTGTGTATACTGACTATGCTTTATATACTGATGCTGCTGTGTATACTATGCTTTATATACTTATCCTGCCGTGTATACTGAATATGTTTTATATACTGATGCTGCTGTGTATACTGACTATGCTTTATATACTGATCCTGCTGTGTATACTGACTATGCTTTATATACTGATTCTGCTGTGTATACTGACTATGCTTTATATACGGATGCTGCTGTGTATACTGACTATGCTTTATATACTGCTGCTGCTGTGTATACTGACTATGCTTTATATACTGATGCTGCTGTGTACTGGCTGTTACTCTTCCGTCCTGTGCAGAGAGTTTAGACATCAGAATTAAACATTTTAATGTAAGATTGAGATAGTCTACTTATTTTTTTTTATCACATTTTATTTTTTTTATTGTTTTTTTCATATGAACAGAAAAAAAAAAGCTTACAGGTTCCCAACATAGAAGCTTTACCCTGACGGCAATAAGAGACGGTACACACATACATAACAACATTGGGGGAGACTTAGGCTAGGTTCACACTGCGTTTTCAGCATCCATTTAACGCATCCGTTTTTTGCAAAAAACGCATGAAAAACGGATTGCAAAAAACGGATTCATTTGTGTGCATCCGTTTTTCCATTGACTTCCATTATAAAAAAAAAAACGGATCCGTTTTTTTTGACGGACCAAAAAACGTTGCTGACCCTATTTTTCTGGACGTTAAAAAAAACGGATCTGTTAAACGGATGCTGAAAACGCAGTGTGAACCTAGCCTTATCAAACATGATGTAAAGTGAAACTGGCACAGTCGCCCCTAGCAACCAATCAGATTCCACCTTTCATTTTCCAGAGTCAGTGAGGAATGAAAGGTGGAATCTGATTGGTTGCTAGGGGCAACTGAGCCAGTTTCACTTTACACTGTGTTTGATAAATCTTCCCCCTTGTGTATGCTTAAGTCATGTATAAGCAGGATAGTGCAGCTCATCACCACTCAGCCTCCTCTAATACAGTCCCATGTAGCTGGAAGCAATGTATCATGTGATGTCCTCATCTGCATACAGTGTACTATTGGTGATGTCATACACTCATCTGCATACAATATACTGTTGGTGATGTCATACACACATACACACATACCAATTGTGATGTCATACAGAATCCTAGTAAAACAGACTGCAGCCCTGACAACAGTGACACTTTCTCAACATGAGTGGGGGGAAAGTGTCTCCGGCTAGTGGAGCCATAGCGAAGAAGGTGGAGAACACTAATGGAGGAAATACGCTCAACGTGAGGCGAAACAGGCGGAGGGAGCGGAAAAAGAAATACCAATTCACGTTCGACTCAGATGGCGACTGCATCATGAAGGACATCACTCCGGAGAAGCAGTTCAGGTTTGATGAGGATGGTGACTGCATTATGACGGACGTCAGTCCTGAGCTGCAGTTCACCTATGACACTGACGATGACGCCATCATGGAGGACGTAACACCATGGCTGATAAAGCCAAAGGCCAAAAGCAGTTAAACCGCTTTTTTCTTTCCAACTGTTTAGCAAGCGCTTTTGCCATCACTATAAGGTACAGTGACTTCCTATTCTTTCTTCTTTCTCATCTCTTTCTGGAAGTTTCTGACCTATAACCATTGTTGTCCGTTGTTTTCTAGGTTATACATAACATCTATTGGGAGCTCGGATTCCATCAGCAGAGGTAAGGACGTCACAGGGATGATCTTCTCCTCTCTGTAGACTGTTCTAGAAATGCTGGAAGATGAAATCCTTATTCTCTGTCTCTTTTCAGCTTCCCAATAACCTCTATAACATCTGAGGTTCTCCTGAAGACTCGGCTCCTGTCCTGGCCCCATAGAACACAAGATTCCTGCTGCCTGGGAAACCTTCACCTCATCCAGGATTGTGCGGACCACCATCCGATAGACGCCTTCTGTACTCTTCCTAGCATCGTGCAGCCAGGCCTCCTCTCTTCTACCCAAATATCTGACTATTTATTTTTCATTGAATATTAATTTATAATAAATAAATGAAAATTTCATCTGTATTTGTATCTTTATTCCTTTTATCCACTGGAAAATACTGTATATGCTTTGCTGTACAGGAGGTTTAGGCCTAATAGCGGAGGTGCATATAGAGTGGGCTCAGACTAAGTTAAATGGGGTCCCTCACTTTATAAACTGATTGGACACTGGTTAAAAGGTACCCAGGTCTGTCATGTTAGGGATCCATAGATCCATCTGCCATAGACAGGGTGTAATAATATATCAATTACAATACACATAGAAAAAACTGATACTGTACAGCCCACCTAGGAGAGGGGGGCCAGCTGCTGTACAGCCCACCTAGAGGACACTGGCCATATAGGAGAGGGGTCCCAGGTGCGGTACAGCCCCAACTTGGTCCAGGTTTGGTACCAGCACAATCTACAGCAATCCCTGCAAATCAGCAATCAAGCTCTAATGGTGCGTTTACACAGACAGATTTATCTGACAGATCTTTGAAGCCAAAACCAGGAACAGACTATAAACAGGGATCAGGTCATAAAGGAAAGACTGGGATCTATCCTCTTTTCAAATCCATTCCTGGCTTTGGCTTCCAAAATCTGTAAAATAAATCTCTCAGTGTAAAGGCACCATAAGGGTCCGTTTACACAGAAAGATTATCTGACAGATTATCCGCCAAAGATTTGAAGCCAGAGCCAGGAATCGATTTGAAAAGAGGAGAAATTTCAGTCTTTATGACCTGATCTCTGTTTATAGTCTGTTTCTGGCGTTTGCTTCAAACCTTTGGCAGACAATCTGTCAGATAATCTTTCTGTGTAAATGGACCCTTGCATAGCTTGGCCAATGAAATTAATTCTAGGTGTCACAATATGGCAACACAAAGCAAAATTTGGTAGTGAGACCCAGCACAGACCCCAGTGTATTGTATAACTGAGTATAAATGCACAGGTGTGTGGTATGTATATGGAAAAACAGCATGTGCCACATTGGGTTTTTTTCAGGCCAGAAAATGTACACAAAAATAAAACCCAAGTGTGAGGGCACCATAACATAGACGGAGCTTATACCATCAGGTACATATTCCAGCATATCTAGCACTTGTTCTCTATTGGTATTATATTGTACCAATTATGCAGAAATAATCCTCCTCATCCCAATAATCCAGCATGCAGCTTTCTGTGGTGACAGTTTCTGACGCTTCCTCTTTCTGCTGCTGATCTCTGCGATCGGTGCAGGAAGAAGAGATCAGCGCTCTGGTCATGTGCTGCGGAGCTGTTCTTGTTATATTCTGGGGTACTACAATGTCCTCTGGCTATATAGAGCTGCTCATACCCCGTCCTCACACAGGATAGAGTTATTGTATCACACAGTATAATGGAGGTGAGGGCACAACTATTTCCCATTTTCCTTCTAGGCTATGTTCACACAACGTAAAACTACAGCTGTAGTTTTGCGGGGTGGAAACATAGCCTATCTTCAATGGGATCCCGGCCGGAGCGTACACACATCGTATGCGCTCCGGCCGGGATCCCATGTGGCGCCGGAAAAAAATGACATGTCAGTCTTCTGCGGAAGGAATTCAGTGAATTCCGGCCACAGAAGGACTTGTCAGTTCACACAGTAAAGCAAGTGGCTCCGGCATCAACGTGTGCCCGCATCAGGGCTCCGCGGCCGGAAAGATCATCCGGCCGGTACTTAACTACCGGCTGGGATGATCCATGCAGAAACCGGCCGTTCCTTGACCCGGCCGGGGTCACGGAACGGCCGGTCTCTAACGGTGTGTGAACATAGCCTTACTGCGGACAGGAAAGAATATTATAGTGAATCTGCCATTAGGTACATTAGCTGTAAGTGTTGCCCATGGATAGAACGGCGTCGGCGCAGGGAAGCTGGTGCCGCGGTCCTTTTTTTGAACCATGGCCCGCTTCCCGTGTACAGCGCAGTTCTATCCAAGGGCACCGGGCCAGTGGTGAAGCACTGGAGGATGTCAGGAGAGGAGAGTGCTGATCTATAGGGGAGGTCACAGCAGCACAGAGGATGTCAGGAGAGGAGGGGGCTGATCTATAGAGGACATCACAGCAGCACAGAGGATGTCAGGAGAGGAGGGAACTGATCTATAGGGGAGGTCACAGGGTCCCAGCAGCACAGAGGATGTGAGGAGAGGAGGGTGCTGATCTATACGGGAGGTCAAAGCAGCACAGAGGATGTCAGGAGAGGAGGGTGCTGATCTATAGGGGAGGTCACAGGGTCCTAGCAGCACAGAGGATGTCAGGAGAGGAGGGTGCTGATCTATAGGAGAGGTCACAGCAGCACAGAGGATGTCAGGAGAGTAGTGTGCTGATCTTTTAGGGGGGGGGGGGTCACAGCAGCACAGAAGATGTCAAGAGAGGAGTGTGCTGGTCTTATAGGGGAGGTGACAGGGTCAAAGCAGCACAGAGGATGTCAGGAGAGGAGGGTGCTGATCTTATAGGAGAGGTCAGAGCAGCACAGAGGATGTTAGGAGAGGGGTGTGCTGATCTATAGGGGAGGTCACAGGGTCCCAGCAGCACAGAGGATGTCAGGAGAGGAGGGTGCTGATCTATAGGAGAGGTCACAGCAGCACAGAGGATGTCAGGAGAGTAGTGTGCTGATCTTTTAGGGGGGGGGGTCACAGCAGCACAGAAGATGTCAAGAGAGGAGTGTGCTGGTCTTATAGGGGAGGTGACAGGGTCAAAGCAGCACAGAGGATGTCAGGAGAGGAGGGTGCTGATCTTATAGGAGAGGTCAGAGCAGCACAGAGGATGTTAGGAGAGGGGTGTGCTGATCTATAGGGGAGGTCACAGGGTCACATCAGCACAGAGGGTGTCAGGAGAGGAGTGTGCTGATCTTTTAGGGGGAGTCACAGCAGCACAGAGGATGTCAGGAGAGGAGTGTGCTGATCTTTTAGGGGGGGGGGGTCACAGCAGCACAGAAGATGTCAGGAGAGGAGTGTGCTGGTCTTATAGGGGAGATCACAGCAGCACAGAGGATGTCAGGAGAGGAGGGTGCTGATCTTATAGGAGAGGTCACAGTAGCACAAAGGATGTTAGGAGAGGAGTGTGCTGGTCTTATGGGTGGGGGGAGGGGGGTCACAGGGTCCCAGCAGCACAGAGGATGTCAGAAGAGGAGGGTGCTGATCTATAGGAGAGGTCACAGCAGCACAGAGGATGTCGGGAGAGGAGTGTGCTGATCTTATAGGGGGGGTTATAGCAGCACAGAGGATGTCAGGAGAGGAATGTGCTGGTCTTATAGGGGGGGGTTATAGCAGCACAGAGGATGTCAGGAGAGGAGTGTGCTGATCTTATAGGGGGGGTTATAGCAGCACAGAGGATGTCAGGAGAGGAATGTGCTGGTCTTATAGGGGGGGTTATAGCAGCACAGAGGATGTCAGGAGAGGAGTGTGCTGATCTTATAGGGGGGGTTATAGCAGCACAGAGGATGTCAGGAGAGGAGTGTGCTGATCTTATAGGGGGGTTATAGCAGCACAGAGGATGTCAGGAGAGGAGTGTGCTGATCTTATAGGGGGGTTATAGCAGCACAGAGGATGTCAGGAGAGGAGTGTGCTGATCTTATAGGGGGGTTATAGCAGCACAGAGGATGTCAGGAGAGGAATGTGCTGGTCTTAGAGGGGGAGGTCACAAGAGCACAGAGGATGTCAGGAGAGGAGGGTGCTGATCTTATAGGGGAAGTGACATGGTGACAGCAGCACAGTGGATGCCAAGAGAGGAGTGTGCTGACCTTATAGGAGCGGTCACAGCAGCACAGAGGATATCAGGAGAGGTGGGTGCTGATCTTATAGGAGAGGTCACAGCAGCACAGAGGATGTCAGGAGAGGAGTGTGCTGGTCTAATGGGGGGGGGGGGGTCATAGGGTCCCAACAGCACAGAGGATGTCATGAGAGGAGGGTGCTGATCTTATAGGGGGGAGTCACAGCAGCACAGAGGATGTCAGGAGAGGAGTGTGCTGCTCTTATAGAATAGGTCACAGCAGCACAGAGGATGTCAGGAGAGGATTGTGCTGATCTTATAGGGGAGATTACAGCAGCACAGAGTATGTCAGGAGAGTGTGCTGATCTATAGGGGAGGTCCCAGACGCACAGAGGATGTCAGGAGAGGAGTGTGCTAATCTTATAGGAGAGGTCACAGCCAGGCCTGTATTTAGAGTTCATGCTGCCCCCGCCCCCCGACACTGGAAGGTCATATGCATGGTATATACCCTGGCACTTGGGTGGCGCTCTGCTCGATGCCAGCTCCTCTCATCAAACAGACGTGATGGAGGAAGGAAGGAGGCCGGGGACATCTTAGTTCGGGGACCGCTTCTGTCCAGTGTCGGACTTGGGTACCTGGGACCCACCAGAGGAAATGATCTTTGGGGCCCACCAATATAGAACCAGTGAGACACAACAGGCTGACCAGCTCCTTTCCTGGATTCATCTGTATCTGTGACAAATCCCTACAGCTCTCAGGGTATGCTGGGAGTTGTATTCTCTGAGAAGACAACCCTATAATAAATCACTGTGTGCAGAGTCTCCTGGTGGCTGCAATCTGTGGGTGACAACCATCAGCCCTGAAGGTCCAGCAATACATCTGTCTACACTGTACTACAACTCCCAGCATATTCTGAGGGCTGCAGACTGTCAGTACATGCTGGGAGTTTAAGTGCCTGCAGCTGCTGTAGTTGGGTTCTAGGTGCATTACACACTGGATGCTTTGTGGCATATAGGAATACATAGATCTGTGGGAGCTCAGTGCAGGGAAACGACCCCAGAACATCACTAATAGGGATAGGGGGAGATGTTTTTGTTCTATTCCCTATTAGTGTTGTTCTGGGGTCACTTCCCTACACTGAGCCTCCACAGAGCTATGTATTCTTATATGCCACAAAGCATCCAGTGTATAGGACCCAACTACAACAGCTACAGGCACTACAACGCCCAGCATGTACTGACAGTCTGCAGCCCTCAGCATATGCTGGGAGTTGTAGTGCCTGCAGCTCTTGTAGTTGGGTCCTAGTTTAAAAGTTTGCACTAGTGTACTGTAGTGACCGCAGGGCTGTGTCAGTACACTAGCTGGGGTGACTGGGGCAGGGGAGCAGCTGGAGTGACAGGGAGGGGGAGCAGCTGGGTGTTGCAGGGGCAGTAGATGGAGGGGCAGGGGGAGCAGATGGGGACAGGAGAAGCTGGGGGGGCAGGGGGAGAACCTGGGGGCAGGGGGAGAACCTGTGGGGCAGGGAGAGCAGCTGGGTGGGTGCAGGGGAAGAAGCTGGGGGGCAGGGAGAGAACCTGGGGGGCAGGGAGAGCAGCTGGGGGGGTGCAGGGGGAGAAGCTGGGAGGGCAGAAGGAGAACCTGGGGGGCAGGGAAAGCAGCTGGGGGGGGGGGTGCAGGGGGAGAAGCTGGAAGGGCAGGGGGAGCAGATGGGGACAGGGGGAGAACCTGGGGGGCAGGGAGAGCAGCTGGGGGGTGCAAGGGGAGAAGCTGGGGGGAAGAAGGAGCAGCCGGGGGGCAGAGGCAGGCTAGGCCGGTCCCCTGCCATGCAGCTTCGGGGTCAGCCGGGCTGAACTTCCGGCACACACTACCTCTATCACATGCCGGAAACTCATAGCTGCAGCACCGCGGTCCCAGAGTTCTCTCCTGCTCGGTGGCACATGTGACGTAATCGCGCCACCCTAGGCACTGGACCACAGGTGAAACACCTATATACACTAGGATCAACCTGAGTGTTCTATTAACCACATAAATGTTCCCTAATCCACTACGAATCAAATGACACCAATAGGAGAAAAAGGAAAAAAAACTACATCAAAACCAGATGGTATCTACATTAATTCATCAAATTTATTGTATTAATCACAGAAAAAACACATACAACATTAAAAACAAGACCTGGGGAGGCGGGGGACCAGGTTGCTGGGACAGGTTGTTAAAGTGACAATGCATCCATATAAATACTATAGTAGAGCATATGTAAACATTCCTACAGCATAAGGTGCAAATAAATAAAGTGCAAGTGCTTGCTGCTACGATACGCTGCTCAGAACAGTGCATATACAAGCAAGTAAATCAGGATGCAGGTTACTATTACTGGTATGTACTATCAGTCCCAGTCCACTGGTCAACCACCTCACACACTTATAGGAGAGGTGACAGGGTCACAGCAGCACAGAGTATTATGTCAGCAGAGGAGGGTGCTGATCCTATAGGGGAGGTCACAGCAGCACAGAGGATGTCAGGAAACGAGTGTGCTCATCTTATAGAGGGTATGCAAAAGAACACTGCAGAGACACCATCACATGTCTCGACGTCAGGAAACTAGCCAGATCTTCCTCCGGGAAGGAACAACAAAGCCAAGGGATGTCTTCAATCAAGGAAACCACCCAAGCAAGGTATCCATCCTCAGACAGCTGTTTCGGGGTATTTGCCCCTCATCGGTGTGGAGTAGGAATGTGGCTAGTGAGAGCAATGACTAGTAAGTGCATGCAAAAGGACGCTGGTTGACCTCAGTGAGATCAACCAAAACAAAGCAGAAACACCATCACATGTCTCGAGAGAGAGAGGTCACAGCAGCACAGAGGATGTTAGGAGAGGAGGGTACTGATCTTATAGGAGAGGTCACAGCAGGACAGAGGATGTCAGGAGAGGAGGGTGTTGATCTTATAGGGGGGGTCACAGGGTCCCAGCAACACAGAGGATGTCAGAAGAGGAGGGGGCTGATCTTATGGGGGGTCAAAGCAGCACAGAGGATGTCAGGAGAGAAGGGTGCTGATCTTATAGGGGAAATTACAGCAGCACAGAGGATGTCAGGAGAGGAGGGGGCTGATCTCATAAGAGAGGTCACAGCAGCACAGAGGATGTCAGGAGAGAAAGGGGCTGATCTTATAGGGGAGTTGACAGGGTCCCAGCAGCACAGAGGATGTCAGGAGAGGAGGATGTTGATCTTGTAGGGGGGTCACAGGGCCCCAGCAGCACAAAGGATGTCAGGAGAGGAATGTGCTGATCTTATAGGAGAGGTCACATCAGCACAGAGGATGTCAGGAGAGGAGGGTGCTGATCTATGGGGAAGTTCACAGCAGCACCAAGGACGTCAGGAGAGGAGTGTGCTGATCTTATAGAAGAGGTCAGAGCAGCAGAGGATGTCAGGAGAGGAGGGAGCTGATCTTATAGGGGAGGTCACAGCAGCACAGAGGATGTCAGGAGAGGAGGGGGCTGATCTTATAGGGGAGGTCAGAGCAGCAGAGGATGTCAGGAGAGGAGGGTGCTGATCTATAAGGGAGGTCAAAGCAGCACAGAGGATGTCAGGAGAGGAGGGTGCTTCTTTGAGAGGAGGAGAAAAAAGAGAGCGGCTGAAAGTTACTAAACTTTAGACAATGGCTGCATGGCCTGCTGGGAGAGTGCTGTCACTGTGTGTGGCTGCAGCCAAGGCAACGTGCACGGTGTGGGGCTGTCAGGACTACAAGTCTCAAGAGCCCTACTGCTGGGAGTTGTTGTCATATTGGAAGGCTGCTGCTGCACCACTGCAACTCCCAGCATATCTCGTTGTGCACTACAACTCTCACCATACCTTCTTGTGCACGACAACTATCATAGCCGCAATCTGTGGGGGGGCATCTATTTTTTTTTTCGAGGTATCGAACTGGTATCGAGTATTGAAATTAAAAAGCTGGTATCAGTATTGAACTCAAAATTGTGGAATTGTGACATCACTAATAATAATAATAATAATTTTTATTTATATAGCGCCAACAGATTCCGCAGCACTTTACAATTCTGGAGGTACATACATAGACAAAAAAAATCGACATTACAGAGATACATATAATTATCCATACATGAGGAGTGAGGTCCCTGCTCGCATGCATGAGCTTACACACTATCAGGAGGGGGTGCGAGACAAAATGGCAGAGGGGCAAAGTGCATCGTTGTTCTTATGGTCCAGCCATCTTTATAAATAAGGCAGTGCGGGTAAGGGGGGGTGAACCTGTCACCAGCCAATGCCTGCGTGCACAGGTCTAAGTGCTTAAATGCTTGGTGTGTGTGTGTGCGTGTATGTATGTGTCTGTGTGTGTGTGCGTGGTGGAGGTGTGTGTGTGTGTGTGTGTGGAGGGGGGGTTGAGGGTTGAGTCAAAATCAGGGAACCTGGTAAGCCTGTTTGAACAGATGTGTTTTGAGGGCACGTTTGAAGCTTTGTGTATTGGTGGTGAGTCTGACAGTCTTGGGTAATGCATTCCATAGAACTGGTGCAGCTCAGGTGAAGTCCTGGAGACGGGAGTGAGAGGTGCGGATCAAGGTGGATGTTAATCGTAAGTCATTAGAGGAGCGTAGGGCACGGGTAGGGCGGTAGAAAGAGATGAGGGAGGAGATGTATGGAGGTGCAGCACTGTGGAGAGCCTTGTGGGTGAGCAGGAGGACTTTATATTGTATCCTGTGTTTAACAGGGAGCCAGTGTAGTTACTGGCACAGGGGGGAGGCATCAGTATAACGGCTGGACATGGGGATGAGCCTGGCCGCTGTATTGAGAATGGACTGGAGAGAGGAGAGTTTAGAGGAAGGAAGGCCGATTAGTAAGGAATTGCAGTAGTCAAGACGGGAATGAATCAGAGCGACAAAGAGTTTTAGCAGATTCGACAGGAAGGAAGGGACGGATTTTAGAGATGTTTTTTTAGATGCAGATTACAGGAACGTGAAAGAGATTTAATGTGAGGAGTGAAGGAAAGATCTGAGTCAAACATAACCCCAAGGCAGCGGGCTTGCTGTGTAGGGGCTATGGTCGCACCACAGACAGAGATGGAGATGTCAGGTGGAGGGTGTTTAGCAGAGGGAGGGAAGACAAGAAGCTCAGTCTTAGAAAGGTTTAGTTTTAGGAATAGGGAGGACATAGCGTTGGAGACGGCAGACAGTTACTGGTGTTCTGTAGAAGTGCGGGGGTGATATCACGGGAGGAGGTATATAGCTGGGTATCATCAGCATAGAGATGGTACTGAAAACCAAACTTGCTGATGATTTGTCCGATGGGTAAAGTGTAAAGTGAGAAAAGGAGAGGGCCCAGGACTAATACTAATACTGACTATGCTTTATGTACAGATCCTGCCGTGTATACTGACTATGCTTTATATACTGATCCTGCCGTGTATACTGACTATGCTTTATATACTGATCCTGCCGTGTATACTGACTATGCTTTATATACTGATGCTGCTGTGTATACTGACTATGCTTTATGTACTGATCCTGTATACTGACTATGCTTTATATACTGATGCTGCCGTGTATACTGACTATGCTTTATATACTGATCCTGCCGTGTATACTGACTATGCTTTATATACTGATCCTGCCGTGTATACTGACTATGCTTTATATACTGATGCTGCTGTGTATACTGACTATGCTTTATATACTGATCCTGCCGTGTATACTGACTATGCTTTATATACTGATGCCAGGGCTGTTTTAATACCTTGGTGGGCCCAGTGCACAGCCCTCAAGAGTGAGCCCCCCAACCAGGGGCGGTCTTGGGCCCCAAGCAAAGTTATGTCTGCCCCCCCCCCTTCGACATGCGCTCCACAACAATAGACCGCTGTGTGCTGCCCCAGTAGTATATACCCCTTGTGCGCAACCGCCAGTAGTATATACCCCTTGTGTGCTGCCCCCAATAGTATATACCCCTTGTGTCCTGCCCCCAGTATTATATACCCCTTGTGTGCTTCCCCCAGTAGTATATAGAACCCCTGTGTGCTGCCCCCAGTACTATAGACCAATAGGTGCTGCCCCCAGTAGTATATAGATCCCCTGTGTGCTGCCCCCAGTAGTATATAGACCCCTTTGTGCTGCCCCCAGTACTATAGACCAATAGGTGCAGCCCCCAGTAGTATATAGATCCCCTGTGTGCTGCCCCCAGTAGTATATAGACCCCTTTGTGCTGCCCCCAGTACTATAGACCACTAGGTGCTGCCCCCAGTAGTATATAGACCCCTGTGTGCTGCCCCAAGTAGTATATAGACCCCATTGTGCTGCCCCCAGTACTATAGATCACTAGGTGCTGCCCCCAGTAGTATATAGACCCCTAGTACTATAGACCACTAGGTGCTGCCCCCAGTAGTATATAGCCCCCTCTATGCTCCCCCTGTGCAGCCCCCAGTAGTATATATATCCCCTGTGCGCCCCCAGTACTCTTTCCCAGTTATATATACCTCCTGTGCACCCCCTCCATATAGAATACCCCCCCTGTACACCCCCCCATATAGAATAGCTCCCCACTGCATCCCCCCATACAGAATAGCTCCCCCCTGCATCCTCCCATATAGAATTGCCCCCCATGCATCCTCCCATATAGAATTGCCCCCCATGCATCCCCCATGTAGAATAGCCTCCCCCTGTGCATCCCCCCACAAAGAATAGCCCCCCCGTGCATCCCCCCATATAGAATAGCCCCCTGTGCATCCCCCCCATATAGAATAGCCCCCCTGTGCATCCCCCCAATATAAAGTAGCCCCACATGCATCCCCCATATATAATTGTCCCCCCTGTGCATTCCCCCAATATAAAGTAGCCCCCCATGCATCCCCCCATTTATAATTGTCCCCCCTGTGCATCCCCCAATATAAAGTAGCCCCACATGCATCTTCCCATATATAATTGTCCCCCCCTGTGCATCCCCCCAATATAAAGTAGCCCCCCATGCATTCCCCTATATATAATTGTCCCCCTGTGCATCCCCCCAATATAAAGTAGCCCCCCATGCATCCCCCCCATTTATAATTGTCCTCCCTGTGCATCCCCCCAATATAAAGTAGCCCCCCATGCATCCTCCCAATATATAATTGTCCCCCCTGTGCATCCCACCCCGCTCTGTGGCCACATGTGAAGGGGTTAAAAAAAAACACCACATTCTCACCGGTCACCTTGCTCCCAGCAGCTTCTTCGTCCGGCCGGATCTTCAGTCTGCAGCTTCTTCTCCCTGCTGCAGCGCGGCGGCAGCCTCTCTCTTCTCCCAGGTCCTCAGCGGCGCGCCAGGGAAGTGATGTCACTGCTGGGGGCCTGGCAGAGGTGCCTGCAGAGACCGGCCTGCGCGCGGCACGTCTGCGGCAGGGGGGCCCTACGGATGGGTAACTTACCCATCCCGATGGCGCCCCCCTGGCAGGCTGGTGGCCGGAGCCCTGTGCGACCACACTGGTCGCACAGAGCAAAGGCCAGCCCTGCCCAGGGTGGGCCCCTTTAACCAGTGGGCCTGGTGCACGTGCACCATGTGCCCTCTGGTTAAAGCAGCCCTGACTGATGCTGCTGTGTATACTGACTATGCTTTATATACTGATGCTGCTGTGTATACTATGCTTTATATACTTATCCTGCCGTGTATACTGAATATGTTTTATATACTGATGCTGCTGTGTATACTGACTATGCTTTATATACTGATCCTGTATACTGACTATGCTTTATATACTGATCCTGCCGTGTATACTGACTATGCTTTATATACTGATGCTGCTGTGTATACTGACTATGCTTTATATACTGATGCTGCTGTGTACTGGCTCTTACTCTCCCGTCCTGTGCAGAGAGTTTAGACATCAGAATTAAACATTTTAATGTAAGATTGAGATAGTCTACTTAATTTTTTTTTTATCACATTTTATTTTTTAATTGTTTTTTTTCATATAAACAGAAAAAAAAAAAAGCTTACAGGTGCCCAACATAGAAGCTTTACCCTGACGGCAATAACAAGAGACGGTACACACATACATACCAACATTGGGGGACACTTATCAAACATGATGTAAAGTGAAACTGGCTCAGTTGCCCCTAGCAACCAATCAGATTCCACCTTTCATTTTCCAGAGTCTGTGAGGAATGAAAGGTGGAATCTGATTGGTTGCTAGGGGCAACTGAGCCAGTTTCACTTTACACCATATTTGATAAATCTCCCCCCTTGTGTATGCTTAAGTCATGTATAAGCAGGATAGTGCAGCTCATCACCGCTCAGCCCCCTCCAGTATACAGTCCCATGTAACTATCACCGCTCAGCCTCCTCCAATATACAGTCCCATGTAGCTGGAAGCAATGTATCATGTGATGTCCTCATCTGCATACAGTGTACTATTGGTGATGTCATACACTCATCTGCATACAATAAACTGTTGGTGATGTCATACACACATACCAATTGTGATGTCATACAGAATCCTAGTAAAACAGACTGCAGCCCTGACAACAGTGACACTTTCTCAACATGAGTGGGGGGAAAGTGTCTCCGGCTAGTGGAGCTGTACCGAAGAAGGTGGAGAACAGTAATGGAGGCAATACGCTTAACGTGAGGCGAAACAGGCGGAGGGAGCGGAAAAAGAAGTACCAGTTTACGTTCGATTCAGATGGCGACTGCATCATGAAGGACATCACTCCGGAGAAGCAGTTCAAGTTTGATGAGGATGGTGACTGCATTATGACGGACGTCAGTCCTGAGCTGCAGTTCACCTATGACTCTGACGATGACGCCATCATGGAGGACGTAACACCGTGGCTGATAAAGCCAAAGGCCAAAAGGAGTTAAACCGCTTTTTTTTTTCCATCTGTTTAACAAGCGTTTTTGCCATCACTATAAGGTACAGTGACTTCCTATTCTTTCTTCTTTCTCATCTCTTTCTGGAAGTTTCTGACCTATAACCATTGTTGTCCGTTGTTTTCTAGGTTATACATAACATCTATTGGGAGCTCGGATTCCATCAGCAGAGGTAAGGACGTCACAGGGATGATCTTCTCCTCTCTGTAGACTGTTCTAGAAATGCTGGAAGATGAAATCCTTATTCTCTGTCTCTTTTCAGCTTCCCAATAACCTCTATAACATCTGAGGTTCCTCTGAAGACTCGGCTCCTGTCCTGGCCCCATAGAACACAAGTTTCCTGCTGCCTGGGAAACCTTCACCTTATCCAGGATTGTGCGGACCACCATCCGATAGACGCCTTCTGTACTCTTCCTAGCATCGTGCAGCCAGGCCTCCTCTCTTCTACCCAAATATCTGACTATTTATTTTTTTGAATATTAATTTATAATAAATAAATGAAATTTCATCTGTATTTGTATCTTTATTCCTTTTATCCACTGGAAAATACTGTATATGCTTTGCTGTACAGGAGGTTTAGGCCTAATAGCGGAGGTGCATATAGAGTGGGCTCAGACTAAGTTAAATGAGGTCCCTCACTCTATAACCTGAATGGACACTGGTTAAAAGGTACCCAGGTCTGTCATGTTAGGGATCAATAGAGCCATCTGCCATAGACAGGGTATAATAATATATCAATTACAATACACATAGAAAAAACTGATACTGTACAGCCCACCTAGGAGAGGGGGGCCAGCTGCTGTACAGCCCACCTAGAGGACACTGTCCATATAGGAGAGGGGGCCTAGCTGCTGTACAGCCCCACCTAGGTGACACTGCCCATATAGGAGAGGGGGCCCAGCTGCTGTACAGCCCACCTAGGTGACACTGTCCATATAGGTGAGGGGGTCCAGCTGCTGTACAGCCCCACCTAGATGACACTGTCCATATAGGAGAGGGGGTCCAGCTGCTGTACAGCCCACCTAGGTGACACTGTCCATATAGGAGAGAGGGCCCAGCTGCTGTACAGCACACCTAGGTGACACTGTCCATATAGGAGAGGGGGTCCAGCTGCTGTACAGCCCACCTAGGTGACACTGTCCATATAGGAGAGGGTGCCCAGCTGATGTACAGCCCACCTAGGTGACACTGTCCATATAGTAGAGGGGCCCAGCTGCTGTACAGCCCACCTAGGTGACACTGTCCATATAGGATAAGGGGGCCCAGCTGCTTTACAGCCCACCTAGGTGACACTGTCCATATAGGAGAGGGGGCCCAGCTGCTGTACAGCCCACCTAGGTGACACTGTCCATATAGGAGAGGGGGCCCAGCTGTTGTACAGCCCACCTAGGTCACACTGTCCATATAGGAGAGGGGGCCCAGCTGCTGTACAGCCCACCTAGGTGACACTGTCCATATAGGAGAGGGGGCCCAGCTGTTGTACAGCCCACCTAGGTGACACTGTCCATATAGGAGAGGGGGCCCAGCTGCTGTACAGCCCACCTAGGTGACACTGTCCATATAGGAGAGGGGGCCCAGCTGCTGTACAGCCCACCTAGGTGACACTGTCCATATAGGAGAGGGGGCCCAGCTGCTGTACAGCCCACCTAGGTGACACTGTCCATATAGGAGAGGGGGCCCAGCTGCTGTACAGCCCACCTAGATGACACTGTTCATATAGGAGAGGGGGCCCAGCTGCTGTACAGCCCACCTAGGTGACACTGTCCATATAGGAGAGGGGGCCCAGCTGCTGTACAGCCCACCTAGGTGACACTGTCCATATAGGAGAGGGGGCCCAGCTGCTGTACAGCCCACCTAGGTGACACTGGCCATATAGGAGAGGGGGCCCAGCTGCTGTACAGCCCACCTAGGTGACACTGGCCATATAGGAGAGGGGGCTCAGCTGCTGTACAGCCCACCTAGGTGACACTGGCCATATAGGAGAGGGGCCCAGCTGCTGTACAGCCCACCTAGGTGACACTGGCCACTGATAAAATGAAGCAATTTTAGAGCAGAAAGAAAACAGACAATTTTATACAGGTATATGACTGATTTGCAATAAAAAGTGGTCAAAAAGATGTCTATGGTACATGTTTGGTACCAGCACAATCTACAGCAATCACTGCAAACATCAAGCTCTAATGGTGCGTTTACACAGACAGATTTATCTGGCAGATCTTTGAAGCCAAAGCCAGAAACAGACTATAAACAGGGATCAGGTCATAAAGGAAAGACTGAGATTTCTCTGCTTTTCAAATCCATTCGTGATTTTGGCTTCCAAAATCTGTCAGATAAATCTTTCTGTGTAAACGCAGCCAAAGCCAGGAATGGACTATAAACAGGGGACAGGTCAAAAGGGAAAGACTGAGATTTCTCTTTTCTTCAAACCATTTCTGGTTTTGGCTGCAAAAATCTGGCGGATATCTGTCAGATAATCTGTGTGTGTAAATAGACCCTAATGGTGCGTTTACACAGAGGGATTTATCTGACAGATTTTTGAAGCCAAATTCAGGAACAGACTATAAACAGATCAGGTCATAAAGGGAAGACTGAGATTTCTCCTGTTTTCAAATCCATTCCTGGCTTTGGCTTCCAAAATCTGTAAAATAAATCTCTGACAGATTATCTGACATAGATTTGAAGCCAAAGCCAGGAAAGGATTTGAAAAAAATGAGAAATTTCAGTCTTTATGACCTGATCTCTGTTTATAGTCTGTTTCTGGCTTTGGCTTCAAACCTTTGGCAGACAATCTGTCAGATAATCTTTCTATGGACCCTTACATACTGTAGCTTGGCCAATGAAATTAATTCTAGGTGTCACAATATGGCAACACAAAGCAAATTTTGGTAGTGAGACCCAGCACAGACCCCAGTGTATTGTATAACTGAGTATAAATGCACAGGTGTGTGGTATGTATATGGAAAAACAGCATGTGCTACATTGGCTTTTTTTAGGCCTGAAAATGTATACAAAAAAATATACCGTCAGGTACATATTCCAGCATATCTAGCACTTGTTCTCTATTGGTATTATATTGTACCAATTATGCAGAAATAATCCTCCTCATCCCAATAATCCAGCATGCAGCTTTCTGTGGTGACAGTTTCTGACGCTTCCTCTTTCTGCTGCTGATCTCTGCGATCGGTGCAGGAAGAAGAGATCAGCGCTCTGGTCATGTGCTGCGGAGCTGTTCTTGTTATATTCTGGGGTATTACAATGTCCTCTGGCTATATAGAGCTGCTCATACCCCGTCCTCACACAGGATAGAGTTATTGTATCACACAGTATAATGGATGTGTACTGCGGTATTCAATAACTGTACAATAATAAACCTTCCAATAATTCTCTCATCTGTTCGCAGCAGAGAAATCAGGAGCGTCCTGTGCAAAGAGGGAATATCAGTCAAGACGGACATGAATCTGACAAATCCGATGACCATGTCTGTCACAACTATTTCCTGCTGACAGGAAAAAATATTAAAGCAAATGTGCTATCAGGTACAATCGCTTTAAGTATTGCCCATGGATAGAACGGCGCTGGTGCTGCGCTCCTTTTTTTGAACCGTGGCCCGATTCCCGCATACGGCTCCGCTCTATCCACGGGAACAGGGCTGTGGTGGAGCACTCGAGGCGGCTGGCCCGTCCACAGTGGGAGGAAACCCCTACCCATCTATAACGCAGCTCCGACTCAGGTGAGAGCGGTCTGGGCTGTGGGCAGGGGTCATCACTGTTTAATAATAAACTTTCACTGCCGTGTATACTGACTATGCTTTATATACTGATCCTGCAGTGTATACTGACTATGCTTTATATATAGATCCTGCCATGTATACTGACTATGCTTTATATACGGATCCTGTATACTGACTATGCTTTATATACTGATGCTGCTGTGTATACTGACTATGCTTTATATACTGATCCTGCCGGGTATACTGACTATGCTTTATATACTGATGCTGCCGTGTATACAGACTATGCTTTATATACTGATGCTGCCGTGTATACAGACTATGCTTTATATACTGTTGCTGCTGTGTATACTGACTATGCTTTATATACTGATGCTGCTGTGTATACTGACTATGCTTTATATACTGATGCTGCCGTGTATACAGACTATGCTTTATATACTGATGCTGCCGGGTATACTGACTATGCTTTATATACTGATGCTGCCGTGTATACTGACTATGCTTTATATACTGCTGCTGCTGTGTATACTGACTATGCTTTATATACTGATGCTGCCGTGTATACAGACTATGCTTTATATACTGATGCTGCCATGTACTGGTTATTATTCCCCCTGTCCTTTGCAGAGAGTTTAGACATCAGCATTAAAGCGGCACTGCCAAGAGAACCTGCTGATATGCCACAGAAGCTGCTCACCTAATGGTCCTTTTACACGGAACGATTTATCGTTCAAATTTGCACGATAACGATCGAATTCGAATTATAATCGTACGTGTAAACGCAGTGAACGATCAAGCGCTGAGCAAGAAATCGTTCATTTTGATCTCTCAACATGTTCTCAAATCATCGTTGATCGTTCGCAAATAATTTGCAGATCGTTCAGTGTAAACAGTCTTTCAACAATTTCCCCTCTGTGTGAGATAGGCTTAAGCGATTGGAAAAGGATCAAAAGACGATTATTCCGTACGATGTATCGTTCCGTCTAAACTCTGATTGTTATAAAAAAAAATCGTTCATTCAAAATCGTTAATCGTGCGAATGGGCGAATTATCGCTCCGTGTAAAAGTACCATTAGGGGCTGATAGCAGTTATAACCTCCTCCTTTGCGTCTCTGCATTCTTTATAAATTAGCTAATTGCCCTTATGCAAATATAGGGCTTAAGAGCATTTGGGGCGTTGCCTGGGCCCAGGAGCACCACTCCGTCCCGCCCAGTCCGCCCCCATCTGTACCACCCCCCTGCGCCCCCTCCAGTCAAGCTCGCCCAGACAGCATCTCCCCGTGCCGCTCAGCCCGCGCCCTCCCTTACCGCTGGTATGATATAGCCGATCAGGACCCCAGGACAGTAGGGTGCTCACTGCCACAGTTTGCATCTGGCAGGAGTAAGATCGGCGCTGGATGGTAAAGCTCAGCCCAGGCTCCCAGCGCAGATCGCGTTCTTGCTATTTGCAAACTGTAGCAGTGAGCACCCTACTGTCCTGGGGTCCTGATTGGCATTCAAGCCCCAGAAGAGTGTCCCCTGCACTGTCCCAGGCTGGGAGCAGGTTGTCAGCTCAGCGGCATGGGAGGGGGCGGGCCGAGCTGGTGGGGCAGTGCAGGGGACACTCTCCTGGGGCTTGAACGCCATTCTCTCGGCAGAACCTGCTGATGCCGCTTTAAACATTTTAATGTAAGATTGACATAGTCTACTTATTTTTTAAAATCACATTTTTTTTTATTGAAAGGTTTTTTTTTTACCATACAAACAGAAAAAAAGCTCAGAGGTTCCCAACATAGAAGCTTTACCCCCACGGCAATAACAAAAGACGTGACACACATACAAACATTGTGTATGCTTATGTCATGCATATAGTGCTGCTCATCACCGCTCGGCCTCCTCCAATATACAGTCCATGTAACTATCACCGCTCACCCCCCCTCCTCCAATATACAGTCCCATGTAACCATCACCGCTCACCCTTCTCCTCCAATATACAGTCCCATGTAACCATCACCGCTCACCCCCCTCCTCCAATATACAGTCCCATGTAACCATCTCCGCTCACCCCCCTCCTCCAATATACAGTCCCATGTAACTATCACCGCTCACCCCCCTCCTCCAATATACAGTCCCATGTAACTATCACCGCTCAGCCTCCTCCTCCGATATACAGTCCCATGTAACTATCACCGCTCAGCCTCCTCCTCCGATATACAGTCCCATGTAACTATCACCGCTCACCCCCCTCCTCCAATATACAGTCCCATGTAACTATCACCGCTCAGCCTCCTCTCATATACAGTCCCATGTAACTATCACCGCTCACCCCCCTCCTCCAATATACAGTCCCATGTAACTATCACCGCTCACCCCCCTCCTCCAATATACAGTCCCATGTAACTATCACCGCTCAGCCTCCTCCAATATACAGTCCCATGTAACTATCAATGCTCATCCTCCTCCAATATACAGTCCCATGTAAATAACTTCACCCTCATCCTCTAACAAACAGTCCCATGTAAAAAACGTCATTCCCCTGCTCCCAAATACAGTCCCATGTAAGGGTAACTCCCCTCTGCCTCCTCCAACATGCAGTCCCATGTAAATAACATTACTCCTGTCTAACCCCTTCCACCATGCAGTCCCATGTAAATAACATTACTCCTGTCTAAACCCCTCCAACATGCAGTCCCATGTAGATAACATCCCACTCATCCCCTCCTCCAACATACATATACAACATCCGACTCTAATAGACAGTCCCACGTAAATAACTCCCCTCCTATAAATCACTCCCCTCCTATAACTCCTATAACTTGCAGTCCCACGTAGATAACACTTCTCCTTCCGCCTCCCCCGACATACGGTCCTATGTAAGTATCACCACTCCCTCCGCTTCCTGACCTGCAGTCCTATGTAAACGCCATCCCCGTCCTCCCTCAGTCCAGCTGCGCAGCCCGCAATAAGAGCACGGTCACATGACTTAAGCCGGTCACGTGGCCTGCTGACGTCACCAGGTCCTCAGCCAATCATAGCACTTCGCCCCCTCTCTCTCATCTACCTGAGCCGCTTCCTCGCTGTGATGTCCGGCCGCTTCACCTGCATAGCTTGGTCGGTAATGCCCGGCTGAGGCCCCGCCCACTCCCTGGGCGCGAGCACGTGACCTACCCCAAATGTGGGACACGGTTAGTGGAGAGAAGAGACCATGAACCTCCCGCGGCTGCTGTGTCGCCATAAGACGGCGCTGGGCTTAGGCGCTCTGTCCCTATTCGCCATCATTCTGCTCTACCTCGCCAAATGTACCTCAGAGAACCTGAGACCTCTGCATGGCCGGGGGCTTCCTCACCAGCAGGAGCCGCCCTTCCGCCACCATGTCCCTCCGCCAGCGCCGGACAAGAGCGTCTCCACATTCCTGGCTGTCCTCATAGCCAGCGGGCCTAAGTACACGGAGCGCCGCAGCATCATCCGCAGCACCTGGCTGTCCGCGGCCTCCGCCCACCAGGGGGCGCTGTGGTGCCGCTTCGTCATAGGCACAGCTGGGCTGGGAGAGGAGGAAGCGGTTACCCTGGAGATGGAGCAGCGCAGACATGGCGACCTGCTGCTGCTCCCCGACCTCAGGGACTCCTACGACAACCTGACGGCCAAGCTGCTGCTCATGTACGCCTGGCTGGACCGCCATGTGGACTATAAGTTCGTGCTGAAGGCGGACGACGACACCTTCGCCCGGCTGGACGTCCTGCTGGAGGAGCTGAAGGCCCAGGAGCCCCGCAGATATTACTGGGGCTTCTTCTCAGGCCGAGGCCGGGTGAAGTCACTGGGCAAGTGGAAGGAGAGCTCGTGGGTGCTGTGTGACTACTACCTGCCCTATGCCCTGGGCGGGGGCTACGTGCTGTCCTGGGACCTGGTGCACTACCTCAGCCTCACCAAAGACTACCTGGCCCACTGGCAGAGCGAGGACGTGTCCCTGGGGGCCTGGCTGGCACCCCTAGAGCTCCGCAGGGTCCACGACCCAAGGTTCGACACCGAATACAAGTCCAGAGGCTGCAACAATAAATATATAGTCACTCATAAGCAGAGCATTGAAGACATGCTGGAGAAGCACCAGACCCTGGCCAAAGATGGCCGACTGTGCAAGGAGGAGATCAAACTGAGGCTGTCCTATATCTACGACTGGGGTGTGCCCCCCTCCCAGTGCTGCCAGAGGAAAGATGGCATCCCATGAGTCCCCCGGGCCGAGCTAGGAACTGAACACTAAAGGGGTTCTCTAGAAATAGGGAACGATATGAAAGGAGTGGACATCCCCTTTAAATAAGGCGCTGAGGTGACCACCGGGAAGACTAGGGTGGTGGTGTGTAAATCTCAGATGCCCAGTGAATGGATATTGCTGAGAAAACTCCATCAATATGACTACTGGTGTATAAAGAGGAGAGGCAGGGAGGAGTGATGATGATGTGGTGGTGCCTGCTGCTGTTTTCTCGGCTCCTTTATAGTCATGCATGCAGGGAGCGGCCTATTATGTTTATTTTAATGGGGAAAAGGGAAGAAACTTCTTTCTTATGTTAGGGCGGGTTCACACTACAGAATTCTCACGGACAATGTCCGCGGAATTCCGTCAGCTGTCCTCCCGCACATCTGGGCGCCTTTCCGCCGGCCCCATAGACACCATTCTATGGGCCGGCGTATTCCGCTATACGCTGAAAGAAGTGTCATGTCACTTCTTTTAGCGGATCGCGGAATACGCCGGCCCATAGAATGGTGTCTATGGAGCCGGCGGAAAAGCGCGTGCCCGTGCGGGCGGACAGCTGACGGAATTCCGCGGACATTGTCCGCCAGAATTCTGTAGTGTGAACCCGCCCTAATAGCGAGAATCCCGCAGCCTGTGACTATCCAGCTGTGGTAAAACTAACTAAAGTGATCTGGCAGCCTTTGGCCACAGGTTGCAATTGCTGAAGAGCCACAGGTTGGTAGACATTGCTTTAATGTGACTGTATCACCAGGCCCAGGCTGAAGCACTGAAGGCGGGTGGACATCCCTTAGTGGGAGGAAACCCTGCCCCTCTATGATAGGGTTCCATTGATTCTAATGGAGTCACGTCATGGAGGGGCTGGAATTTTTTCCTACTAAGGGTGGGTCGGTCCGCCTGGGCCAGTCACTGTAAGCCAGGGATGGGAAACCGTCAGCCCTCCAGCTGTTGCAAAACTACAAGCTTCGCTTTGGCTGTCCAGGCATGATGGGAATTGTAGTTTTGCAACAGCGGGAAGGCCGACGGTTCCCCATTGCTGCTTTAAAGTGTACCTGTTAAATTTTTTTTGCAAAAATCAATAGTACAGGCGATTTTAAGAAACATGCATTTTTATCATGAAAAAGCAGTTTGAAGCTCTCCCCCCTGCCTTCATTGTTCTCTCATGGAGAGGGGAAGGGGTGGAGGGAAAGAGTTAATTTACAGCTACATCACCATGCTATCTCCTCTGAGGTCAGCACTGACCTCTCTGACCTCTGAATACAGGCTTTCACACAGGTCCCGCTGTGTAATACTTTGTTCTTTGCTGCCAACTAATCTCCTTCCTCCCCTCTCCTTAGCACAGACAGGGCCCGACTGATGCAACAAGACCCAATTTCCTGATAATGAGCAGTGGATGAGAGAGAAGGGGGGGGGGCTAGGAAAGTCTTTTTGAATGCAGATAATGGCATATTTGCCTAATAAACCCAATCATAAAGTTTAATAATAGTAATAATAATATATTTATTTGTATAGCGCCAACAGATTCCGCAGCGCTTCTTAAAATCACCTGTACTATTGATTTCTGCAAAAAAAACAGTGACACTTTAAGTGGTGCAGGGTCCTGCAAAAATCTAATATTCCTGACCCTCCACACATAAGGGTTGTCTGTTGATGCATTTTCACAATGGACAGATCTCAAAGTCAATATGCAGCCAACAAATGGCAAACGGCCATTTCTAAAAATCTCCCGAATACATATGCTTGCTCGATTCATATGAGTGTACATTTCCTCTCAGTGGGGACAGGACAGTAAGCTCTTGTCACACACCTCTGGTGGTAGATTATTTCCCCCTCAGTATTCTTGATCCCTGACATCTTCCAAACACCTTAGGTGGGTCCATATTAGTCTACTTGGTATGGCCACCTTTAGAGTGTCCAGTCTATTACATGTAAAACCATTCCTGACCTCTCTAGTGGTGGGAACTCATGTAAACCCCAGTCTCTTTCCTCTAGGTCTGTGTATTAGCAGATCCTTGTGCTTTTTATCCCAACCACTTTATCAGCAGACTGTGCAATGTAAGGACGAAGATGCTGCAAGCCCCCGGAGACAGGCTTCATGTATCTGTAACCCCCCTCTCCTGAACTAGGCAGTGGACCATTCTAACAATTAGAGGGGGGGGGGGTCTCAGCATTAAGACCTTGACCAATCTAAACTTTTAACATCTGTTTACCATGTCAAAAGTGACAGTATTTAAAGGGTTAATCCCATTTTATAAAGGCATATTGAACAGTATAGAATATACCAACGGTTTCTGATTATTTGTGGGTCTGAGCTACGGGATCACCAACAATCCTTGAACTAGAGATGAGCCGATTTCAGAGATAACAAAGTACTTTGCATTTTGGGTGCGTTCACATTGAGGTATCCGTGTGGAGTGGTTCCTGCTGATTCCGTTCTTTGCTCCCGCTCTCATCTCTGCCCGTCCCATAGACTCCATTCTATGGTCAGACTGATTCTGCCGTCCACCCATAGAATTGATACGTCAATTCTTTAGGTGGACACTAGAATCTGCCTGACCATAGAATGGAGTCTATGAGACGGGCGGAGATGCGCGTGGTGGAATCCGCAGGAACTTCTCCACGCGGATTCCTCAATGTGAGTGCACCCTATTACTGTAAATTTTCTAATCTCTACTTAAAACAAATATTTCTTTAGCCAAGAGTGCAACCGCACGGGGGGAAAATGCTGCCTATTCAGCTCTGTGGAGCCTTCTTTCTCTGGATCAGAGTTCAGACGCCCATAATTAGGTGATGGTATGTTTCTACCACTATGCCAGGACCTTGAGATGGGAATATCCTTTTTTTTAAGGATAGGTGAGGTGCAGCGAACACAGAATTTGCAGTACGTTGCCTGTCCGGATGCATTTATCAGTATTTTTCAAGTAAATAAACTTTACTATTTGGAGGAGGTTATGAAGAAAATGGTTGTAAAGTTACTAACGGGTGGGATAAAAATCATTACCAGCACCATAAACTTTAGATATGACTTAAGGCCCTTTTCCACGGAATGATTATCGTTCATAAACTTGCTCCAACGACCGTTCTAATCGATCACTATACGTTTTTATTTATCGAACAATAACACATAACACGTGGGAACGTGAATGATATATGTAGTGTAACGACTATTTTGTGGGTCGTTTAAAACGTTCCCCGGGGTGATCATGACCATACAACACACCTACTTTTTTTAAACCTTTTTACTAACGACTGAAAGATTTCTAATTTTATGAACCGATTAGTAAATTATCTTTCAAAGACCAACGATTTTTTTTCGACATGCTGAAAAACTATTTTGAACAACTCACCAACGGTTTTGCAGTTGTCGTTCGCTCGTTTACAGCTATTCCACGGAACGATTATCGTTAACGAGCGGTCGTTGGAGTGAGTTTATGAACGATAATCGCTCTGTGGAATAGGGCCTTTAGGTCTAGGTCAGACTTAAAGGGAATGCATCAACTTGTATTCTCATAATACTCCTATTTAGGCTAAGGCTACACAACCACAAGAGTAAGTCTCATCCACAATGCACATCCAAAATAATTTGAGCGACTTATCCACCACTTGCTGTTGCATGAGCTCATTATGGTTGATGCTAGTTTTACACGGAACGATAATTCGCCCGATCGTACGATTAACGATGTCGGAGTAACGTTTTTTTGTTCATAACGATCAGCGTTTAGACGGTACGATATATCGTATGGAAATTCGTTTTGCGATCGCTTTAAGCCTATCTCACACATTGGTTAAATCGGCAAACGACTGTTCACATGGAACGATCTGCGAATTTTTTGCGAACGATCGACGATTTGAGAAGTTGTTGAAGGATCAAAATTAACGATTTCTCGCTCGTCGTTTGATCGTTCGCTGCGTTTACACGTACGATTATCGTTCGAATTCGTTATCGTGCGAATTCGCACAATAATCGTTCTGTGTAAACGCAGCATGAGACTTGGCTATTAACAAAACAGCAAAATCAATCACATGTGACTTGCATTTAGGTCTATGAAAACAAAGTTGCATACATTCTGTGACAAAACCCCATCAAGGATCGACAAAAGTAGTAGTTCTAGCCTGTAAGTTTTGGTGATTTTGTTTACTTTTATTTATTTTAAACTTTTCCCCATTTTACTGTCTGTATTAATAAATAATCCTTGAATTTTACCGTTTTCTTCTGGCTACTTGGCCTAGTAAGAGACTTGTACTGAAGAGAACTTTTAATCTGTCTCCTCACTATCATTAAAGGCAGAATTACAGTGAAAACTGACCACAGTATATAGATAAGACAGGACCAGACCACACATAATAGGTATGTAGAGAATACATATAGTGATTCACTCCATTATAGACAAGGCCCCTTACCGGCAAGAAGTATTGCCAGAATTGCTCCTTTGGCTGATAATCTGTGTAAAAGTGTCAGCGATCAGCTGAGGAGTGGGAAAACTCCAGCTTGTCTACTGGTCCCATCTTTTGTGTGGCAGCACAATTTACTGCTATTGACCACACATCTCTGTGTAAATGGGATGTGCAGCTAATAGCAATATAGTTAAATGCCCACACAAATGATACAGTGATTGTTCATGTGGCCCAACTGCAAATGAGAACGGATCTCTTTAATCGGTGCCTGTCTGCTGCTTCTGCCTGTTGGCATCAAGTGCAGAAAGGAGGCTGGGTAAAAAACACTCCATCTGTCTGGCAGATCCCACACATCTTAAAGGGGTTGTCCAACCCCAGAAAAAAAAAATTACAATTGGAACAGGGTAACAATTATAAAGTCGTACTGCCAGCACCCAATGTTCACTGCCGTTTCCTATGATCTGTATATGGCTATGTTCACACACCATACTTTTTATGAAAAAGTTGACATTTTCAATTAAAACAATGGCCATTATTTTCATAATGCAATAATTTGCATTGAAATCAATCCAGAAAAATGGCCGTTGTTTTGCTACGGCTGTCGAAATAATGTTCATGTAATTTATTTCCGTCTGCTATCCATAAACTTCAATGAAATTTTTCATTTAAAACAACGAGCATTGTTTTGAGTGCCAAATAACGGTAGTGGAAACATAACCTATATATGGATTCTTTTGAATTGCATTTAAAATATATATATTAGAGATGAGCGAACCGGGTTCGGTTTCGAGTCCATCTGAACCCAAATGTTCGGTATTTGATTAGTGGGGGCTGCTGAACTTGGATAAAGCTCTAAGGTTGTCTGGAAAACATGGATACAGCCAATGACTATATCCATTTTACACATAGCCTTAGGGCTTTATCCAACTTCAGCAGCCACCGCTAATCAAATGCCGAAAGTCCAGATGGACTCGAGCATGCTCAAGGTTCGCTCATCTCTAATTAATATATATATATATTGAGGTTTTTGGCACATGTATTGACCAAATTGATGGGAATCATTGATATGGTAGACGGGCTGATAAAATTTGTTCAAAATATATGCTAAAAACTTAAATATTTGTCCATTGCTAGACTTAAATCTCATGAAATCTGCAAAAGAAATCTGTGGCTTGGATCTCTGCCGTGAGTTTGCAGTGAGTGGTCTGTACATAGCCCATTCCACCCAACGTGGATATATCGGCCGATTATCGCTCCGTGGAATAGAGAGAACGATTAGCCGATGATCGTGTCAAACTTAGGGCCCTTTTACACAGAAAGATTATCTGACATTATCTGACAAAGATTTGAAGCCAAAACTAGGAACAGACTATAAACAGAGACCAGGTCATAAAGGAAGGCCTGAGATTTCTCCTTTTTTCAAATCCAGTCCTCGCTTTGGCTTCAAATCTTTGGCAGATAATCTGTCAGATAATCTTTCTGTGTAAAAGGGCCCTTAGGTTCAAAACGAAAATCATTGATCACCACCCGTGCATCGCTACTTGGAATAGCGGGCTCGGTGGTCGACCGACTATTTCAAAAACATCATACTTTACCAGTTCAGGCTGCCGGTGTTCTTCTCCGGGCTGCAGCAGCTTCAGAGCGGCCTGTCTTAACTGACAGACCGCTCAGCCAATCACTGGCAGGGACCGCCGCGGCCAGTGATTGGCTGAGCGGTCTGTTAGTTCAGAAAGCCCCGCTCCAAAGCTGTTGTGGCACGGGACCGGGAGAAGGAACAGGTAAAGTATGAGCCTGAACAGGTAAAGTATGAAACAAGGGCTGCAAGGACATCGGTAACGATGTCCCTGCAGCCCTCGATAGACGATTGTCGTCTAGCAGATTGACACTCGTTTACATCGTTGGAATACCACCCTAAGACAAAACCTGTATATGTTGCGAAAATTACCAGAAGGTAGTGACTAGCTAAATTCAGGCCATTGAATTGCAAGGATCTATTCCTATCCAAGCACAGATATATTAGAGATTTTTCTAAGGTATCCACACCTTGAATACCCAAAATGTCACTTTTTAGAGTGATTAAGCATATGGTGCGTTTACACAGATTTATCTGACAGACTTTTAAAGCCAAAGCCAGGAACAGACTATAACCAGAGATCAGGTCATAAAGCAAAGCCTGAGATTTATCCTCTTTTCAAATTCATTCTTGGCTTTGGCTTCAATAATCTGTCGGATAAATCTCTTGTGTAAACGCACCATTAGAAGCTTACATTTAAATCAATAGGGGCTTAAAAAAATGACTGCAAAGTCCCATTAAAAACAAAAACAAACTTTGTTCCTTGGTTTCATCCTTTGCTTTATGATTACAGTATTTTTGGTGTTAAGTGCCTGAACCAAAAAAAACAGGGCTAGTCGGCAACGAACATGCAAACGCTTATTTATCGGCCATTCTGACCTGCTAAAATGTTATTGCCCAGACTGATGTGATTGCAGGAAAGGGCTGCACACCTGATGGAGTCTTGCGATTTCCCCATACCTGTCTGCTTCTTTGCGTCTTCTTCAGAGCTTCCTGTGGCTGTCTGTGTTCCAGAACAGTAAGTTTATTGACAGGTCACATCCAAACCTCCCATGCTGCTGCTGAACTTGGATAAACCTCTAAGGTTGTCTGGAAAACATGGATACAGCCAATGACTATATCCATGTTTTCCACATAGCCTTAGGGCTTTATCCAACTTCAGCAGTCACCGCTAATCAAATGCCGAACATTCGGGTTCGGATGGACTCGAGCATGCTCAAGGTTCGCTCATCTCTAGCAGCAAATAAAGAAAATGTAAAAAAAAAAAAAAAAAAGTACATGGGCCCCTCTGCTGCCACCAATGGCTGTGCCAGGAACTGCAAGGCTACATAAATCACTAGTGGTGTAGCTGTGGCACCGAGTCAATTATGGCTCGCTCTGCTGGAGTGTGCAGCACTACTGACTCGGGCTGCTTCACCCAGTCTAATGTCTATTCTAATGCCAACATGCATGTTGCTACTGCATTTTCACAGGATTCCTGACTAAGGGTAGCTTCACACACACCGTATCGCAGTGAATTTTCTGCTGCGATACTCCGCAGATTTGATGTAAATAACTGAACACGACATCAAATCTGCTGCTGATCTGCTGTGCATCGGTCGTGTGTTAGGTTACAAACCCACTTGGCGGGTCTGCAGCGCGTCTCCATGCTGCGTTTTTGCAGCGAGACTCGCTGCAGATCCTGGCCCTATACTTTTAATGGCAGACAAAGACCCAGCAGGGATGTACATCCCTGCTGCGAGTTTGTCTGCAGCCCGCCCCATTAACCCCCCGGCCGCCGGAGCTGATACTTCACCTGATCCCGGCTCCGGCGGTTCCCGATGTCTTCAGCAAGCCGGAGCGGGGACCAGGTGAAGTATATGCTCCAGCCAGCTGCCCGCAGCCCCGGCCGCCCGATCGCCCCCCCCCCCCGCAGCCCCGGCCGCCCGATCGCCCCCCCGCAGCACCGATCGCACGCCCCCCCGATCGAGCGGCCGGGGCTGCAGGGGGGCGTGTAAGCGATCGGTGCTGCGGGGGGGGGGGGGGGGATGATCGGGCGGCCGGGGCTGCGGGGGGGGGGGGGGGCGATCGGGCTGCGGGGGGGGCGATCGGGCGGCCGGGGCTGCGGGGGGGGGGGCGATCGGGCTGTGGGGGGGCGATCGGGCGGCCGGGGCTGCGGGCGGCTGGGGCTGCGGGCGGCTGGCTGGAGCATATACTTCACCTGGTCCCCGCTCCGGCTTGCTGAAGACATCGGGAACCGCCGGAGCCGTGATCAGGTGAAGTATCAGCTCCGGCGGCCGGGGGGTTAATGGGGTGGGCTGCAGACAAACTCGCAGCAGGGATGTACATGTGTTTGTCTGCCATTAAAAGCATAGGGCCGGGATCTGCAGCGAGTCTCGCTGCAAAAACGCAGCATGGAGACTCGCTGCAGACCCGCCAAGTGGGTTTGTAACCTTAAGGTGGTATTATAAGGCCTGAGCCGCACTGTCAAGGAGTGCTGATCTGCCACATCAGTGTTTACTTACACAGCCTATTATACGGCTCGCTTAACATGTGGCTAAGGTGGATGTTTATGCAGCCCTATGCTTCATCAGCTGATGAGCGAGTGTTTGCTTTTGCCCCTATGACGGGTGTCAGACTCAAATAGACAGTGGGTCAAAATTAAAAATTTATGCTGCATTCCTGGCACTGTCAGGGAAGTGTCAGCATCACTGCCACATGTACCGCCCCTGATGCACCTACTGATGTCCTATGGGGATGGCTGGGTTGCAGCCTAGTATTCTGACAGTTTTTTTCCCTGGGCCAAATGCCTGTGGGACTGGTGTATTGTAATAGACACCAACAACCCTTTTTTGAGGGGTATATTTAATCCCATATTAGTGGCCCATTACAGTAGTCACCCCACCCTTCCCAATAGTGCCCCATATAGTAGTCAGACCCCCTTAAAGGGGTTATCCAGCGCCACAAAAACATGACCACTTTCTCCCAGAGACAGCCCCACTCTTGTCTCCGGCTTGGGCAGGGTTTTGCTGCTCAGTTCCATTGAAGTGAATGGAGCTTAATTGAAAACCGCACCTGAGCTGGAGACAACAGTCGTGTTGTCTCTGAAAGAATGTGACCATGTTTTTATAGCTCTGGATATCCCTTAAATAATGTCCCATATAATATTCAGCCCCCTCAATAGTGCCCCATACAGTTGTAAATTACCCCAATAGTGCCCCACATGGTAGTCTGCTTCTCCCCTGTATAAATGGACTGGACTTAAAGGGGTTATCCAGCGCTATAAAAACATGGCCACTTTCCCCCTACTGTTGTCTCCAGTTTTGAAACTCAGTTCCATTTAAGTAAATGGAGCTTAATTGCACACCGCACTTGAACTGGAGACAACAGTAGGAGGAAAAGTGGCCATGTTTTTGTAGCACTGGATAACCCCTTTAACTTTTTCGCCTCCTCCACCTGCAGAATTCTATTACAACTCACTTCTAGGCCTCAGGCAGTGTTAGAAATACGGCCTTGAAGTCAGTTGTAAAGGAAGATGGGGCTGCATCCCAGTACAGGCACTGTGGTGCCATCACACTTGCTGCCTGTGCCTGGTGCATCCTGCAGAAGATTATAATATGGGTGGTTCAGGCAGCTGCCCAGATCTCCCATATTATAAGTAGCTGTGCTTTCTCATTGGGCGGCTTGCTGTAGGAAATCAATTACTAAGAAGAGCCAAGTGCCTAAACATCCACATTTACAATCTCTCTATACTGGGAATAAATTTTCTGATGCCAATTTCTCTGTTAGCCCTTATAAAAAATAGAAGATTGGAGATAGATAAATAGATGCTGCCTCTCAGTAGGTTAATAAGATTTTATATAAGAAAGTGGTAAAATGAAGACTATTGTCAAATATTTGGCAAGGTCTACAAAGTTTAGGGTGGTGATTCCTCTCACACATTTCACTACTAGGACTAAGAGCCTCAATAGTGTATTGTGTGTGCACGCACACAGTAAGGTAAAACACAAGGCTGTGTCTAAATGGGCACTTTCATCTTGAAAAAACTTTTGCCATAGGTGGTCAATCACTAGATAGAGCTGGGAGAAGTGCGTTCAAATACTGATGTATATGTACGTCTATGGGACTCAGCTGTGTGCTTCTCCCTGCCTGTTCTAGCAATCAGTGGGGGTCTGAGCACCCAGACTGCTAACGCTCATAAGATTTTAACATGATAGGTATATCGTGGTGAAATCTAAATTTTTGGCCATGATGTAAAAACAGACAAAAAGCAAAACTTACCTCCCCCAGTTCCCTGCAGCTCCCATTCCACAGACTTCCAGTCCCCCACAGCTCAGCGCTTCTCTGAGTGGAGGAGCTGGGGCAGGACCTGCCTATTCAGCCCATCACTGGCCAAGATTGGACACCAGTGTAGCCAATTGGCTGATGTCTTAATGCCACCAGAGAATACGGACCTGACAGCAGGTAGGGAAGATGTTGGATAAGGAAAAAATTTTAACAAATTTTTTCAATGAAATATTTCCCAGTATTGTGCAGTCTGAATAATACCATAGATATAGTTATGAATAGAGGATGGGGGTTTTAGTGGCTGATTTGCCAGGGGTGCCAGGCTTGTGTGCATTCTTATATATACCGGCCTACATAAACTGTGTACAGCTGAACTTATCCAAAAGGAACTTTCATTGTCCTCTGGCGGATTCTAGTGGACGTATATGGTATTGCTTCAACAGGTAAAAGCGTGATGCACTAGACTAGACTATCAGTATATATGGTGATCTTTTTAGCAGAGGTCAGAGAATTAAAGTAATAAAAGAAGAGGCCTCGTTGATAGGAGCAGAGGAGAAAGAACTGTGGCCCAGATGTAAGAAACTGTAAAAAAGTAACTGGTGCAATCTGCCCATAGCAGCCAATCACAGCTCAGCTTTTTATTTTACTAGAACCGCTTCTTGAGTTCTGCATAATATATGTGGACCGGGAGAGACCCATGGTTGCATGGTTTGGGCGGTCCATTAGGAGTCCCCCTTACCTGGAAGGGTGGACAATGCATAATCCCCATCATCTGAAGTAAATAGAAGATGCAGTCAAATATTAAAAAGTCAGGCGATTGCTAAAATCCTGCAGGGGGAGGGGGAAACTGATAACCAGTAGGCACTTACCTTTCCTTGTGCCCAGGGTGAGTGGCCGCGTGACCCCCGCTGGGATCTCTGAGGTGTCCACGTCACAACCCGGCTTATGGACTGGTTGCTCAGCCAGTCAGTGACTGGGACAGGACGCCGCTCCAGTCACTGATTGGTTGATCGGCCAGTTCAGCAGCCGGAACATGTGTTTTCTGTTATCACAACATTGGGAAAATTACTTCTGTCGAGCATCCCGTGGCCGCTCACCGCTGGCACAAGGAGAGGTAAGTACCTACTGGTAATCAACTCCCCCCCCCCCCCCCCCCCCCCCCCCCCCCCCCCCTCAAAAAAAAAAAAAAAGGCTGCAGGATTTTAGCAATCGGATTTTAGCAATCGTTTATTTATTATTATTATTATTAACTAATTTTCTGTGAATTTAACTCAATTTAGAGGAGAAGCATAAATAATTAGGTAGATGTAAGTTAGGAAGAAAGTTTTAAATTAGTGAAAAGTTGTTAGGACAAGGGTGTCCAGTGAGCTAGTGGCCTAGCTAGGGAGAAGGTTTAAAATATAGAGAAATTAAAGTAAGTATAAACTGGGTCCCTCGTACTAGCCCCCTTGGATAAAAAACATATGTAAATGTAAATATACTATGGGGGAAAATAGCAGGGTAAACTAAATAACTTATGTTATTGTAGGAATACAGGAGAACTATTAAGAAGAGACTGTTTAATGATAGACATGGTTATGGTATGTAAATTTTAGTATTTTATTGTTACGAATTTTAGTTTCCTTTGTTGTAGTTACTCATTAAAATAAAGATTACAAAAAAGAAGCATTGTGCTACCTTTTTCCAAATCTTAGTTTTCTATTGTTTGCTTTTTAGGTTCCTGCGACTCTATAAGGCCCCTTCTGTGCCCTCATATAGTGGTTTTGCCCCCTCTGTTCTCCCATATAGTGGGTAGGACCCCCTCTGTGTTCCCATACAGTAGTTAGGGCCCCTCTGTGCTCCTATATAGTAGGTAGGACCCCCTCTGTGCTCCCATAAAGTAGTTAGGGCCCCTCTGTGCTCCTATATAGTAGGTAGGACCCCCTCTGTGCTCCCATACAGTAGTTAGGGCCCCTCTGTGCTCCTATATAGTAGGTAGGACCCCCTCTATGCTCCCATACAGTAGTTAGGTCCCCTCTGTGCTCCTATATAGTAGGTAGGACCCCCTCTGTGCTCCCATACAGTAGTTAGGGTCCCTCTGTGCTCCTATATAGTAGGTAGGACCCCCTCTGTGCTCCCATACAGTAGTTAGGGTCCCTCTGTGCTCCTATATAGTAGGTAGGACCCCCTCTGTGCTCCCATACAGTAGTTAGGGTCCCTCTGTGCTCCCATATACTGTAGTAGTTATGTCCTCTCTGTGCATCTACCGTATATAACATTTAGGCCTCTCTATTTTAACTTAAAGGTAAGTTTGAAAAATTGTTTTTAAAGTGTACCTGTTGTTTGTAAAAACATTTGACATGTCATAGAGACATTTAAAAAAAAAAGCAGAAATTGGCCAGCAATAAGAACAGACAAAAAAAAACAAAAACAAAAAGTGCAGCAGCAACCCACAGGTGCAAGGGCCTACCGTATATACTCATCCGATGTACACACAATAAAAACCTGCTTTATAGATATAAAAAAATGAGGATCTTAGCAAACCATTTGATCAAACAGAGTGTACCATGTCACCACATTAAGGCGTCCTCAGAAACATGGTCCTACTCTTGCATTCTCACACTAGCAATGGCCTCTCCTGGACTAAATAGGCCTAAAACTGGGCAGATAGGAGCCAGATCTCTATATATAGCACTTACAAGACATGGGTGAAGTGCAAGCCAACAGGAAGCAGCCACAACCCCCACATACAACAGAAAAAAAAAGTGGACGCACTCCAATGCCTCTGTTCACACTGTAGGTTGCAGGCTACATGTGGCTAAAGTACAGACAAAATTACATTGCTAGTGTGGGAGTGTTTAGAGAAGTTTTGTAATGTGTGTACACCTGGGGGACTATGTACAGTAAGAACTTGCACCTGCAGGGTGCTGTTGCACTTTTTGTTTTTTTTATGTCATAGAGACATGTCAAAGGTCCTGATTAATCATAGACTTACATTATGAGCCAGCCTCTTTTTATTCTAAGAGATAGCAGGATTGGACTGAACTACAGCGCATCCTCACCTGGCTCTTCCCCTGATTGGTACGGGTCTAAATACTCAGACCCGGCCGGACCTATCAAAACTTTTTACGTACCTCTATGACAGCTGCAGTACCTGTGAGCGAACTAAAAACAAACACAAAACCTGCCTCACAATGCAGTGCAGGTCACCTGGTGTTTCTCCTTCCTGTTCTCTTGTCTGGCACAGGCAGCAATTGTTACAGAAGCTGCCTGAGACAGAAGTCCTGCCCACCCAGTCCTGCCCAAGAGGGGAGAGAAGCACCAGGAGACCTGCAGCGCTGGGGGAGCTTGTGGGAGGTGAGTTTTTTTGTATTCTATTTATCCACATTGGATACCATCTACTAAAGGGGGACTATACTGGGGGCCATCTGCTAAAGGTGGAATAAACTAGGGGGCATAAACTGACAAGGGGACTACACAGGGGACCTTCTACTAAAGGGGGACTACACAGGAGGCCATCTACTGGGGATACTACTTATTGGGGTGTTAGCAGGGGTATCACCTCTACAGCATACTACCTACTGGGGGGGATGATAACTACCAGGGGTGATTTTCTACAGAGTAATGCCTACGTGGGGAATATTATCTTGCCAGAGATAACTAAGGGCTGGTTTTAGGCAAAGTAAGGCCCTGGACAGAATTAAAAGTGAGGCCCCATAGTCAGCAGTGTGAAATCTGTAGCGTAAAATCTGCAGCAAACAGTACATGTAAGGCTGCATTCCCACGTTCCGTGATCCTGACGGATCACGGACGTGGAATGCATGTACCAGAGTCCCCCCGTGCCCGGACAGCATCTGTAATTAGATGCTGGGAGCGGGGGAGACTGTATTCATAAGCGCCGCGCTGTAATAAATCAGCCGCGCGGTGCTGTTACTACAGCGCGGCGCTTATGAATACAGTCTCCCCCGCTCCCAGCATCTAATTACAGATGCTGTCCGGGCGCGGGAGGACTCCGGTACGTGCATTCCATGTCCGTGATCCGTCAGGATCACGGAACGTGGGAATGCAGCCTAAATGTCCCCTTAAAGGGTTCCTATAATTGAATCAAACTTTTGACATGTCATAGTGATGTAAGGTTTGTATGGGTCAAGGGTCCGGGTGCTGAAAATTAATAGGCAGACATGTGCAGTAGCGCAAGCTCTACCTCTACCTGAGTATAAGTGGCGGAATTCGGCGGCAGAGCTCTCTGCCACGGAATCCTTTCTGCCTCAGTGTCACACAGTGTCTCTATGGGATGGCTTGTGTGCCTCTGCTTTCGTCGCTCTCTCCTGAAAGAAATGACATGTCAATTTTTTGCATGGAAAGCGTCAGGAGCGGAGGCACGTGAGCCCCCTCATAGAGACACTGTGTGTCACTAAGGCAGACAGGATTCCGTTACAGAGAGCTCCACCGCCGGATTCCAACGATTTTACTCAGTGTGAACATAACCTAAGGGTATGTTCACACTGAGGCAAGGAATTTAAAGTTGAATCCACGTAAATTTAGCTGCGGATTCCGCTTCAAATTCCGCTCATAAGATATAGACATAGCATTGCCCCATTATGTTTAATTGAATTTCCGCTATTTTGTGTTTTCTGAGGGGCCATATTCCAGAAAGTGGAAGCTGAAGTGTGTTTTCCAATATGGAAGCCATTGTTGGGGGAAAGCAGTGCCATGGAGGAGACTGTGGGTCCTAACAAGCCTGTTAAGAGTCCAGTTCTACAGGACAAAGAAAATGGCTGTAATGGGAAACTGGTTGCTACGGAGAATGGTCTTACCTCCTTTTCTGTAGCCTAGACAGGACCCATGAGATGCAGGAAACCAAGACACACTGGACGGAGTCATTGAAATGGAAGGAACAGTGACCATGAGACAGAACCCTTGAGACGCAGTGAATTGTGTCAGGGACAATTAAGTAACTGAGTGAGAAAGCATTGTTTGGTGTGGTCTATAAGAAGTCGCCAGAAGGTTTTTTTTTTTTTTTTTAAAGTCGTTCCACTGTGTGTGATCTCGTAATGAGCTATGGCTAACTTTCTTATCTTGGTCAACAAATGACCAAACAAGTGGAATCCTAAACAACTAAAAGATATCAATGTAACCCTAAATTCTATTGAGCATCTGCATATAGGACAACGCCTTCAAGGCTAGTAGTGCAGCTCAACAAATTTCTTGCATAAAAGTCACTGAAGCTGGAATACTTACTAACCTGGCGTGTTAGAACTGGTTTAACGCATTGAAGGGTGGAAGAATATATACTGAAAGTGGCGGTTCTTTTTGAGAGGAGCGCAGTTATATTTTTTGTGACATGTTAGTACTTATGATTGGCAAGCAGGTAGTCAGTTTGGTCCTAGTACACAGCAATCTGCCCATTATTCATTAGGAGGGGTGGGGCGGATTGGTGCACCCCAAGTGGAAGTCCCACCCCAAGTGCACCAAAACACTTCATTGGCATATAAAATAATCTACAAATATCACTAAAATAGTGCTGAGGATCAAGGTAAGAAAATTACCTTCATCCTCAGCGCCCTAAACCCTACAAGGACATATCTGCAGGTTAGATACATCCAACCTGATAGGGGAAGTATTGGCAGTTTAGAATAATCTAACCTGCAGATATGTCCCTATTGCACAGGAGACGCAGAGGAGGAAGGTATGCCTCTTACCTTCCTCCTTTGTGCCATTCCGGTGCAGTTAGTCGTTTATTCCCTGATCCGGTGAGACTGTTAGAAGCACTGCCCGCCCCCATAGCACCAATCCGGCCTGCCTGCTCCATTTATTATAAATAGAAATAGGCGGGCCGGCCAGGGGAGATCGGCCCTATGGAACCATGGAGCAAACGACTAACTGCATGGGAACAGTGCCGAGGAGGAAGGTAAGACACATACCTTCCTCCTCAGCATCTCCTGTGCAATAGGGAAATATCAGCAGGTTAGATTCGTCTAACTTGCTGATAGTTTCCCTTTAGGGTGGGTTCACACTACGGAACCCGAGCGGAGAATTTCCAACGGATTCTGTAGCTCGTACCCGTCCACGGCCGCGCACCTCTCCGACACCATTCTATGCACGGGTGGATTCCGCATTCTGCCGAAAGAATTGATGTGTCAATTCTTTCGGCGGAATGCGGAATCCGTCTGCCCATAGAATAGTGTCTATGGCATGGGCGGAGAGGCGTGCGGCCGTGAACGGGTGCGAGCTACAGAATCCGACAGAAATTCTCCGCTTGGGTTCCGTAAAGTGTTCAAGTTAAGAAATGTATTAGTGAAAAAATAGTAGTAAATGGTTGGGGAGCACAGCTTTATTGCATTCTGTGTGGCCCTGGCCCTTGGGTGTGATGTGATTTACAGTAAAGGAGTGAAATCCCGCCCAAGGCTACACTGAGAGGAAATCATGAGGAAGTCCCTGAGGTAAAATACGGATTGAGCAAGACTTGTGCTGGGAATGTAAACTACATCTCCCATGATGCAGCGGGAGCGCAGCCAGGCAGCCAGCACTAGGCCAGCCCCGTGCACTGTGCTGTAAGTGCGGGGGACAGGGCGCAGGTGGCGGGTGTAGCCGGGCACCATTGTGACGGAGCGGAGGAGCCGCAACTCCGGGGGACACGGCCAGCATGGAGGACCACAGGTATCCGCAGCCCGGTACACGGGGCCCCAGCAGCCCGGTATAGTCGCCATATAGTGTCGTATACATGGCAGGGGGGCTGGGCGCCCTCCTATACATGTACGCTAAGTAACTACAAGTCCCAGCATGCATTGCTACGGTTTTACTACCTTGACACAGCTTCTTATTGCTGTATGTTACCCTTACCTGTGACTGCAGAGCTACAGGCTGTTGGGGCATGATGGGAGTTGTAGTTTTGCTGGAGATTACCAGGCAATACAGAGGGATATGGGGTCTACTCTTGTCCGGGGTGCTGAAAGGACATGATGGAGGGCCACAGGTTGATAAACTCTGCTATGGACAATTAAAGGGGGTGTGTAGGGTCACCCTCTTGTCCAGGGGTGGGACGGGCATGATGGGAGTTGTAGTTTTGCATGACTCTGCTGTAGACGATGAGAGGCTTTAGTCCATGAGGTGAGGGCACGATAGGAGTTGTAGTTGTGCAACAGCTGGAGGGTCAGGTAACTTTGCTGTAGTCTTAGGGCCCTATTCCACCGGGCGATTATCGTTTGCATAATCGTTAACGATCTCAAACCACCGCTATTGCGAAAGACCAGAAAACGTTCACTCATTTCCATGGAACGATAATCGTTACTTATGATCGTATTTGTGATCGTTTCTTCTTCGCTATTGCTTTCGCATCTACTGCAAACGACCGAACAACGTCTTATTCAATGCGAACGATTTGCGAACGAGCAACGATAAAAATAGGTCCGGGTCTTATAAAGTGATCAACGATTTTTCGTTTGGTCGCTAATCGTTAACTGCATTTCAACCGAACGATTATTGTTTAGATTCGAACGATTTAACGATAATCTGAACGATAATCGTCCGGTGGAATAGGGCCCTTAGAGGGTCTACCTCACAGGTGTCAAACTGAGGCCCTCCAGCTGTTATAAAACTTCAATTCCTATCATGCCTGGACAGCCAAAGCTTAAAGGGAAGCTTTAACCCCTGGGTGCCCCCCCCCCCCCCATACTTACCCCATCCTGCCAATGCTGGTCCTGCTGCGGAAATACAGCTGCCCGCTCAATATGCAGATGATATAGGTAGAGATGAGTCCCACGTCCGTAGAAAATTATCGGAGCAGTGATTTTCTATGGATGTCAAAATCATCTCCGCTCATTTGCATATTGAGTGTACGGATGAGCGTTCAGCTGTATCTCTGCGGTGGGACTGGCAGGATGAGGTAAGTATGGGGGGCTGTATCAAGGGGTAGGGTGGGTTTGGAGGGCTGTCCAGGGGTGACATGTTTGGCTGTCCAGGCATGATGGGAATTGTAGTTTTGCAACAGCCTGAGTTTGACACCCATGGTTCTAGCTTCTCCTACCAGGGCATGTTGGTAGCTGCACAATTCTTTGAAGGACATGATGGATGTGCGATAGGTCTGGCTCCTGTGTTTTACCTGGAAAAGGGGTACCCAAGTCTGTGTTCTGAAGCCAGAGCATTGACCTGTGAGCAGCCACTCTTTACAGAGCCCAGTGTTCTTCCTAAATGGACTAATGCATTAATGCATCTGTAATTGTGTATACTTAACGTAATATTTTACTATCTTGTTTTTTTCAGGCCTATTGTCTCACGGAACAGTGATACCAGCGACCTGCCCCTGCCCAACCTGCAACCACGGCACCAGGAGCTCATCCCTACACCATTTGGCCCTGTAAGTACAACCCGTGGTCTAATGAGGTTGATATAGAGTCAATCGGGTCGAGGCCAAAAACAGTGGATGCAGATTCTGTCCTGAAAAATCCATTGTGCTGTGTCTGAATTTACCCTTGTAGTACAGATTGACCTACGTCATGAACCTTCACTATTAGGACCCTATTACACTGAGCGATTATTGTCCAGACAGGCTAATTTTGCTCTGTGTAATAGGACTTTCATGTTCTACTTCAAAGCTAAACTGCCATAGCGGCTGGACTGAGCTGCAGCATGCATGTCTGCTACCTTCTCCATCCTTCCTGCCTGCGCCTCATAACTGCGCTCTGTACATTAATCATGCAGGGCAGGGAGGAAAACATAATTTTATAATTTTGCAAACAGCTATAACCCAAGTATCATTTATTTATCTCCCTGTGAGCTATTTGCAGCTCTGAGCATCATATAGAACAGGCAGATTTTCTTTAACATATGATCAGAATAGGGCAGTTTGTATTTTTTTTCTGTTATGAAAACCAGATTTTTTTTTTCTTGTACCTTGCAAGAGTTATGCAACAGGATGCTACAGGATAGGCATCCTGTTATTAACTTGCAGTTGTCTTCACACGCATAAAAATGGTAAAACAAGTCTCTAAGACATCCAGAGATAAGGACTGTCCACTAGCTAGATTCCCCTGTATATGACATGCTGGGCCTTGTAGTCCCCCTGTATATGACACATTGGAACTTGTGGTCCCCTTCCTTGTGTACTACCCCCACCGCCCCCCCCTTCCCCCCAGTTTCTATTCCACGTTCAGGCATCCTCCTCCCGGCACCATCCCCTCAGCTTTTTATATGTCCTGAATAACACACGTGTAACAGGAAGCAGGGGAAGATGTGTATTCTACCCATAGCCCGTTACCCAGCTTTCTATATATCCTGAATGACCCATACTGGCAATGCATCTACACATTTAAAGGGGTATTCTGATCGGAGAACTTCATGGCAAATTCACAGGATATACTATCAATGTCTCATAGGTGCAGGTCCCATCTATCTCCTCCACAGGGCTTACATGTTCAAAACAGAAAGTATCCTTTCCTTCTCTCTGAACTGTATATAGGGCTGTCAGCAGTTTTAAAGGAGAAGTCCGGTGAAAGTTTTTATTTAAGTATTGTATTGCCCCCCAAAAGTTATACATATGACCAATATACACCTATTATGGGAAATGCTTATAAAGTGCTTTTTTTCCCGGCACTTACAACTGCATCAAGGCTTCACTTCCTGCATAACATGGTGATGTCACTTCCTGCATAACATGGTGATGTCACTTCCTGCATAACATGGTGATGTCACGCCCCGACACCCAGAGCTGTGCGGGCTCTGGCTGCTGGAGAGGATGATGGCAGGGGGATGCTCGGTGTCCCTCCAGTGCCATGTGTCCCCCTGCCATCATCCTCTCCAGCAGCCACAGCCCGCACAGCTCTGGGAGTCGGGTGGTGACATCACCATGTTATCCAGGAAGTGACATCACCATGTTACCCAGAAGTGACATCACCATGTTATCCAGGAAGTGACATCACCATGTTATCCAGGAAGTGAAGCCTTGATACAGTAGTAAGTGCAGGGAAAAAGCACTTTATAAGCATTTCCCGTAATAAGTGTATATTGGGGATTTGTATAGAGCTAGAGCCCTGGATACTTACCCCATTTCGCCAAGTCCCATTCCTGGAGCCGTCATTCTCTATGGGCGTTGGACTCATCTCAGCAGCGCGCGCCAGGCTTCAGACTGGGATATCTCCTTCCCGGGACCGGCTCCAGAAACGGGACTTGGTAAGATGGGGTAAGTATCCGGGGCTCTATCGGGGGGTCGGGCGGCCTTCCCCCAGCACGGGAGGTGGCAGGCTCCCTTTAATATAAATTTTTCCCCAGACTTCTCCTTTAAGGGCTGAGAACTGCTAAAAAATTCCATTTAAGATGCAAAGGAATGTAAATACCATGCTTTACATTCCCAAGAACACTTATGTGTATTTAGAACCGTCTTAAAGGAAAACTAAAGATAACAAAAATTCTGAACAATATTTCAGTTCTTCCTCATGAAATCTGTTTTCTTTTACTTTGCAGTTGTTGTTTTTTTGTTTTTTTTAATCATATAGCAATTAATACTTAATCATGCCCGGGTAATCGCTAGTTCATCCAGACAGCCCATAGAAGATAGTGGCAGTCTGCTGCTGCCGCTCCTATTCCACGTAGCGATGTCAGCAGATCGCTGCTATTGTGATTGTTGATTTTTCAACGTATTGAAAGACCAGTGTCGACAGATCGTTCTCTTTTACACAAACCAATTCTCGGCCATAATGGTCAGTATCGATAATCACTTTGTGTGATAGGGCCTTTTACTGGGGACGGACCGTGGAGGTAAGATTAACCTGTTCACATCTGTCATTCACTTCTTGGTCTAGTGTCCCTTTAAGGACAGAGTAACATTATCATGCTTTTGGTTTCCAAAATTACACTTCTGTTTTTTTTTTCCGTTTCAGATTCCTTTTCTGTGCAGGCGCTTAAAGGGGAACTATCAGCAGGTGAGATCAATCTAACCTGCTTATAGCCCCTTATTGTGCACAGGGCACAGAGGAGGAAGGTATTCCTCTTACCTTCCTCCTCTGCACTGTTCCCGTGCTACTAGCAGTTTACTCCTCTGTGTGGAGCACAGTTAGGAGCACCGCCCTGCCCCCATAGTTCTGAGCCAGCTCCTTCTAATGAGAATCAATGGAGCGAGGGGGCCGGATCAGCGCTATGGGGGCAGGCCAGTGCTCCACACAGAGGAGTAAATGCTCCCAATACTTCTTTTTAGCAATTATTACAAAACTCTGCACTAGATCCTAAAAAGCTTTTAAATGTATAAACCTGCTGTTAGTTTCCGTTTAACAGTGCAGGCAGCAGAGTCTTCTGTATCTGTACATACGCCAGGGGCACTCGCCTATAGTCCAGCACCTGCGGATGGAGCACAAATGACTTAGGAAGCAGATGTATGGGTAAACGTCTTGACTTTCGTTATCTTATTTCTTGAAGATGAGGAGCCTGATGCCTGCAAGTGACTGCAGCCACCACTAGGGGGACTCAGCTGCTTGTGTTTTCATTTTATTCCCATAATAATTCCTTTATTTATATAGTGCCGACCGATACATACCTTCTCAATTTGGCTCCTGTCCCAACTAGGGCTCACAGACTAAAGTCGCTTATGTGTATAGATGTCATAGGAAACCGGGGTACACAGAGAAAACCTATGCAAACACAGGGAGAACATGCAGACTCCTTTAAGATGTTGGCCCAGTGCTGCAAGGCAACAGATTATAAAGATTATCAGAGGGGGCAGTCTGCGGGCAGTATGGATTATCAGAGGAAGCACTCTGCAGGCAGTATAGATTATCAGAGAGCAATCTGTGGGTAGTATAGATTATCACGAGGACGCAGTATAGATTATGAGAGGGGGCAGTCTGCGGGCAGTATAGATTATCAGAGGGGGCAGTATAGATTATCAGAGGGGGCAGTATAGATTATCAGAGGGGGCAGTCTGTGGGCAGTATATATTATCAGAGGGGGCAGTCTGTGGGCAGTGTACATTATCAGATGGGGCAGTCTGTGGGCAGTATAGATTATCAGAGGGGGGCAGTCTGTGGGCAGTATAGATTATCAGAGGGGGGCAGTCTGTGGGCAGTGTACATTATCAGAGGGGGCAGTCTGTGGGCAGTGTACATTATCAGAGGGGGCAGTCTGTGGGCAGTGTACATTATCAGAGGGGGCAGTATAGATTAGCTTCAGTGCCCGGTGCTGCTGCTTGTAGGAGCCGACACTCACTAGCAAATAATCATTTTATAACCCCATAAAACCCAATCTGCTAAATTTTAGAATAAGAGAAATGGTCTGATACTAGATGGTTTTTTGGGTATTGATCACGCTTTACCTAGATTAAATGTATGACGTGGAACAAAGAAATGCGCAAGACGTGATAATCTGTGCTTTTTTTCTACAGATCAAGCCCTGGGGAGAGCTTCCATGGCCGATAAAAACATATTTCATCCTGGCTATCATCTCCCTCCTCTGTGTTCTTGGCTTAACCATCTATAACCTGGTGCAACAGAGAAATGAAGATTCCACCGTGTCTCTTATACAGCTCATAGGAGTTGGTAAGTGCACAGGTAATCATGGTACACAGAGCCAAGATGCGCTCACTCTTTTCCAGTTAAGGCTGGGTTCACACGTTTGTGCTTATCAAGGGACTACTTTCTTGCAAAAACAGTACCACCCGTGTCCTCAGGTTGTGTGTGATATTACAATTTAGCTTATTCACTTCAATGGAACCAAGCTAAAAAAAACACTCTCAAATTGTGTACAGGAGAGGTGCTGTTTCTGGAAGAAAGCAGGCATATTTGTCTAAGCCTGGATAAACCCTTTAAGGCTGGGTTTACAGTTGACATGTGACTTGTGTGTTGTAATAGTGATGGAACATATTAAAACTGATATGTTAAATATAGAAATTGATTTGCATTGTGTAAAATAAGTGTCTACGGTTCCCTGCATTTCATACGTTTCAACTCATTTATTTTACTGTAAACAAAAGCTTAGTCAAGTACACTATGTTTTTTTTTTAATGTAAGTGTTTGGGATGTGAGTTGTACTGTATTGTATACAGAAGCATCTGCCTTTTAGCATTCGTGTATCCAGGTAAGTGATGCACCAGCCTTCCACGAGAGATAAAAGAAAATGGTATCCATCATGCCAGACACCTTCTTTCATTGCTTCATGATCCAGATAGGGATGCTCATGTGCAGTGGAGGATATGTAGAGGAGATATTCAGCCCCATACATAGCCGCAGTCTGACACCTCTCCATCATAGCTAGCAGGGACTGTTTCGGCAATGTGTGATACCGTAGTTAATCTGTGAGATGACACCAAGCGGCTAGTCTTCACTTCCCATACACATCGTGCAAATTATTGTCATATTGTTTAAATTTAAGCGATAATTGTTTCATGTAAATGCAGGAAACGATCAATCAACGAGAAATCGGTCATCACTCGTTTCATCGTTAATTGTTCGCTTTAATTCCACATTTGTTCACTAATCGTTCAGTGTAAGGGTCCATTTACACAGAAAGATTATCTGACAGATTATCTGCCAAAGATTTGAAGCCAAAGCCAGTAATGGATTTGAAAAGAGGAGAAATCTCAGGCTTTCCTTTATGACCTGTTCTCTATTTATAGTCTGTTCCTGGCTTTGGCTTCAAATCTTTGGCAGATAATCTTTCTGTGTAAATGGACCCAAATTCCAGATCGTTCCTTCATTTGCTGTGATCAGAGGGAGTAAACGATCGTTGTAACGAATGACAATCGCTCTGTCTAATATGCTGAGCAAATTCACGATAAGGCTAGGTTTACCACTACGTTTTTGCAATCTGTTTTTTGCAAAAAAAAAAAAAAAAAGATGAAAAACTGATGAAAAGAAACGGATGCAACTGTGCAAACGGATCCGTTTTTTTTATTTTTTTTTGACGGACACAAAAACGTGGTCGACGTCATTTTTGTGTCCGTCAAAAAAAAAACGGATCCCTTTTTTTTTATAATGGAAGTCAATGGAAAAAATGTATCAAAACAGATGCACACAGTTGCATCCGTTTTTTTCATCAGTTTTTCATCCGTTTTTTGCAAAAACGGATTGCAAAAACGTAGTGTGAACCTAGCCTAACAGTGAACGATCTTGTTTGCGATTGTTTATCATAAATCATTAAAAATCGCTTTGTCTAATTGGATAGCCCTGTTGCCAACTTCCTGGTTGTCTATCCTTTGGTTACCCTTGGTAGGTACTGACCACTACATACCGGGAACACCCCACCTACTGTTTTTGGGAGGTGCTCTGAGCCAGTCTGGGCCTTGTCATAGTCTCTCAGATCCTTACACTTTCCCATCAGTAGCAGATCAGAGTATTTCTACATTTATTTTTACAATAATGTATTGAACATAAATCTTATTGCCACATCTCGTGTTTCCTCATTTTGGAAAATAAAAGACTTAGGAGAGGCGGTCAGATAAGTCACAGACAGCCCCAGTCTATCTGCACTGCATATCCTGAGAACACTACAGCGCACAGAATGCAGGAAGATACCTACAGTCCTATGTAAGACCATAGGTGACACATTGAGATCACCATGAGTTATCCCTCCAACTAAACTTGGTTCTGCTGGATCTGCAATAAGAACTTCTGAGAATTTCTCACTATTACAGAAGTTGTAGATTATGGGGCAGTGCTTACGTGCTGTCCGCAGGATGTTCCGTCATTGCTTTGTGCAATATTGATGTTCTGCTGAAGGGACGACCTCAAACGATCTAGTATGTAACAACAAAATGTATATTCATTGTCCTGCGTACCTCCCTGCTGAGTTATTTTATATTACTATGTTGCCGCACTATTTTACCTGGGAGGTGGGGTTATAATAGCGCACCACAGGCACTTCAGGTATCATGACACCAAAAGAAAATACAGACGCCTACAAGTCAAACCAGTTATCATAGACTTTTATTTATAAGCCTCTGGTGCTGCCATATGTCCCAAACAAATACTTCTAGAGAGAAAACACCCTCCAGGTATAGGGTTTATTAGTCTTGTGTTATACAGTCAAATATGTGTGAGGACTGCTTCAGGGAGGCCAGGCTGGAAAAGAGAAAAAACATATACCAAAGCTACAGCAAAAGATGTATATAGCATGAGAGCCACCCAGTCTGTGCTTTGCCTGCAGATAGGGAGAGCTGAATTTCTAGACTGTATATTCAATATCCAATATATTCTTGCAAAACAAAAATGTCCGAAATGTAGTCTGACCAGTGGCCATTAAAGTGATTCACATGGGTGCGTGTTGTGCCTGTGTCAACTTACCGACATTAAAGTGCCCGTGTTCTTCTGAATAATAACACTATCATTACCCTGAACATAGTAGTGGCAAGGTTATAGCACCCCTCACAGTAGTAGTTACCCCTTATGTAATTGTTTCTCCTTAGTGCCCCAGCAGAGTAACAGTGCGCCTTTTTGTACCGTCACAGTAGTAGTTTAAAGAAACAATGCCCTCCTAAACACTTACAGTACCCTGTGCTGGTTCTGCACAGTAATAATGGCCTTTAAGTGTCCCTTTCTTGGTAAAAGTACTCCCCCTTAGTGCCCTCACTTTATGCCCCTACCTAAAGTGCCCTGTTAGTTGCCACAGAAATCAACTGGTGCCAAGAAGTACCAGAGATTTGTAATTTACTTCTATTAAAAAATCTTGAATCTTCCAGTACTTATCAGCTGCTGTATATCCTGCAGGAAGTGGTGTATTCTCTCCAGTCTAACACAGTAGTCTCTGCTGCAACCTCTGTCCATGTTAGGATCTGTCTAGAGTACTAGCAAATCCCCATAGAAAACGGCTCTTGCTCTCCAGACTGGGAAAAATACCACTTCCTGTAGGACATTCAGTAGCTGATAAGTACTGGAAGCCTTGAGATTTTTTTTTTTTTTTTATAGAAGTAAATTACAAATCTCTGGCACTTTCTGGTACCAGTTGATTTGAAAGAAGAAAAAATTGGTGAACAACCCCTTTAAGGGGCCATGTGTGCTTGGCAGCCTGCTTAAAGTGGTGAGCTTGGGGAGCTTCCTGCTATATCCTGCCAGATAAGAAATTTCCAGGGAGTCACCTTGACACAAGGACGCTCCTGCACTGTATGTCAAAATCAGATTATTATTAGGACTTACAGCGATATTGTTTCAGGTCAGGCCTAAATCTGACTATCACCCGGGCGGCTCCCCATGCCCCCCCCCCCCCCCCCCGACTCTTGCCTGCTCCTCCTCGCTTGCTGTCGGCACGTGTAATAGCGGTACGAGGAGCAAGCAAGCACTGTTCTGTCAGGTCGGCTCTCGCTTGCTCTCCACATTGCTCCGTGTAATGGGGGCTTAAAGTGACACTGTCACCCCCTTTGTGCATTCTGACTTCTCTACACAGGTGTAAAGGGTAAATTTAGCACTTTTTATACCTTATTTCATATCATACGTCATGGTGCTTGTTCAAGTAAAAAGTCATCTTTTATCAACTGCAGATTGTATTAAGTGTGTGTGGCCTCGTGGCATTAGCGCCACTTAGCCCTGCCCACAATGGCACAGTTGGTCCCGCCCCCTTGACGCCCATTGGTTGGCTGACGTAAAGGGGGTGTGGTCTAGACCTTACGGCCAGCCTGTTCCAGTGGTCGGCGAGGGGGCGGGGCCAACTGTGTCGTTGTGGGCGGGGCTAAGTGGCGCTAATGCCCCGAGGCCACGCCCACTTAACACAATCTGCAGTTGATAAAAGATGACTTTTTACTTGAACAAGCACCATGACGTATGATATAAAATAAGGTATGAAAACCGCTAAATTTACCCTTTACACCTGTGTAGAGATGTCAGAACGCAAAAAGGGAATAAAAGAAAAACATGGCCGTGTGTGTGTTTTAAAGTGCTGCTGTTTTTGAAAGTAGATGTGATTTATTTATTTATTTTTCTAATCCTAGATAATCCCTTTAACCCTTTGAGGACCAGGCCCAAAATGACCCAGTGGACCGCGCAAATTCTGATCTTAGTGTTTCCGTTTTTCCCTCCTCCCCTTCTAAGAGCTCCAGCACTTTCAGTTTTTTATCTACAGGCCATGTAAGGGCTTATTTTTTACAGGAATAGTTGTACTTTGTAATGGCGTCATTCATTTTACCATAACATGTATGATGGAATTCCAAATATATTATTTATGAAGATATAAATTGGTGAAATCGCAAAAAAGAATGCAATATGGTAACGTTTGGGGGGTTCCTGTGTCTACGTAATGCACTATATGGTAAAAGCGACATGATACCATTACTCTATAGGTCAGTCCGAACACAACCATATGCAGGTTTACGCAGATTCTCTAATGTTATATATTTTTTTTAAATGAAATCCTTTTTTTTGGCAATTAATTATAAATAAAATGGGACTATTGTGACGCTTATAAAGGTTTTATTTTTTCACCTACGGGGCTGTATGGGGTGTCATTTTTTCCGCCATGATCTCTAGTTTTTATTAATACCATATTTGTGAAGATCGGACGTTTTGATCACTTTTTATTAATTTTTTTATATATATAATGTAACATAAAATCGGTAATCCGCGCACTTTTTTCCCTCTTTTCGTGTACGCCGTTTACCGTTCGCAATGACGCTTGTTATATTTTAATAGATCGGACAATTCCGCACGCTACGGTATATTATATGTTTATCTATTTATTTATTTTTATATGTTTTATTTATATAATGGGAAAGGGGGGTGATTTAGACTTTTATTGGGGGAGGGGTTTTGGGGTAGTGTGTTAGTGTTTTTAACTTTTTTTTTTTTACACATTTGAAGTCCCTTTGGGGGACTTTTACATTCACTACTTGGATTTCTACACTGATGATTGCTATGCCATAGGCATAGCATTGATCAGTGTTATCGGCGCTCTGCTCATTGAGCCTGCCTGTGCAGGCTCAGTGACCAGAGCGCCGATCGGACCGCGCGGAGGCAGGTGAGAGAGCTCCGGCGGCCCGTTTTACCGATCGGGACCCCCGCAGTCACACTGCGGGGGTCCCGATCGGTAAGTGACAGGGGACTCCCCCTGTCACTTACACTTAAACGCCGCGGTCGCGCCGCGATCGCGGCGTTTAAGGGGTTAATGACACGCGGCAGCGCGATCGCTGCAGCGTGTCATTGCCGGTGAGGTCCCGGCTGCTCACTGCAGCCGGCCCCCACCTCCTATGAAGCGCGCTCCGCTCCGGAGCGCGCTTCATAGCGGGAATAACACCCATGACGTAAGGTTACGTCATGGGTCGTCTGGGGACAGACTTCCATGACGTAACCCTACGTCCAGGGTCGTCTAGGGGTTAAAGTGTCACTGTCGTTAAAAATTTTTTTGGCAGAAATCAATAGTCCAGGCGATTTTAAGAAACTTTGTAATTGGTTTTATTAGCCAAATCTGCCATTATCTGCATGTAAAAAACCTTTTCCCAGGCCCCCCCCTCCTCTCCTTTCTGTCATCCACTCCTCAGAATCAGGAAATCTCGACAGTTTTTTCATCAGTCGGATCCGTCTGGTCTATGAAGAGGGGGGGGGGGAGGGGGAAGGAGTGAAATTAGCAGCAGCTGAGAGCAGAGAACAAAGGATTGGGCAGTGGGGGAGATATTCAGCCCTAATTAGTGGTCAGAGAGGTCAGAGAGGTCAGTGGTGCCTATCGCAGGAGAGAGCCTGGGATGTGAATGTAAATTAACTCTTTGTTGTCCTGTTTTTGCTGCCTTTCCTTTCTCTCTCCATAGGAAAACCATGAAGACAGGGGGGAGAGCTTCAAACTGCTTTTTCATGATAAAAATGCATTTTCCGGCTAATAAACCCAATTACAAAGTTTCACCTGTACTATTGATTTCTGCAATAAAAATTTTAACGACAGTGACACTTTAAGGGCTTGTTCACTCCAGTATTGTGGCTTCCAAGGCACATATCCCTTGGCAACCTGTCAAAATACCAATCACAGACAAGCAGTTGCTCAATTGACTTAAAGTGTACCTGTCATTTGTAAGAACTTTTGACATGTCAAATGTTTTGATCAGTCCGGTTCTGAGTGTTCACACCTGTACCAATCGTGAGAAGACAGTGCTGCAGCACGTCCTCTCCCTACTCTGTGTAAGATAAATAGTCGGGCTCCATAGACTTTTTTTTTTTTCTTACACAGAGTGGGAGAGGACGCGCTGCAACGTGGTCTTCTTTCAGCTTGTTCTCACGATCGGTACAGGTCTAAACACTTACACCCGGACTGATCAAAACTTTTGACTTGTCTCTATGACATTAAGGGTACAAACCCACACACCGTATATGCAGCGTATTTACTACTGCGATATGCAGCAAATACGCAGCACATTAGATCTAAATAACTGAACACAACATCAAATCTTCACCATCACATCTGCTGCGTATTTGCTGCGTATTTGCTGCGTTTTTGCTGCGTATACGGTGTGTGGGTTCATACCCTAAGGGTATAAACCCACACACCGTATACGCAGCGTATTTACTGCTGCCATACGCAGCAAATACGCAGCAGATTAGATCTAAATAACTGAACACCGCTTCAAATCTGCTGCGTATTTGTTGCGTATCTGCTGCGTATACGGTGTGTGGGTTTGTACCCTAAAACATTTTACAAACTACAGTGACACTTTTTAAATGGCCCAAATGTGATCAGCGAGGGACTGTGTTGGGGTCGTTTTCTGAGCGTATACATGTTTTGTTTTCAATCAAAAGTGCAGCAGTCCGAGATAAAACTTGGATACCTCGGAAAATGAACCTAATCTAGTCATTGGCAGACAACATTTGGGCCATTTAGATCATTGGGACCCGTGCCTCCTTATGCTTATATACTTGGGCATCTTGAAAGTTTGCCAATTTACATGTTCTTGGAAGATACAATCCTGCCACGGCTCCAGCATATACACAGCTGCAGCATAAGTAGACCGCTCTGTTCATTGTGTAATGGCCACGCTGGTTACTGCAGCTCGGATCTGTACGGAGAATTTTCCCAGGACTGGATCCAGCTTTCCCCAGCACCTGGGGAGGAGCGGCAGACAGCTAAATGGCAGCCGGCAGATGAGCGGATTGCTGAGATAATGAAGCGATTCGCCTTGTTATTACTGTAAATTCTCTCATCTCTATTTCTTATTTTATTCACTTACTACCATAACAGAAACTAGCAATACATATGGTATAATATGGTAAAGGCGATCATTAGGTATAAGAATGTAAAGAACATAAAACTGTGTTGTGGCCTGAACAATGGTATATCACAGACTGAACATTGTGTAATATGGTTCTCAGTAATAGAAAGTACTAATCTATTTATCACTGTTCTGAATCTCACATAAATTACCTGGTAAGCAAATTCTTTATCTTTGGTGAATCTCCAATGTGCAATATTTAATCTTTAATATAGAATTAAAGGGGTTATCCAGGATTACTATAAACATAGTACTGCAGCTGCAGAGCTGCAATATCACACTGTAAATAAGGACTGGAGAGGAAAACCTGGAAAACCCCTTTAAGGAACGTCAGTTCTTTAATCTGTTTCTATGATCATCCAATTTGAATGAACAAGTGGTCTTATGATTAGGTAGCGGAAGGGATCTCCTACATTAAGCATACTGCTGTCCCTGTCCAGAAGAAACTTTTCAGGTTTCGTAGATATGTGCCAGAAGTTTAGATTTTTAATTTTTCAGTATGGTTTTTAGGGATTGAACGTTTTGATGACACACATTCCCTTTAAGGCCACTATTGTTTATTGTTCCATGAACGTGCATAGAGATAATGGTGTCGGTCACTTGCAGCGTCGCTCCCTGTTATAGATTTAGATCTTTAGGATCACATAACAGTTAATGGTGTAGGTGTTGTACCTTGGTAGTCATTGAAGGATTGTTCTAAATCTTTTTATCAGTGTTCTGCATCTACTACGTGTCTCGGGGCATCCTGCAAGAGAACCGCCAGGAACTCTTTGCCTTCGTGGTCTCCATCCTCCTGGAAATGATCCGATCAATCATCAACTTCAGTGTACTGTCCAAAGATGCGAAACCTGATATACAGGTGAGTCTTTTCTTCTATTTTGCTTTTAACCACATAGATCTGTCTGTATTGATGATTTTATCTCCTTAACATCAGTCTTATAATCAGTTTGTACTGTACATGCTATAATACGTTTCCTAGAAGATAACTCCACCTAGAAGTGAACGTTCTTTCTTAAGGATCTCCCACCTCCAACATTTACTTGTACCCTATTACACAAAGCGATCTTTGGCCGTATTCGTTTCGTGTAATAGAAACAATGTACAATGTTGGCTGATCGTTGTCTTTCAACATGTTGAAACATCAACGATCTAGTTAGGCTAGGTTCACACTGCGTTTTCAGCATCCATTTAACGGAACATTTTTTTTTAACGGTCAAAAAAGTAGTGTCAACAGTACTTTATTGTGCGTAAAAAAAAAAACGGATCTGTTTTTTTTTTATAATGGAAGTCAATGGAAAAATGGATCAAAAACGGATGCACACAAATGCATCCGTTTTTTGCAATCCATTTTTTGCAAAAAACGGATCCGTTAAACGGATGCTGAAAATGCAGTGTGAACCTAGCCTTAGCAGCGATATGCTGCCACCGCACCGTGTGGTAGGAGCGGCGACAGGAGACCACCGCTATCTTCTATGGGCTTCTCGGACTATCTAGCGATCACCTGGGCAGCTCCCCACAGCCCCCCTAGCTCTTACCTGCTCACTGCCGGCGCATGTAATATCGACAACAGTGATTGGGGAACGAGGAGCAAGCGAGTGCTGATCTGACAGGTCAGTGCTCGCTTGCTCCTCTGAATCGCCCTGTGTAATAGGGGCTTTTAGTTTCAGTGGATATTAAAGGGGTTATTTAGTTTACAAAAACATGTTTGCTTTCTTCCAGACACAGACCCTCCCCTCTCCTGTCTTCAGTTTGGGTGTGAGGTTTGGCAGCTCAGTTCCATTAAAGTGAATGGAGCTGAACTGTAATGGCACACACAACCTGAGGACAGGGGTGTTGTTTTTTTTTGTTTTTTTTTTCTTACGAGAAAGTAGCCATATTTTTTTGTAATCCTTGATAACCCCTTTGAGATGTTTCCCCTTCACGCAATGATAGGAAAATTGGGTTCTAGGTGACCAGTCCCAGTTACCTGTTTTGTAGGAATTAAAGGCTGTCGTAAAAGATAAAAGAAAAATCTGCTGTAAAAAGACAAAATAGACCTGGTTAGATTTGTAGAAGTTTTATTCAACTCCCAGTAACCCCTTGATCAGCTGATTAAAGGAGCCACAGCCCCCCAACTAGTGTTGCAACCTTTTTATTGTCTAACACAAGGATGGGGAAACTTCAGCCCTTCAGCTGTTGCAAAACTACAATTCCCATCATGCCTGGGCAGCCAAAGCTGAAGGTTCCCCATCCCTGATCTAACAGGCCCAACTTTGTACATTTTCAGTGGCTTAAGCCTAGTTCTTCTGCTCTGCTCTATTCACTTGCATAAGAATGAGACAAGGCAGCAGCTGGATATTGTATATTAGATCCCTGACACATTACTATATATAGTACCAACATTTATTGTACTGATTGGCAGGCTGTCCAGGGTTTTGGACCCCCCCCCCCCCCCCAAAAAAAAACTAAAAACTAATGCCAGCATAGGCCATAAATGTCTTCTGAAAAATTCACTAAATCTGCAGCATAATAGTCATTACTTTTAATTCCTCTTTCTTCACATTTTTGTAATGATCTGTTCTTTATTTTCTCTGCCCAGCCTCGATTCATAGTAATCCTGCTTGTCGGCCTCTTCCACGTGGTCTGTGCCCTGAGTCTGGTGTGGGGGCAGAATATGATGGCGTTCCGTGTGGGCGGCGCTCTAGAGAGTATCCAGCTGCAGTACAACATGTTGAGCCTTTGCTTCTCATTGCTTACCTTTGATCTGCAGGCACAGGTACTGAACTTATCATCACATCATCATTATTATTATCATATAGATAAATATATATGTATATATTTATATGATATTTGTCGTTTTCTTGGACATGAAGGTATATTCTAGCGATGTGCTATCGCTAACTGTGACGTGCATTTGTTATACATTTAGGGTTCGTCTCTTTTACCTTTCTTGCATAAAAGATGTTAGCTGGGTTCAGTTTAGGAAGCAATAAGTCTCCTCATACGTGAACTGACATTTATGTGTTGTCCTCAGGGGGATGTTCTTTAAAGATTAACATTTTACACATGGTTGATATTTGCTTGAAAAGTCACTTTCCAAACCAGTTTTACACTATGTGAGGGACTTTCACATACTGTCCTGCAGCGGCAGTCCTGGTCCTTGGGATCAAGCTTCAGCTCTTGGTCACATACTGGCTGTTTAATCTGCTGATGTGACAATATATCCTCGGCAATGCACAATGTGACAGACAGATAGTGAGAGAGTACAGTACTCTGTTCTGACAGGCGGCTCCATAAAGAATGAATAGAGCTGCAGGTCATGCTCTGACCCACAGCTCCATTCATAACAAAGAAGCTAGGGCGCCGATAGAGAGATGCCAGGGCAGCACGGAGGTCGGACCTTCCGCTGTCTCATCCTTGCCCCCTATCCTGTGGATAGGGGACAAGTAAATTTAAATTGAAAAACCCCCTTGAAGCTCCCTATACATCTTCTACTTCATAGGTATAAGTTGTATAGGGCTCTCCAGACCATTCACCGACAGATGATGTTGGTGGTGATAGGAGTCAGGCGTGATGGAAAAAATCTCTGCCTGACCCCTTTGTTTTTGGAGTGATAAGCCACAACCACAGCTCTCTGGCTGTGGCTTAATCCTCCCCTCCCCACAAGGATGTTCGTCTGTGCCAAACGTTCCGGTGTATGGGACGGGCGGTTGGGAGAGAATGGACAGCCGGACAGTCATTCGGCCATCAGTTATTGAAGTTGTATGGCCACCATTAGCTTTCCTATGAACAGATAAAACTAAGGTTATACCCGAAGTTTCTTCCCAACCTTCCAGAAACCAATTGTTTGTTAATGTAGTTCCCAAATAGACAAGTTAAGTCGGGCAAGATTTGTTGTATTCTGTATTAAAGGGGTTAATTTTTGTACATTTAAAAATGTGCAAAAGAATTACTTGCCTGCTGTCAGTCGCTTGCCAGTGCTAATTCAATGGTCCATGAAACGAAAGATTCCATCCACGGCTTCAATAAAATTATGGTAGCTTTATTGGGACATCACAAAACAAAAAAATAAAAATAAAAGATAAAAACACGCCGACGCGTTTCAGGGTTAGAACCCCTTAATCATGGCAAATCTATGTGGGTAACTTACAGGTTTATATGTGTATGGAATATGATGAACCGCCTCGGGATAGACACGCCCCAGACAAAGGAGAACGGGAGCACCTGTTCCGAGTAAGGTCACATGATGGTCACATGTTAATGGTCATGTGGAATGGATGGATGAATGGAATCTTTAGTTTCATGGACTTTCCGGGTTGCGGCCCGCAATACAGCCAGAACGTGCTTCACTTCCAGGAGGTCCACACACACCTGCGCTAATTGTGGCTATCAAGGGTGAGCTGACATATTCTCCTTTTATGCTAATTCAATGGTACCAGTCCCACTGCCAAGCACTTCCTTCTTGCACGCTTAGAGCCCTATTCCACCGGACGATTATCGTTCGCATAATCGTTAATGATTTCAAACGACCACTATTGCGAAAGACCTGAAAACTAATTTCCATGGTACGATAATTGTTACTTATGATCGTATTTGCGATAGTTTTTTCTTCGCTATTTCTTCGCTATTGCGTTCGTATCTACTGCGAATGACTGAACGATGTCTTATTCAATGCGAACAATTTGCGAACGAGCAACGATAAAAATAGGTCCAGGTCTTATAAAGCGGTCTAACGATTTAACGATAATCTGAACGATAATCGTCCGGTGGAATAGGGCCCTTAGGCCTGTCAGTGTAGCACGGTCTCTGGCAGGACCCAATAAGTGTACCTCATGGTCCTGTTTTGGGAAGTGGGGTAAAAAAATTAGGTGAGGTGGAAGTCCCGTAATGACCCCCATATCTTAGGCAGGAGAGCTGGAGGGCTGTGAGTTTGAGACAGACATGTGATCTAAGGGGGCTGTTGGAGCTATGTTACAGTGGCACATGGCATGGTGTCAGACTGGAAAGAATACACCACTTCCTGCAGGACATACAGCAGCTGATAAGTACTGTGAGACTTGAGATTTTTAACTAGAGGAAAATTACAAATCTATATAATTTTCTGAAACCAGTTGATTTGAACGAAAAAGATTTTCGCTGACGTACCCCTTTAAACGATTGTCTAAAATAGTTTATTATGTCTGGGGTCGAAGTGATTTTCTATTGGGGGGACAGCTGAGTCTTCCCGATAGTAGTAAGTCCTTGTACTGAATAGTAATGTCACAATACCAGAATTTTGAGTTCGATACCAATACCAACTTTTTTTTTTCAATGCTCGATACCAATTCGATACTTAATAAATTATATATTTTTTTAAAAAACACAAGAGTAGAGATCCCCCCCCGACTGTCAGGTCTGTACGAACCATATTACTTTATAAATAAAGTTTCCATTATTTAAAATAAATGTTCTTAAAAAAATAGCCCTATTCTGATTCTTAACATGGCTATGGGGAAATCTGTGGTTTTATTTAGTACCACGTTTTTATGTGGAACTGATTTTGGTGGTTTCTCCGCTTGCACCATTTACCGTGCGTCATCAGGAAGGTGATAATCTTATAATATGCACAATAACACTTCAGCTATCAGGGGGGATGATGGGAACTGTAGTCATGTGATACACCCTTTGGCTATCAGGGGGATGATGGGAACTGTAGTCATGTGATACACTTCAGCTATCGGGGATGATGGGAACTGTAGTCATGTGATACACTTCAGCTATCAGGGGGATGATGGGAACTGTAGTCATGTAAAACATACTTCAACTATCAGGGGGGATGATGGGAACTGTAGTCATGTAATACACTTCAGCTATCAGGGGGGATGATGGGAACTGTAGTCATGAAACACACACTTCAGCTATCAGGGGGATGATGGGAACTGTAGTCATGTAATACACTTCAGCTATCAGGGGGATGATGGGAACTGTAGTCATGTAACACACACTTCAGCTATCAGGGCGATGGTGGGGGTTGTAGTCATGTAACACACACTTCAGCTATCAGGGGGATGATGGGAACTGTAGTCATGTAACACACACTTCAGCTATCAGGGCGATGGTGGGGGTTGTAGTCATGTAACACACACTTCAGCTATCAGGGATGATGGGGGTTGTTGTCATGTAACACACACTTCAGCTATCAGGGGGATGATGGGAACTGTAGTCATGTAACACACTTCAGCTATCAGGGGGGATGATGGGGGTTGTAATTGAACTATTCCAGCTGGATTCGGGCGGCAGAGTAATGTGCAGGCTACCGCCCCCCTCCCACTTCCCTTCACAGTCGCAGCCAGGCCGACCTTTTCTTCACCCCCCACATTGCTGATGCCAGCCCCGGTGATGTCCTGACGGCCCGGCCTCACAGCTACCTCCTGTCAGATCTCCTCCTCGCCTCCCCCACCTCCAGCCTTCTCCTGCGTTCTCCTCTCCCGGACCGTGCAGCTCTCAGCCGCTCTCCTCCCTCTCCTGCCGCCGACCCTGTGCTGCCCTTCTGCCCTTGTCAGACACTCACCGACCCAGCTGTGTCTCATGCTCGGTGACTGTGGAGGGGGGGGAAGGTCCTCATCTTAGCCCATAGGACCCGCAGTGGCACACACGTGTTCCGGGGCTGGCGATGTCAGAGGCAGGAGCGGCGACCTAAAATTTGCCGGCGGCAGCTGCATGGTAGGTAGATGATCTGGGCCCGAGTGAGCATGCAGGTTCCCGGGTCTTTGTTCGCAGGGGTGGCACAGAGAGAACATGACAGGCGCTCAGGTAGCCGCCTGTCATGTTCTCGGCACTATATGTTAAACTACGCTATTTTGTAGTTTAACATAAAGTATCGATACCAGGAAATCCTGGTATCGAACCATTTTTTTGTCCCGAAAATCGATAGTAGTATCGATTTTTCGGTGCATCGTGCATCCCTAGTACTGAATATGGTGCTTACGAAACGTTTCCAGTAATGTTACAAAACAGTAGAAAATAAATACAAAGGCTATATGATACATTCGAACCCCGTCACCTCCTATAACAACCTGTCAGGTGATCACGACTGCCGGCTAAACTCTGCATTCTTCTGAATAATAACATGGCCTCATCCAGATCGGCTGGGCTGCAGGCATACCTTGGGTGTGTAACGTGTCTGTGTGCATTCCCCGGGCTACAATGTGTCAGCTTGCCCTCACAATGTATTCTTATTTGGGTTGGTTTCCCACAGAATGGAATGCATTGACGTTTTGCTAGAAGACTCGATATTTCTGGTTGTTTTTCTTGGCGCATAACACAGTGAAACCGATATCGCTTCTATTACTGTTATCAAAGACAGTGACAGTGGTCTAGGTATAGGCCAGGTATGGGGAACCTCCGGCTGTTGCAAAACTACAATTCCCAGCATGCCTGGACAGCCAAAGCTAAAGGTTTCCTATCCCTGGTATAGGGAGTAAAGAATTTGAAGTCATACCCAGAACTTGGTCCTGAGGAAGCCCAAAGACCACTTTTCTACATAACACACCAGCATTATAACCCTGTTATTTGGGGTCCAGCTGAATGTTATTCTATTGTCTCCTCATCCATCTTTCCCAGGCTACCTTGACAAGACACGTCAAACTATTAAGATAGTGTAAGGAACAGATTTACTTGTAAAGGGGTTATCCAGCATTAGAAAAACATGACCACTTTCTTCCAGAGACAGCTCCACTCTTGTCACCAGTTCAGGTGTGGTTTGCATTTAAGCGCCATTCACTTTAATGGAATTGAGTTGCAAAACCGCCGCACCTGAACTGGAGACAAGAGTGGTGCTGTCTCCGGAAGAAAGTGGATATGTTTTTCTAATGCTGGATGATCTCTTTTAAAGTGTCTCACTGTTGTATTTTTTTTTTTTTTTTTTGCAGAAATCAATAGTCCAGGCGATTTAAAAAAAAACAACTGTGTAATTGGGTTTATTAGGCAGATCTGCCATTATCTGCATTCAAAAAGACTTTTCTCAGCCCCCCCCCCCTCTCTCTCATTCACTGCTCATTATCTGGAAATCTCGACTCTTTACATCAGTCGAGCCATGTGTAACCTATGGAGAGGGGAGGGGGAAGGAGGGAGATTAGTCGCCAGCAGAGAACAAAGGATTACACAGTGGGACCTGTGTGAAAGCCACTATTCAGAGGTCAGAGAGGTCAGTGCTGACTTCAGAGGAGATAGCCCGGTGATGTAGTTGTAAATGAACTCTTTGTTGTTCTGTTTTGGTGCCTCATCTCCCTCCACCCCTCCCCTCTCCATAAGAGAACCATGAAGACAGGGGGGAGAGAGCTTCAAACTGCTTTTTCATGATAAAAATGCTTTATTCGGCTAATAAACCCAATTACAAAGTTTCTTAAAATCGCCTGTACTATTGATTTCTGCCAAAAAAATAAAAAAATAAAAAAATTTAAAAACAGTGACACTTTAAGGATTGTGTGAGTACTTTGTGACAAGCTGCTCAGCATGAACAGTGCCCATTCTAGTTGTCGTCCAGCTTTCCAGGAACTTAGAAACTACTTTTTAGTAACTTGACGGAAGATAAAATCACTTGGCATCATCCCTCCTATAAATATAATCTCTATTTCCATCACATTTCCGCTCCCTTCCTTGGTAACTGTGCAGTTTTCTACTTTGCAAGGTTACATTATATTACCTCACCAATAAGGAGAAATCATAGTTTATCATCCTCATCGGACATCAGGAACGTGTCAGCCATTATAACCGGCGGCGCTGTTGAATCGGAGGCCTCCAAGGTGCCGTAAAGTGGCGGAGGTTCTTTGAGTCCCTGTTTCTAAGACAAAGGAAGCTGGACTAACACCATTACTGAGCCCTGGGCCTGGGGTCAGGGAGGAACAGATTAGTTGAGCTAAAATGGAAAGAAATAGCTAAAAATTGACTCGTCCGCTTCCTGGGATGTATAATGGCGTAATGTACTTGGCCAGCTCATCAATAATTCAGCCATTTCTGTGAAGTCTGGATGTTGCTTTTCTGCAGCTTTTGACACCTTCCATTGAATACAGTCGATACCCTAGAAATTACAGTACGTCCTGTTACCTGGATTATTTCTATCTTCCACCATTTCTTATACATACATCTTCTGAGGGATCTCAACACTTTTGTGGTTTTTTAGCTATATTTATAGACCTCATTATTGAGTTTCAATTTAACACGGATGACTTGGAATCGGGACGCAGTTGTCTTTCCAGAGCTCAACATTTTAGAGGCGATCATGTTATCGACCTAAAGTTCTACTAAATTGGGGGAGATTTCTGTGAATTTATAAAAAAAAAAATTTAAAAAGCGGACAGTCTGTTGCTCATAGCAACCAATCACAACACCGCTTTCTTTTCTTAGTCCTCTCTTAAAAATTAAAAAGTTGATCTTGCTACTATGGGCAACAGACAGCGATCCTAAGTCTAGCTAACTTCTTCCAAGCAGATCACTGAGGGTTGCTATGGGCAATAAGGCTGGACAGTTTTGACCGTCACATCACATAAGACATAAAGGACATCAGCTCACCGTTTACACTTATCCAGTAGATGTGGTGCACCCAGGTGGGAGCGATGTGGATGTATAGTGCGGGCCGTCACTCAGTATATTCAAGATAGGAAAGTCCAGTCCACAGCTCCATAAAAAGTTGAATTTTTATTGTAATTCCATATTAAAAAACATGCCGACGCGTTGTGGGGAGAGCACCCCCTTAATCATGGCAAAGGTCCAGCTTTATATACATATGAGGTATGGTGCCTGGACAAAGGAACGCTCTAGATTAGGGGAATGAACCTTCAGCCGACCACATGACTCATTCACAAAAAATGGCAGAGGAAAATACAAGGATTCTTGTAAAAAGTACAAATCATGTGCTCAATATACAAAGAATCAGTTTTATAATATAACCCAAACGGGAACCTTGTGTTCATGGCGAGGATCCAGCACGCCTCTCTCTTTCATAGAAGGTGAATCCAGTCACCACCCTGCCGGGGCTTGTTAACCTTTTCCATTCCAAGTAAGTATTCTATTCTATTCCAACAAGTAAATTAGAAACATCCCCCTGGTGGCATTCATGGAAATGTTTTGGGAGGCCAGATAACAATTTTTTTATGGAAGGATGCTGAACAGGAGCGTGCATCTCTTATATGTTCTTTGATCCTAGTTTTAAGTTTCCTTTTAGTGGATCCAACATGTTGAAGATTGCACGCAGTACACTGAGCCAAATATACTGTGTAAGGGCCAGTTCACACTGAGTAAACACCGCATAATTCGGCGGCGGAATCCCGCCGTGCTCAGTGTGCTGCTGTAAGTGAATGAGAGGGCGCACGCTCCTCCGCTGCCTCTCCTCTCTGCTGAAAGAACTAACATGTTACCCCTTTGAGCGGAGAGCGGCGGCTGCGGACGAGCGCGCATCCTCTCATTCACTTACTGCAGCACACTGATCATGGCGGAAATTACACCTTGTTTACTCAATGTGAACTGGCCCTAAGTGGTAGAGCAATTTATAAAAGATCTAATCTTGTATGCTCGTTCTGTGTTGATTGAACTGAAGAAAGTCTGATTAGGTACAAATTCACACAGAGGACATCTAGCATTTGCACACCTGTAGCCACCAACCACAGAGAGCCAGTTTTTCTTTTTGGTTGTGTTTCTCTGCTGTGTTAATAGCACTAGAAACAATAGCTTTGGCTTCGGCTGTCCAAGCATGGTGGGAATTGTAGTTTTGCAACAGCTGGAGGGCGGAAGGTTCCCCATGCCTGCACTATAATAAGAATATATTATGTGACATGGGGCTGCATTGGTATAATGGAAGCTGAATTACTTTCTATGTCTCTTCATGTATTTGCAGCTCTGCCTTACAGTCTTGGTCCTGTTTTCGGGCTTGTATGAAATCTCTACCCTTCACACCATCATACTTGTCATCGGGCTGGTCTGGGCCTTTCTTAAAGTCATTACTGGTATCCTGGCAGTAAGTATTCATACTTTACCCACTTCCCTGTGTATATATATATATATATATATATATACACAGACTCCATATACATCCTCTATGTAAGGAGCGCTGTTATTACGGTTGTTCTAGATAAAATTCACATGTACCACATTCGCAGCGGACTTCACACTGTGAATTTCGCTGCAATACAGTATGTGTGCATCCACCCTTAGGGTGCGTTCACACCTACAGGATCTGCAGCAGATCTGCAACAGATTTGATGCTGTGTTCAGTTATTTTAATGAAATCTGCTGCAGAAAATCAGCTGCAGATCCTGTAGGTGTGAACGCACCATTAAGGGGTCTTCCCATCTGTGCTTAGTATCCCACATCCATACATAAATCTGTTCATATTTATTTCCTACCAGATTATAAAAGAATTGAAGCCTCTTGTGTGGATATTTGTGCTACAGAACCTTCCTGAAGTGGCCTATCTAGTGTATCTTCTGTACAAGGTACTGTGACTTATCTATTGTGTCCGTCGTTTGACATGTGTCGATGTTCTGTGCTTAATTGTAAGAAAATATGGAGATCCTTTCCCCCGCTTCCTCTGCACTTGCCGCCTTTGATCCCCTGCCACCCACGGAGCTCCAGTTCCGCAGCGCAGTACCTATGGAGTCAAAGTAGACAGGTGAAAATGCTTGCTTAGCCAATCAGTAACTGCAATACAACACACTCCTCCAGCAGTACCAAACAGCACAGTACAACATACTCCTCCAACAGTACCAAACAGCACAGTACAACATACTCCTCCAGCAGTACCAAACAGCACAGCACAGTACAACATACTCCTCCAGCAGTACCAAACAGCACAGCACAGTACAGTACAACATACTCCTCCAGCAGTACCAAACAGCACAGTACAGTACAACATACTCCTCCAGCAGTACCAAACAGCACAGCACAGTACAGTACAACATACTCCTCCAGCAGTACCAAACAGCACAGCACAGTACAACACACTCCTCCAGCAGTACCAAACAGCACAGCACAGTACAACATACTCCACCAGCACTACCAAACAGCACAGCACAGTACAACATACTCCTCCAGCAGTACCAAACAGCACAGCACAGTGCAATGCAACATACTCCACCAGCAGTACCAAACAGCACAGCACAGTGCAATGCAACATACTCCACCAGCAGTACCAAACAGGACAGCACAGTACAACATACTCCACCAGCAGTACCAAACAGCACAGCACAGTACAACATACTCCTCCAGCAGTACCAAACAGTACAGTACAGTACAACATACTCCTCCAGCAGTACCAAACAGCACAGTACAGTACAGTACAGTACAGTACAACATACTCCTCCAGCAGTACCAAACAGTACAGTACAGTACAACATACTCCTCCAGCAGTACCAAACAGCACAGTACAGTACAACATACTCCTCCAGCAGTACCAAACAGCACAGTACAGTACAGTACAGTACAACATACTCCTCCAGCAGTACCAAACAGCACAGCACAGTACAACACACTCCTCCAGCAGTACCAAACAGCACAGCACAGTACAACATACTCCACCAGCACTACCAAACAGCACAGCACAGTGCAATGCAACATACTCCACCAGCAGTACCAAACAGCACAGCACAGTGCAATGCAACATACTCCACCAGCAGTACCAAACAGGACAGCACAGTACAACATACTCCACCAGCAGTACCAAACAGCACAGCACAGTACAACATACTCCTCCAGCAGTACCAAACAGCACAGTACAGTACAGTACAGTACAACATACTCCTCCAGCAGTACCAAACAGCACAGTACAGTACAACATACTCCTCCAGCAGTACCAAACAGCACAGTACAGTACAACATACTCCTCCAGCAGTACCAAACAGCACAGTACAGTACAACATACTCCTCCAGCAGTACCAAACAGCACAGTACAGTACAACATACTCCTCCAGCAGTACCAAACAGCACAGTACAATACAACATACTCCAGCAGCAGTACTGAACAGCGCAGTCTAATACAACATACTCCTCCACACAGCACAACATACCTCTAAAAGTACCAGAATCATAGTACAGCACATCCCGCTGTACCAAGCAGCACAACATATGTGTCTAGTAGTACCAAGTACCACAGTGCAGCACAGCATACGTGTCTAGTAGTACCAAGTACCACAGTGCAGCACAGCATACGTGTCTAGTAGTACCAAGTACCACAGTGCAGGACAGCATACGTGTCTAGTAGTACCAAGCACCACAGTGCAGCAAATCAAGAGCGCTAAGACTACCTAAAGCTATAGTTCCCTCACCAACCAGTGCCAACAAGTGGCAGCTCTAACCTAGGGTGTACAATAAAAGGGTTTAGCTAGCTTGCAGCATGTATTTTGCAATGAGCACTATATGGAGATTAGGTTGAAACTTACACAAAAGCTGGATATGTCTGAACAGGCGTTCCCATACATCTGCCTTAGGAATGTGTTCAGACACCTGTCACCTTTCTCTATTCTATTTCTATACGCTCCCAGTTTCACTACAGAAACCAGTAGAACACCTATGCTTCCAGCCATAACAATGACAGGATGCTGCTTACCAGTCACCAGCAGTGCAGTACACAATGTTCACCACAAGCCTTTCCCACTGGTTACTGTGTCATCTTTACATGGGATATTCAGGCCAAAGTGTTGATAAGAATAGCCGAATTGTGTTACTTGTGTTACTTGTCCAGCACTGGCCCTATAACATGTTCTGTGGTTTTCCTGTGCTTGTCCTCCATGATGTGTGTGTTAGAGGGTCCTGGGAGTTGGCCTTGTCCATCATGTTGTAGTAGGGTCCGTTCACTTCCTTTGTGCTTCTCTATCAGGTGGCGGTGGAATGGGGCGCTGGCGGCTCCTACACACTAGAAGCTGCCGCTGTGATGGGCTCCATCATCTCTGTGGCTATTAAATCTGTGCTGTTCTGGTCTCTGTACCGCGTGTATCGGAGCTTCGGCCAAGGACTAAGAGAGAGAAGTAAGTGTGATCTGTCTTCTATGTGTATGTACAAGCGGGTGTGAAGCTGTGGGAACTTTGTAAAGTATGAGAACTAGATATATGGGAGTACAATGGGAAAAATGCACACCGGCCCCTCATCCTCAACTACTACCTCCATCTTATATGTATGCATAATGCTGTCCAGAAGTTCTTTGAATCAGTCTATGTACTGTATTAGACATTAGTATAAAAGAAAACTATTACTCCTTGTAGGCGTCAGGCTATGAATTCAAAGTAATGGCAGCCTATCAATAAGGTCATCGGTCTACAGCAGGGATGGGGAACCTTCGGGCCTCCAGCTGTTGCAAAACTACAATTCCCATCATGCCTGGACAGCCAAAGCTTTGCTTTGGCTGTCCAGGCATGATGGGAATTGTAGTTTTGCAACAGCTGGAGGGCCGAAGGTTCCTCATCCCTGGTCTACAGAATTGACAGACAAGCATTGCAATTGTACTGCTGTGAAAGTCCATAGTACTTTCAGTAGCTAAAACATGTCTGCACACTTCGATTGAGTCCTAGCTACCCTTTTTTTTCCATCTTGACAAGTTCCGCGCTATCTGCTTTTCCATGCCAAGACAATAGGATCAGCTGATACATGAGCATTTGCTCCTTTGTTGTCTGATCGCTGGTCTGTTATACAAGGCAACATCTGCCTGTTGTGTATGTATAACACCCAAAGCTTCTATGTCTAGGGATCTGCTATGAGTGTTGACAGCTCTGGTAGATCAGCACAGTAATAAACATGTGTTTTCAATCCTATACAGTGTTTTCTTCCTATGGAAGGATTGATTCCTAAAAGCATTGAGCGATAATTCTGGAAGACCTTGTTGACCTGCCAGGACGGACTGTTGTAATCCTGCCATTATGGAGGTGGGAGGTAACGTGTAGCCTCGCTGCGCACTCCGGAGCCGTCTGTCAAAGGGAAGAATCAGCTTTTAATCGCCAAACCCTTGAGTTTTCCTCTTTCCACTACTGCAGCACATTGCAGCCACTTTCTGTACTTCTTGTACTGTTTGCACTGGCCTGTGCCATAGATTTGTCTTTGAACATTTGCAGTTTGTGATCTACATGCATCACTGGGTAACAGCAGATTACGTTGCTTATATGTAACATAACATGGTAAGTACGTAGTCCTCCATACATACTGATCTGCATTCACAATTAATTGCTATTAGTGACATTTGCTGACACTTGCTCAGTCTCTGACCCATCATATCCTTTGCTGTACTGCATTCTGGGAGATGTGATGCTGCTGTGATGGTGTCGGCATATCTCCCAAGAGGCAAAAAAGCAAAGTGGGCTATAACCTATACCTGGCTTGGATATCCTATGTTGCAGAATGTGAATTGGTCTGTTTAATCTATATGCATTGCCGACATGGAGAGCTCTCCTATGACTTGAGTTGAGTGGATGTAGGTGAGAAAGAGGACCTGTCATGTCCTGGACAACCCATTAAAGAAAATCTATATCATGTTTAGAGCTGAGGACATGGACATATAGCTGATGGGTATCATTTGTTATAGCTCCCTGTTTACAAAGTTATAAAATCGCGTTTTTCTTCCAAACTCAAGTGTCAGAGGTAGTTCTAAATCTGTATCATGTACGTCTCTTTGATTCCCCACCTGTCCCTGCTTGGCTTCCATCTTTGAGCCCTATACATCAATGATGCAGGGCAGAGAGAGGTAGGGGAGGGAAGAGGAGTGCATGCTGCTTCTCAGTCTGCCCTCTGTGATCCTTGAGCTTAGAAGGAAAACATTTTTTTATAACTTAGTTGGTATAACCTTACTGGTCTCTTAGCTGATAGCTGTTAGTAAGGTTATAAAATCATATTTTCCTGCCAATCTCAGGTGTCAAAGAGGTGCTGCCGAGCTGCAGCATGCCTGCTTCCTCCCCCCAGGTTTCTGTCCCTGAGTCCTGTACTTCAGCTATGCAGGGCAGTGAACGGTAGGGGAGAGAGGAGGCATGTATACTGCTGCTCAGAATGCCCTTAATGGCTCTTAAGCTTATAGGAAAAACATGATTTTATAACTTTTAACAGCCATCAACTAAGAGACAGGCATTACTTATGTTATCACTTATCTGCAGCAGCTCTGAGCATGATATAGAGTTGATAGATTCCCCTAAATATAGTCACCACCTAGTGATTGCTATGTGGACTATCATTTCTGCTATATAGCTTGCACATTTAACTCCACTGTCTTTACCTCCTTAGGATAATGAATATTAGTATTGCCATTTCAAGTAGTTTACATTTGCACCTACACAGTGGTTCTAAGCCATCTCTACATGGATCCATATGGTCCCTGCACTTCCACGCCCGCTTGTCCTAATGTTGTGTAATCTCTGGTTGCAAGGGACAAACTACCTAACAACCCCATCTGGAAAGCTGGTGTCCAGGGGTCCCACAGCAATGAGCTGATTGTTGGGGGTGATCAGTGCACAACCCTATTTTATAGCAATTTAAAGGACCAGAACATGTGCTGTGTAGCTATCAGATGTAGCCTGGCACCATTCATACATGCCTTCATTTGCAGCATAATGTGATTGAATCAAGGGCTCGAGAGTGATGGATGTTATATATGTGTGACTGTTCTGGATGCGCAGCCTGTTTTATATACTAAGAACAGAGTAATATAGACATCAGAGTAGGATGCTCCGCAGTGCAGCCTCTGATATATAGGCTATAAGGGATATATTGTATTTTTCCATACAGAGAATTGCAGTCACTAATCTATGGTTTGAAGCTTAAGATTTTGTGTGTGTCCTTTGTTATAATATTCCTGAGTAGGGATACTCGCCAATGGAAACGCTTGGTGGATTGTTGTCACATTGTTTCATTGACAGGCAGTGTAATATGTGACCACAACATGGCCGTTCTTACTAGCTTGTGTACTGTATCTTCCATACTTATTATGTTTATGTGTTTTTATAACCTGTAAAACAGAAATATATGAGAGGTTATCCAGTCTAATTAAACTGATGGCCTGTCCTCAAATTGCCGCTTGCATGGGACAACGCGGCAGTGTCTTGCACCATTACTACTAATAGTACGGCATTGCAAGAAGAGGCTGCAGCCCACAAGCACCAGCTGGTCGGCTGGGGTGCTGGGAGTCGGACCTCAGTGATGGCCTGTTCTGAGGTTAGACCATCCACTTAACTAGGCTGGGAAACCCGTTTTAATATGAAGTATTTTCTGTAAGGGCGTTCTATATTGCCACCATTATACCTCCCATTGAATCATGTTAAGTTTTGGTACATCTGGCAAAGCTGCTTGACAACTCCTAAAAGTCAGGTGAGTTACAAGAAATTTTAAATGTCCTATAATAAGAATAGAGACTGGTGTAAAGTAAAACAGTAGCCATCAGAGGCCTTCTTTAACTATAGGACTGCCATATTCAGATGGTTTGATTCTGATTGGTCGCCCGGCTTCTCCATTGTTACTTGCACTCATTTGTATCCGTAATCTTTGTGTTATGTCACATTGTCGTCCTTACAAATACGATTCGTTTATTGCCAAAGCTTTAAGGAAAAACCTAATGCCCGAACTGTGACTAATGGCTGTATGACGTAATGGGATATATATATTCATTTTTATACAATCTGTATGTTTTTAATAAAATTGCTGTTGTATTGCAGACAATATCTTGGCTATGACTATCATCCTCGCTGAGAGAAAGATAGGTTTTTAGGTTTTGTCTTCATCTGTAATATTTAGTTGTCCCTGAGATAGTAGGTAGAGACATAGACTAGCTGCTATTATGTCTCCCATACACCGCACATACAAGAGGTCTTGTCCCCCTATATCTCTGTAGCACACCATTAGCAGAAGCATGGAGGACATTATAGGGAAGTACTGAGTAGTCAAAGCTGTAAATCCAGCCAACACTTACAGAAGATATTAGCAGTCTATATCTATCCATTCTCTGCCCCTTTCCCCAGATATCTGTGGGTGTCATGTAACCTTAGGCTGCATTCACACGTTCCGTGACGTTGTCTGTGACAACGGATCAGTGATCATGGATAACTTTATAGCTCATTGCTTTCTATTGAAATATTCCGATGGTGTTTTTTCACAGATCCATAATCTGTTGTGTCAAGAAAATAGGACATGTCATAACTCGGACGAGATCAATGAAAAGATTCCCCTATAGAAGTTTATAAGATCCGTGTTTTTAAAGGAGTGCAACGGATCTGACATTCGTGTACACCTGTGCAAAACACAGATTTGATGTTATCAGAGTTATTTAAGAAGCTTTAAACAGATCCTTGAAAAACATAAACATGGATGCAAAATGGATTTTTTTTCACTGATCACGGGACGAGACGATTATCGGTCGGATAATTGTTAACGATAAACAATTTTTACCTTTAAAATTACTGCTAACATCCCTTTAACTACTGTAAGTTTACTTCCAGCCACGAGTAGAAAATGTAATTTTAGATGACAAAAAACAGCTGATCAGCACCAGAGACGATCAGCTGATCATCCTAGCAAATGTATTTTCAACATTGTTGCCTGTGGATATTGTCTGTAATGACATCTACACTTGCACATACATAGTCTTCCTCCCGCATCTCTGCTGCCCTGATAAACAGATCAAACTACGTGTACAGTATAGATTAGAAAGAAGCAGCTATTGAGAAACAAAAGCAGTAGAACCTACTATACGGAATAGCTTGGGGTTGTGAAAGTTTAACAGAACTGAATCCTCCCCCAGTCCATGGTGCTTTCCCATAATCCCTTATGATATGTGGTAAAGCTGCATGATACTTATTAAAGGGGTAGTTCATAATAAAATTTCTTTATCAACTGGTACCAGAGATTTATAACTTCTATAAAAAAAAAAATCTCGTCTTACAATACTTATCAGCTGCTGTATGTCCTGCAGGAAGTGATGTATTCTTTCCAGTCTGGCGAGCACAAGATGTTTTCTTTGGGGATTGGCTACTTCTCTGGACAGTTCATGTCATGGACAGAGGTGGCAGCAGAGAGCACTGTGTCAGACTGGAGATAATACACCACTTCCTGCAGGACACACAGCTGCTGATAAGTACTGGAAGAATTGAGATTTATTTTTACAAAATCTCTTAACTAACTACCTCTTTAAAGGGGTACTCCAGCGGAGGGGGCTATTTTGGGATCTAGCCAGGGAGGAGGTGGCGGAGAGAAAAGACGTCTACTTACCTCCCCGGATCCAGCGGCGGGTCCCATATTGCGGCGCTCCGGTGCCCGGCCACTTCCTAGTGTCTGACGCGAGCTCGAGATGTGACAGTAACAGAGGTGGGATCTGGGCGGACTTGAAACAGAGCCCGCCTCTGTCACTGACTGGCTGAGCGGACTTGAGACGTCATGTCTCGAGCTGACGTCTGACACCAGGAAGCCACCGGGGACCGGAGTGCCGCGATACGGGACCCACCATTGGATCCTAGGAGGTGAGTGGACGTCTTTTCTCTCAGCCACCTCCTCCCTGGCCAGATCCTAAAATAGCCCCCCCCCCCGCTGAAGTACCCCTTTAATGTCCTTCCTCATTAGGTTGTATGTCCCTTGCCCTATTTTCCTACAAGAAATGGTAATCACTACAATTTTACTGTACAGCAGTTGATGTATGTAAGAAAATAAATCTAATCTAAGTTAGTTCATAGGGCAAAGAAATGGGTGCGGAATACATCCTTCACCTCTGATTTTAGGAAATATATTCTGGTTGTAAAAAGGGATCGTTGGGTGGGTTCACACTACGGAACACGAGCGGAGAATTTCCGACGGATTCCATAGCTCGTACCCACACGCCTCTCCGCCCGGGCCATTGATAACCGTTCTATGCACGGCCAGGTTCTGCATTGACATGTCAATTCTTTAGGCGGAATCCACCTGTGCATAGAATGGTGGCTATGGCACGGGCGGAGAGGCACAAGGCTGTGAACGGGTACGAGTTACGGAATCCGTCGGAAATTCTTTGCTCGGGTTCCGTAGTGTGAACCTATCCTAACTATGTAAAAGTTCTCAGGAACTAGTTGTTCACTGTGTGATTGTTAGTGTCCCATGCTGGAAGAGCGCATCTCCTGTAACAAGATGCCTAGTATGACATTCCGCTTGGAAACCGGTGCACTCCTCTAGTACAGAGCCGAGACAGTTGATCTTACACACAGACACATTCAGCCATGGAGAACATCCATCGGCTTCACTACCATCAACCACAACTAGGACTGAGGCTATAGCAAGGCCCTCTCCTATCATCAAAAGTGGCAAGAGGTGCTTACAGTTTTGTGTGTGTACTACTACATCTCCTACAGTACTATAGAGACTATATTGGGAAGTAAGTCTATTAACAACGATTAGAGATGAGCGAACCTGGAGCATGCTCGAGTCGATCCGAACCCGAACTTTCAGCATTTGATTAGCGGTGGCTGCTGAAGTTGGATAAAGCCCTAAGATCTAGTCATTGGCTGTATCCATGTTTTCCAGACAACCTTAGAGCTTTATCCAAGTTCAGCAGCCGCCACTTATCAAATGCCGATCGTTTGGGTTCGGATCGACTCGAACCCGGTTCGCTCATCTCCAACAACGATATATCATTTATCTTAGCATACTTGAGTTTGAATGCAAACCTTGCACTAAGCACTTTTAAAGGAAACTGTCACTAGGTTTATGCTGCTTTAAATAAGGACTACAAGCGCTGAACGGTGTTATTACTTCATCATTACAGCATTCTGTTCAGACGTTCACCTGATATGCCACAGAATGGGCTTTGTGCTGCGCCATTCCCTCCAACCCCTAAAGATGACTGCTTATATGCAGTATGCCTAGCCAAGCGGCTACAGATTGTCAGTAGTCTGAGTGTGCATTACTTATGAATATCCAGGACTACTGGGCTCATGCACATAATGGAGAGGACTACTTATTGTCCATGTATTCAGGAGGATATCTCAGGATCAGCTGTACAGAACAATGTAAGTGATCCATCGTTCTGTTCAGCTTCTCTGTCAGTTTATGCTACCCTTAGGAAAGCATACTACTACTGACAGTCTCTTTGAGGACAATATACAGATGTGCATATGCCAATATGTGATAGACATTATTGGGCATTAAGACAACTGTTCAATTCACTACTTGTTTGTGCAATATTGCGTACATGTGTTCTATTAGTGTAGTGTAGACTAATATACAAATACACAAGGGCCCTGTGTGTGTGTTTTTTTTTTTTTTTTTACTGTATGTTTTTATGATCTCATGATTTTTAATTTATTATATAAACTTTTTTTAAGCTGTTGGTATTTGGGGTATATCTTTATCTTTTCTTTGCTATAACCTAGAGAATTGGTTACTTTTTCTGGATATATTTCCACTTCTCCCCTAGAGCTCGGGGAAGACTTTACCATTCAGCTTGGTTGTTGTTTGCGGTGGTTATGAGCCACGCTGCATTGTATACTTCAGAATAGAATCTACAATACAAACTGTAACAAAAAGTCTTCACAATTTATGCAAATATGAAATTGAACAATACAACAGATTTCTTAGCAGATGGAACCGGTTGCTTAACAGTTTAGAACAAAGAGAAACATATAGAACAAACAATGCAACAAGTAATGCTACAAAAATACATGTAAAAATGGACGATCTGGAAACCAGGACACAACATTTACAATTCAACATAGAAGACTAGATGATGCAGAAACCATTGGGCTTCATGTGGCATTTCTCATCTCTTGCATTTTCCTATTGTGAAGGCTAAATGTACACTAGACTGATTTTCTGTGGAAGTTTGCATTGAAAATCCTCAGCGGTATACAGTACATGCACAGTAGATTTTTACCATCTCATCTACACACAGTGGAAACGTGCCTATTCTCCGCTCCACATCAAGACTTAGGTCTTTCTTACTGTGGATGCACCAGAATGGAGTACAAGCCAGTATAACCGGGGTGGATATACAACTTCTTGCTGTCCATCTGTGTAGCAACATGCATTGAAATGGTTGTATGTAAAGAATATATAGGTAACTGATTGCAGAAAATAAACAGACACTAAATTGTATCTACAGGTCAGAAGCAGAAAGCAAGAGAGGACAGATGCCTGTATATACAAAGGAGTCCCAGAAAGATACCCTGATCATGTCCGCATTGTCCCCTCCCCCTCAAGGTGCCAATATAAAAAGTGCTCTATTTGAATAGGGTGACCTGACCTTCTCAGTAATCCTGACTGGTATGAAGGGTTCAGGCCATTCCTTTAAGTGCTTTTAATAAATAATTAAAGGGGATATGTCACCAATTTCACACTGTCTTATCAAGGCAGCATACGTTAGTCACAGAGACCCTGGTTACAAGGCTGTTTTATTTAGCACTGTTTAAAAGGAAAACAGTGCAAAGGATGAAGGTAAGAAAACTACTTTCTTCCTCAGCATCTTTGACCCTATGGGAACATAACAGCAGGTTAGAGTCTTCCAACCTGCTGTTACTTTCTTTTGAGGGTGCGTTCACACGTTCAGGAGTTGATGGTGCTGATTCAAAGCAAACCTGCTGCAGATCCTGTATGTGTGAACCCACCCTTAATGCAGTTCCTATAATAATAGTGTTTGTGTATTCTCTGTATTAGGCTGGGGCTATACTGTGTGCAGTTTTGCACTCAAGGAAAGTATGTGGAACACACTGCTATCCCCAATTGGCAGCAACACAACAGTTTCAAGACATCCATCAGCAATGGACTTCTTGCAACTTCAGGGTTGCTGTAGCTCCAGCCTTGTGAGTGTGCTCAGCAATTGTGGATAATTATTTGGTGCCGTTTGGCATCTGTCTATACAGAAAGCTGCCAGTCTGTAGAAGTGGCAGCGTTGTATAGGATATCCATGAATTCAGCAGGAGTTCATGGGTACAGCTACTGAAAGGGAAGTCATATGAAACCATTGCTCACCTGTCATATCTAGTGCTGATGTACTGGTGGTCCCCCATTTTAACACCGAAGCCAGAGACTGGCCTCCAGAGTGATGCAAGCAATCAACTACAGCATGCCTTGTCACAGATGTACATAACAATCACTGAATGGCAAGAAAAATGGGAGAGACCACCCAGACATCAGTGCAGGGTGTAACAGGTCAGGATGGGTTTGTTATTTTTCAGCCTTTCCTTTAGGTTATTCATATAGAACTTTCTTAGGGTGCGTTTACACAGACATTTATCTGACAGATCTTTGAAGCCAAAGCTAGTAATGGATTTGAAAAGAGGAGAAATGTCAGTCTTTCCTTTATGACTTGCTGTCTGTTTATAGTCTGTTCCTGGTTTTGGCTTCAAAGATCTGTAAGATAAATCTGTCTGTGTAAACACACCATAAGACAACCCCTTTGACCCCGGAAGACTTGTATACACAAGAATGTGAATGATGAGGGCAGTCCTCATTGCACTGTGCATGTGGGGATTCTGCTGTATATGTAGCACAGCCAAGGTAACGTTCATTTCCTTAGTGGACACAGAAGCAGCACAGTGATAAAAAGATAAAACCAGGAGAGAATATAAAAGGCAAAACAAAGTAACCGGGTAGATTTGTCACAGTGTTGGTTGTAATGGTGGCTGATGGAAAAGTCTATTCGATCATATTATAAATACAAAAATAATAATACAAAGGCGCTGTACAGAAGGTGCTGCAGGAGAGCATATGATCCTTACATTGTATTAACTATGTGTACCCCAACCTATAGATCCACCCATTCATACATCCAATGATGATGCCAGCCAGGTCCAGAAGTGGTGGTGGGAGTTACGACGGATCTAGTTGCCCAGGCACCATACCAGTTCCGCCTGCCCCATTGACTCGATGATATTCTGAAGCACAATCCGCCGTCTGCTCAAAGCATTGATGCAGAATCTTACAAAAAAAGCAAGCGGCAGCATCCAGTGGAAAACATAATGAGGAGCTGGGGGTTGTACAGGGGTTAATAAATGAAGGATATATCTTATGTACAATATGTATATCACAGATTCCACAAAATAGGCTCCGAAGATGTAAGAACAAATATTTTTATAGGATTTTTTTTCTGGTATGGGACAATTAATTATAAAATGTAAACAACTCTACGTAACCGCATGGCTGCCGGCCTCCACTGTATGGTGTTGGCGGACAATACGGTGCAGGCCGCCCCGGCAGCAGGCGGTCATCTCATTTATTGTTTGAAGTTTCATTAATAAGAAACAAATATAAACTTCTTTCTTAAAACCTTAAGAGAGAACGCTAGTTTAGATAAATAAAGGAAGCTGGTTGTCGCTTTTGACCAGCACCTTGTAGCTGGTGGCTTTAAAAAGAAAAAGAAAGAAATAAGCACTTTTGTCTGATTTGGTCTATTGTAGTCCATGAACGGGCGCGTATTACAAGGAAAGAGATCCATTTCATTGAAAAGAGGTACGGCCCAGGGTTCAGAGTCTCTGAGATCCGGCCATCGCTAGTACTCCTCTTCCTCTTCACCTGTGAAATGGTTTTGTTTCTTTCTGACGTTCCAATGTAAACACTCGGCCAGGCTGTCGAACCAGTCGTTTACCGGGTCTCGGAAACAGATGGAAGGGACTGGGTAACAAGAGGTAGTAATGCTAATACTGCAATGACAAGAGGGAAAATGGACTTTAGGATCAAGGTCATAAAAACTGCAAAACATTATAAGTACCAGCCGCAGAGCCGGAGCCCTGTGCCTGCGGAATCATGTATACAGTACAGCAGAGGGCTAGAACTGATACCATAGAAACTATAGTGCTATACAAAGGCAAACCATTAAAAAACATAATAATTAAAAAAAAGGTTGAATAACCCCTTTTCAGTCAATTTTAAAAATCACTGGTGCTTCCATGCAAGTCTTTATACTTCCTTGTCCTTCAAAAAAAAAAAAAAAAAAAAAAAAAGCACACGTGGCTGCTGCAGTCAATGACCTGTTACAACAGTCACATGTCCATGTCAAGAGTGGCCAGGAGGAGAGATGCCTGCCATTTCCAAGCTTCCTAGGCTATGTCAATCACTGGCAGCCGCTTACACCTCTTCTCTCACGTTATAGTTTGTGTCACTGTCACAGAGCCCCAATCCTGATTCACAGCACTTTCTGGATTGGGGTCAGCATGAAGCATTGCCTGCTCAGCCCGTAAGGTTAGACACTGCTACTGCTGCCTGACTGACTAAGCAGGCAACGTCTCATGGCTCCATGACAGCAGAGATCTATACCATGAGCTGCTTTATCTGCACCGCTTATTTACCTGTCTCCATGGCAGACCTCCTGCCTCTTCCTACCATCAAATGAGACCCAAGCTGTGTTTCGTGCATCCGGTGAAAGCATTATCTAAAAGGAAAAAAAAGGAATGGGAAAGCTTTATATAATTTCACATATAAAGTCACTTTAGAAAAAACAGCAGCACAATATACCATGTCATCCTAACTGGCCGACCACTGTTTTGTGTACGCTAAAAAAACCACGTCCATTTTTTTTTTTTTTAAATAATGGGATCAACAGATCAATGGAAAAACGGATCAAAACAGATTGCACACAATTGCATCTGTTTTTCGCAAAAAAGGATATAAAAAAAACGGACAGCAAAAACAGTGTGAACCCAACCTAATGGGATAGTCTTATCTTAGACATTTATCGTGTTAACTCCTACACCATAACTATCCCTGATCTGCATAATGGGGAATCCTTGTATGGCTGGACAGGTAGACACCGAATAAACACTGAACTTCACATCTACACATACCTACAGAGGAAATACCAGAAAATGCTGTTTCTTATTACTGACACATTTTCACCTCTAGAGGGAGAAACTCATGGAATCATCCGACATTAGCATCTATGCAGTGCCTTAGTATAACTAGTGTATGCATTACATGAAAACAAGTCTAGATTTCATAAACATTTCTATGTCTAAGACTATGTTGCTTAGATCAGTTGTATTGCGGGGTTAAGACATCACCATTATGGCGATTGGTATATCCCAAGGTAAAGCTTTTTTTTTTTTTTAATTAATAACTATAACACCACAAATATAATTTTACCTAAAAATAGGTCAATATATGGCAGAAAAGAGGGGGGAAAATGGTTTTTGGTTGTTGTAGTTGTAATCACTGCTGCCTATGGCAAGTCTCCAAAGTGAATTCTTATTGGATTAAGCCTCCACCCCAAACGAGCCTTTCAGCTTCAACCAGCTTGATTTACTAGCGCAGTCCTGGCATTACTCCGGGTGGCGTTCAGTGTGAATGGATTAATAACAACAAATACACATCGTAACCAAGAGCAGATGGGAACGTGCCCGAAGAAATTCACAGCGTGTGATATATGAAACCTACCTTTAACTCCACCCCAGCAGGTACTACTATTGGTCGGAAGGACAGAGAATGGGGACAGATGGGGGTGATCATAATGGCTGGTACGTTTGGATGAATCATGGAGGCTCCCGCTGCAGCTGCATAGGCCGTACTGCCAGTTGGGGTGGACACAATGATTCCTGAGGGGGAAGAAATTAAATAAGGCATATTAATGAAACGCCAAAATCCTAAAAAACTCACAAAATAACCCTAAACTGATCAACATAACAATAAACTTCGGCCATTATTAAAGTGAATCTAAAGGCCGGTACGGTTACAGATTCCCCTGTAGCGCCTCTCTCCCCGCCTCCATCTAGCCTTGGGGCATGCAGAAAATAGAAAGCTGCTGCAGGCCTAGGGCACAGATGCTCTAGGCCCCGCCTCATTGACTCTCCGCCAGAATAAACCTTACTGGCCCCAAGAAGAAAGGCCGACCCCGTGCCGGACATGGCGTGATGAAGTGTACAAAACGGTAGCGGCTGGTACAGAGACGCTTTAATATATATCAGCGCTCCACAGCCAAGGTGTAGAAATTGGAGCTACTGACATTTAGACTAGCGCTATACAGTGATTTCTGGTGGCACAGTGTAAGTGTCACAGTGTTGTAACCTGCAATCTTGGATGGATTTCTGGTGACTGTTAGTCATGTTCATGGCCACTTCAGGGGCACAACAGGACCACCAGTCACTTGCATTTATGGCCGAGCCATGCAGCAATCATAAAATGGTTGGTAGCCCCAGTCTTATGAGTGGCCTATCTACCTGAATGCTTACTCCACCTGGGTGGGTATGTATATCAGGAAGTCGGGGGACAAAGCCATCTTGTTCTGACAACCTTAATAATGATTGAAGTCTGTTCATTATAAAGTATTACCATCTCCTTGAACTGTAGTGATGAGATGCCCATCTAGGAAGACATCTACGTTAGATAGATAAGACGAAGGGCCTCTGTCCACCACCACTTCATTCAAGACCTGCAATTCCAAGATAAACACAAGTTTAACAAATTTTACTTCTAAGCAAAAAAGCAAAAAAAAAAAAAAAGGGACTTTCCTCAGACTTTGCAGATTTGCTGCGGAGAAGCAGCTTTTACACTGTAGAAGGATTTAAAAAAAATGTGCCCACAATGCCTCTCTTCTATGGCTAAAGGCAGCGATACTATAACAACAACATATTATGGACAAAACTATCACAGTTTTCAGATTCCATGAATTCTTTCCAAAAAGGAGGAGATATCTACAATTACCATAGCACATGGATGGCTTTGCTTTTCTAACGCTGTAGCTCATCTGTTAGCCATAAGCCAAGGTTTATGCACAAAAAAAATGGTGATCATAATTGTTAAGCAGAACCTATCCTCATGGGTGCAATCCAATGTCTATGACCTATCAGCAGTTCTGCAGAACAGTCACACCTACATACACAACATAACAGTGCCGTACATTGTTTAGTGGCCATGTAAGGTAACTGCAGCTCAGCTTTTGATTAAATGAATGGACGCTGTCTGCTTCTGGCTCTGTTCTCTATGAACATGCCCGAGCTGCAGATCTACAGAACATCTGATAGGCAGAGTGTCCCAGGAAACCCCTTTAAGCCACTACATCGCACCTGATACTTGGTTTGCTTGACATGCTCCTTCTCCTGCTGGTTGACGATAAGACCGTTCTCTTCCACACCGTTCTGAACTATGTTCTTCTTCTCTCGATGCTCCTTGTGCACTTTCACTTTTAGCCTGCTGCGGAGGACAAGTGCTGCATTACCTGGCCAAGGACAAGTCGATACGCAGATTAGATTTAGATGAAATAGTACAAAACCAAACTGCAGAAATAAACGTTATATTGCATATATAACTATATATTATCTTCACTGGACAACCTCATATATTGTGGTTTCCTTGCAACAATAAATGGAGCAGTCTCCCTGCTCGGAGACCCCACGTTGTTCGCAGTAGAAATGCCATAGATAACAGCTGCAACTAATAGAAGGTAAGCCGCACCCAGGAGAAGGCCCTCTATTAGGGATGTCATACATTCATCTAGATCAGTGATGGCTAACCTTGACCCTCCAGCTGTTGCAAAACTACAATTCCCATCACACCTGGGCAGCCAAAGCCATATCTCTGGTTGTTCAGGCATGATTGGAATTGTAGTTTTGCAACAGCTGGAGTGTCAATGTTAGCCATCACTGATCTAGAATATAAGAGTCACCAACTGGAGGGTAAGACCTCAGCTTATTTACTGCTACATTGCTTATAGGACACCTACGACCCCATGACATACATTACATCTAGGTCGACAGTAACTTGTACTGATCCCTTTAAGAAGCGCAGGCTGGCAGCGGCTTCTCTTTACCCTCTTGTGCTCACACAAAGGAACGCGCCACTTGTACACACACTATTCAGAGAGCGATCATTGAAAGGCTCAGACAAAAGAGCTATACGAGGGCGTCACTCGCCGATGAGGAGCTTGGCTGCCCGTGGTTTGACCTCAGCCATGTTCTTACCTTCTATAACCTGAGTGACTTGCGTCTGGAAGTTGTCAAAGCTAAAGGGGGTGAGAAACCCCAGTGATCCCAAGTGGAAAGCCATGACGGGAGGGACACTGTCCTAGAAGAGAAAAAACAGGGGGGACCTTTAGAAACGTGTAGAAGTACAATGCAAACATTGGAGGACCAGTCTGTGTCTGGCATTGGTGCTCAGCCATCATTATGTGAATTCTGCAAGGGCTGGCATGACCCATAAACGTAAGGGAAGGGGGGGAGGCGCTGTTTCTATAAGACCACCCAGATTACATCTCAGGTGACCTCATCTGATTCTACCATCATGACTCAATAGTAATGCACATACTTTACTGAGTAAACCCTTAAAGGCTCTGGAGACATCACTCATGATAGGACAGAGAATGGCTCCCATTAAGTGAATGGAGTTGAGCTGCAATTCCAGAATACAACCCAAGGACAGGGGTGGCGCTGTTTTTGGAAATAGGCAGTACAGTTTTCCTAATCAGACAGCTTGCTTACTGGTGCCACCTATTGGAGGTAACCTCCCTACCAGTCAGAGCTGGAGCCAATCCTTCTGCCAGCCAGCATCCTACCCTGTGCATGGGGCAAGAAACAGCTGTCTACATGACCAAAACTGACCTGGAAAAGCGACGATGCATATAGCAAGGTCCCGTCTCCTCCAAGGCAAATAATGAAGTCAATCTGGTTGGAGATGTCATCAAAATCTGGTAGATAATGAAACATAGAGTTCAGTATTCAGGAAGTTACTGGGATTCTATCTAACAGGAATAAAGAGCTGGGTGTGGAGGGAAGAAGACACCATGTGCTGAGGGGAGTGTTCTCCGGAGCCTCCGCTATTAGCGTCATCGGGGTAAGAACAGGGGTGGGTACAACAATCCAAATGACAGAAGAAAATGAAGAACCAGTTTAACAAGACATTCACGTGCCATATAAAAATTAAATATATATTAAAGGGAGAAGAAAAAAAAAAAAAAGGAGACCAAACCCCAAATTTCCAGATCATCAAGAATCACAACAATAAATATCATAGAGCGGTGTATATCATACACAGGTAGGTTGCAACAGCGATTGGCATTATTACTTAAAAAACAGATCTATGACAATATAGGAGCTTAAAAAATGCCAAAAAAACTTTTTTGCGGGATGCTCACTCCTAGGAAAAATAGGTTTCATATGACCATATCAAGAAGTGTTGGGATGCGCACTCACAAAAAAACTTAGTGGACAGCAGAGCTGCCAGCACCTCGAGGTAGCGTGACAGCTGTTTCGCGTGCTTCAGCACGCTTCTCCAGACGCCTGCAAGTTTTATGGTGAGTGCCCTCCGCAACACTTCTTTTTTCTTGAGCGGTGTGTATATGATACCTCCTAGTTCCCAGGGGACGTTCACTACAAGGAAGGAGGGACTGTACTGGGGTATGCAAACCAAGCTGGGTATACCCAGGCTTATTGGTAACTATGAAGCGAGTGTAATAGTACAGCAACAACTGGTAAGACATTAGTATCAGGTCTAGAGGACCTGATGCACTCCATGCACTGTACTATGCACTCCAAGGTCCAGTATGCTGATAAGGGCCTGTGCACGTGCAGATCGGTGCATGATATATTCCAGACATTCCCTCTCACATTATACTTGGTCAATGTACAATGTGATAATTTACTCAGTCAATATTATCCCACATGATAAAAGCCTGTGAGGTCATGTATGCACAATTTCAGGGGGACACAACATAAATGCTTCTATTAATAATCATGCTTTCTCCTCCTCCTCCTCCCTTTCACAATCCTGTGTCTGGCCATAAAGCAACTGGCTGCAGAAGAATCCCCGCGCACACACACAAAAATATTAAAGGGGTATTCCACTCAAACATAACTTTTGATATGTTGCTGCCCATGGTGAGACTAACAATTCCTTCCATACCTGTTATTATCTATTCAGTCTCCTTCCCCCAGTTCTGAGCTGCTGCTTTCTGCTGAAGACACAAAAATCTGTGCGTGAGCCTTTCTCTCCGCCCCCCCCCCCCCCCCCTTTTGAGACAACTGATGTAAACAAGTCCCTGGCTGGCTGTATCTACAACATTGTAGCTTCTTTGTAATCCTGGGAGGGTTAATCTGAGGTCAAGTTACGAATGAAGTCACTGTGATTAGCCCTCCCAACATTAAAAAGAAGTTACAATGTTGCAGATACAGCCAGTTAGGCACTTGTTTACATCATCTGTCTCAGAAGAGAGGGGGAGGAGGGGAAGACAGAGAAAAAGGCTCACACAGAGGTTTGTGTCTTCAGCAGCAGCCCAGAACTGGGAGAAGGAGACTGAATAGATAATAACAAGTATGGAAGGAATTGTTAGTCTTACTATGGTCAGCAACATATCAGAAGTTATGTTTGAGTGGAATATCCCCTTTAACTCTACCCACTTGGTCAAGCCCCCCCACCCCACCCGAAAACAGAAGAAATTAACCCATGTATTCCCTGCAGGAGTATTACAGGACTGTTTCAGAAACATGCAGACACTTCGGGTAGATGTATCTCCCGGTAACCTGTATTTCTAGATTTTGTCTGTTCCTTTAATACACTGATTAAATGCTGTAAAGCGAGACTGAAACCCCACTACTCCAGAGCAGGGATATGATTCAGTGCTGCACTGGTGATGTGGGTCGGTTCATAGAAGCAACATAAACACATAACCGGCTTTCGCGCAGATCAGGAGATTTGGCAGACTTTTCTCAACTTTCAAGCCAGAAATTTAGAGTGTAACAAGTACACAGATCTGAGCAGGGAAGGAGGCGGGGGGCGGGGCTTGGGGTGTTACCTTCTCGAAAAGTGCAAAACTTCTTCTTGACTGGTCCAAAATTGTCGTCGTTCATGATGGACGGGTCCTCCAGGACTTTCTTCTCCACATAGACTATCATATTTTTCTGCTAAATAAAGATGAAAGAAAAGTTAAAACCGAGCACCAACCCATTACCTGCAGACTACACCTGGCTACAGAGCCTCAGAAACGGCCACCTTCTAGGTGTGAATAGAGACATGCATGCACAGATATACGTTCAGCAACTGTGTTCAGGAAAACAATCCTCATGGTTGTCATTCCCTTTTACTGCCTCAAAAGTACCACTATAGCAGTAGGACCATCACTAACCAAGAAGAGTATAAAGGATATGTATACTACTAAGAAGTACTTATGACCTGCATACGTGAGCCCGACAAAGACCAAGGTCCAAAAAAAAGTCAATAAGGAAGGTGTTTCCCCCCCCCCCCCTCACCTGCATGTATGCAGCCAGATGTAATAACCTGACGGGAAATCTTTTTATACCATGCAAGTATTTGTATAGTTATAAAATACCTGAAAGACCTAATAAAATACAGAAGAGGACAGCAGTCTAATCCTTGCACAAAACGTTCAGTCCTCCCAATTCTGATAACTCCACGACTACATAGTCCGAGGTAGAATGTCATATACGTATGATGCTTATTATATAAACTACTAAACTACTATGGTATGTGATACATAGAGTCCTCTAGTTTAGAGGTGTAAACTTCTTATACTATATTATAATACCGGGCCCCCTAAATGCAGAATACATGTCACATATATAAGATAGGAGTCAGCAATGTAACTTATACCAGGAAATGTGCCGAATAATTCACTATACTTCCGTGTGAGATGGGGAGATGGTATATTGTGCTGCTCCCTGGCTGCAGTCTGTAATTTCTCCATACAGCGTTCCTTCTTCCCTCTGGCTACTTGCCCGTCATAAGGAGTCCTCACTATCAATGTGAAAACCATAGTAACATAGAGGATATATACAGACTGCAGCCGGGCACTGGGGCATGCTCAGGATATAGCTGAAGAGTAAAGAGGGGTAAAAAGTCATATTTTGTGGTAAATGCTATGTGGAACAAGCGCCATTTCCCCAGCGTCAGACCCCACTTACCTCCATAAGGAACATACAGAGCTCCTTGAAGGGCTGCAGCAGACTGGCATCTCTGACCTTCTTGATCACCAGCACACTTTTGGGTGGCTTGTTCCATGTTAGTAGCTGACTTGCAGGGTCCTGGATATGCCTAGAAAGGACAAGAAAAAAAAAATAAAAATGAGATTTCCCACAATACCTCTGCTTCTCCAGATACTGCCCAGTAAGACTACAGCCCGTCTACCGATGCTCCAAGGGACTGGTAGGTGTTATGCGCCACTGCTAAAATCCTAGAAGACCCCATTGTTAGTGACAAAGCACCTTGAGTTACGACCGCACAAGGATGCGGCTAGTCTTAAGAGGATGTCGGAGCATTTTGTAGACAGGTAGATGGCGAACATGACGGGCGAGTGACCAGAGAAGATTTGTGGCTTCCAATACTGTAGTTCTGCTCAGACTGAAAAGCAGGAGATATTAGAAGAAAAGGCGGCCGTTCTCTGGATGACTACAGGAGCCAATCAGGAACATCATCAGCATTGGAATATTGTGGTAAATATAAGAGGTCACAGTAGAGACCACAAGGAACATCAGAAGAATTACCAGAATATGGGAAAAGCACTTACCCTGAATGACCTGGAAGGGAGGAGTCGCCTGTGCCTGGCACCAGAGGTGCAGGGAGGGAACTGGCTACAGAGGGGGTCTCTACAGGACTGCGAGGACCACCACAAGCCCTGGACAAAGGGGCAGCAGGCCAGGTAAGTGCAGCACCCCTCCGGGATATTATGCAAATGCTCCTGTATGGAAGGTGAAGGAAACCTGCTGTCTGCTTCCCAGGAACCAAATCATGTGCTGTCACTTAAAGGGAAACTGGGGTCCAATCTGCGGGAAGCAGGAGAAGCTGAGCAGATTGATATTCGTGTGGGAAGAGATTTATTATACCTAGACATGCAAGAAGACCGGGCCGGCGGAGGTCCAGGGGTTGAGGAACCCCTCCGCTAAAATTATGGATCAAAGCACTCGGAGAGAACCGGAGAGCAGAGCTGAAACAAAAGAGGCAACAGCGAACAGCTCCTATCGAGCAAAACTTCTGAAGGGTCAGTAAGACAAGTGCAAAGTATAGGTCTCCTATATTGTGAGAGCTCCCCTTTAAGGCTGGTGAAACCTTTCCCAAGACCACCCTCATATCCATTTTCAGCCTACCGTACATTACATGCAGTGGCTATTTTCTATATAAGAGAAGGCAGGTGTAATGGACAATCCTATAGACTTCTTGGTATGGTATTATCAGGACCGGGGTCAGTGCGGTCCATACATCCTGCTGGGACGGGAATCTAATAGAAAGTTATAGGGCATCAAGAATGATGCATGCTAGATCTGTCAAAAAGTCGGCCATGTCTTGTCAGGTTTTTTGTCCCCTATAATAATCAGGTCGGATACCGATAGGACGACTATAGATCAGTACTCTACAAGCCTAGCTGTTGTAAAACTATTACCCTGCAGGCATGCTGGGGGTTGTAGTACAGCAGGTTGCCGGACACTGGGCTAGCTCCCTATGACAGAGGTCCTGGTCCGGTCACGGCCATAAAGCTAATGTGTAACCCACGTCTTAGTCAAAGGATGAATGATGCTAGTAATCATATCTATTGTATGTGATAAATCATATAAAGTGTCCCCATAACAAAGCGGCCGTGTGCGCGGTGGCGCTCCTCCTTACTGCTGCGTCATGCCTGGCTACAGAATCTTTTATTACTCGCATTGTTGATTTACGGCCATGACTTGACATCTACAAGCAAATGCCATCACCTGAATACACAATCACTGTTCTCTCTTACAAGGTTCATTGCAAATATTTGCTCATAGGGGGCGACATTATCATCGACTTCTCTATAGCGACATTTAAAGGAGTTATCTGTGATCCGATCAACATTTTAAAAAGAAAAAAAAACAGTGCCACCCCTGTCTCCAGGTTGTGTGGGGTATTACAACTCAGCTCTATTCACTTTCATGGAATTGAGCTGCAACACCACACACAACCTGAGGACTTAATGGCGCTGTTTGTAGAAGATGTGTGTGTGTGTATATATATATATATATATATATATATATATATATATATATATATATATATATATACATACACATACAGTATATAGTGTGTGTGTGTGTGACTGCAGTGTGAACAGAGGCTTCATTTGCTGTTCGTTATAGATCTGAGGGCGCGGGCACCATTACGGATCCCATAAGGGATGTCCATAATACAAGGACGGGGCTATTCTCACTATAATACTGGACTGCTCTGCCATTCAGGGTTTTGGGAAAGCGGAAGTCTTATAAGTAGATATAACAGGCCTGGCCTGGATCTGACGTAAGAGATACTGTCACGGATGAGCCCCATATTGTTAGTATAAGACACTAGATGGATATAAAGGTGACTTATATACTGGGCTGCACTTCATGTCACCAACAGGAGCGGCTCTATGTCAGGAGCAGATGGCGGTCTGGTTGTGACACAACATATAGCGGATATAGAGATTTGCCATACAACCAGGTACGGTAATGGTCGGCAGCTGCTGCCTGCCCGGCGCCCTGCAGGGTTATTACATTAGACTGTACATTACATTGCTTTACATTAGACATGTGCTGCATAATGTGACTCATAGCCAGAAATAACAATGTATCCGCCAGAATAGAATAAATTAACATGTGTAGGTACAGAGATGTCCAGCATACTATGTATAACATAATATAAACTATAACTGTATAAGGTCACTACAAGGTTAGGCTCTATTCACACTACGGACAAGCTTTGTATAAAGAAAAACAAAAAGGATGGAGTTCTAGATCCATTGCACTAAGGATGACCCCAACAAGGCCGTGGAGGCCCGGGTGTGAAGAAGAGCGATGCAGGCTGTACTATTCTTTTTGCCAGATACTATGGAAATTGCTGATAGTGTGAACACAGCCTTATCTACAGAAACTTTTGATATCTTATCCAGACACGTGAAAAGCTTAGATCACATTGGGTGGTTGCCTGATCCAACTGGTTAGACTTATAATAGAGGCCATCTCCTGTGGCCAGTCAGGGAGTGAAGTGTGGCCATGGTTAATGATCGGAGCGGAAGACCAGGTACAATCTAAACTTTTCACATGTCCATATAGTTTTAAAAAATTACACTACATTTTAAAGGGGTCAACCAAGGACAACTGTTTATTTTTTATGCCCCCTGGTGCTGCCAAAATAAGAATAACCAATACTCTCCTGCCCTGATTCCCAGCCATTCTAAAGGAACCCCTCCTCTCCATTTCTTTCGATGATACCGTAACCTAATAGGAAATGCCTGCTCAGCCAATCAATGGCCACAGCGGTGACCTGTCCTACCCAGTGATTGGCTGAGCGGGCAGCTACTGCAGGGGAAGCAAATCACCAGAAACAGGAATAAGTAAAGAGGACTGGGCACCTCCTGAACAGGGGAATCAGGGCAGGTAAGTGTAAGGTTTTTTTTTTTTAATATATATAAAAGTCTGCCCCCAAACAACCTCTTTAAGGCACTGTTCACACTGTATGCTGTATTTTCTGTTTATAATATAAACTAGGGCTGGGCGGTATACCGCAAAAATACCGATACCGTCACTGGCGTCGGTTAACCGACCTCAACTTAGCCAGGACGGTATCTGCGGTATTTTTGTATTTTTTTCTGCTGCTCCTCCACCACTGACATGCCGGCGTCTCTGCACACAGGGACACCGGCATCAGAGCGGGAGGTGGAGGAGCAGCAGCAGCAGCAGGGCCCAGGTGACAATGCCGCCCGACCCACCCCCCGCCCGTCCGAGCACCCTCACCGGTCCAGTCCCAGGCCCCGTCCCGCCGCACCTGTCCATCCATGCGCCCCACAAGTCCGGTCCCGTCCGGCGTCCCTGCACACACAGCACATTGACATTGCCCTCCCCGGCACCAGTCCCGTCCGGGCCCCGCCCCGGCCGGCGAGCGCTGCACATGTCAACGTGCTGTGTGTGCAGGGACGCCGGACTTGACGGGTGGGCGCATGGATGGACCGGTGCGGCGGGACAGGGCCTGGGACCGGACGGGTGGGGGTGAGGGCGCTCGGACGGGCGGGGGGCGGATCGGGCGGCATTGTCACCTGGGTCCTGCTGCTCCTCCACCTCCCGCTCTGATACCGGCGTCCCTGCACATGTTGTTGTGCTGTGTGTGCAGTGACGCCGGCATGTCATAGCTGGAGGAGCAGCTGTACCTGTAGTCCCCTCAGTAACAATACAGGGCTGTAACATAGGAGGAATAATGGGCTGCAGCAGGCAGGATAACTTATAGCTGTGTGTGGTATCCTGCCTGCTGCAGCCCATCCATTCCTCCTATGTTACAGTCCTGTATTGTTACTGAGGGGACTACAGGTACCAGCATGCACCTCCCTGTATAATATTCTCCTACCCGCCTGCCATCCTTATGTGCCCCCTGTAAAGTTACACGCCCCTTTTCACCCCTCCGTATAGTCATACGCCCCTATCCGCCCCCCTATGTATAGTCATACGCCCCTGTCCGCCCCCCTGTTTAGTCATACGCCCCTATCCACCCCCCTATGTATAGTCATACACCCCTGTCCGCCAACCCCAGATAGTCATACACCCCTGTCCGCCCCCCTATGTATAGTCATACACCCCTTTCTGCCCCCCCGTATAGTCATACACCCCTATCTGCCCCCCCCGTATAGTCATACACCCCTATCTGCCCCCCGTATAGTCATACACCCCTATCTGCCCCCCCGTATAGTCATACACCCCTATCTGCCCCCCCGTATAGTCATACACCCCCGTCCGCCATCCCTGTAGTCATACACCCCCGTCCGCCATCCCTGTATAGTCATACACCCCCGTCCGCCATCCCTGTATAGTCATACACCCCCGTCCGCCAACCCCAGATAGTCATACACCTATGTCCGCCCCCCTATGTATAGTCATACACCCCTATCTGCCCCCCCCGTATAGTCATACACCCCTATCTGCCCCCCCCGTATAGTCATACACCCCCGTCCGCCATCCCTGTATAGTCATACACCCCCGTCCGCCATCCCTGTATAGTCATACACCCCTGTCCGCCATCCCTGTATAGTCATACACCCCCGTCCGCCATCCCTGTATAGTCATACACCCCCGTCCGCCATCCCTGTATAGTCATACACCCCCGTCCGCCATCCCTGTATAGTCATACACCCCCGTCCGCCATCCCTGTATAGTCATACACCCCCGTCCGCCATCCCTGTATAGTCATACACCCCCTTCCGCCATCCCTGTATAGTCATACACCCCCGTCCGCCATCCCTGTATAGTCATACACCCCCGTCCGCCATCCCTGTATAGTCATACACCCCCGTCCGCCCCCTATCCCTATGTGCTGCCTGTATAGTCCTGTAACCCGATCCCAACCTACTGTATAGTAATACACCCCAATCCATCCCCCCCATATAGTCATACACACCTATCCCTCTGTGACCTGTGTATACCCTGTAGAGGGTGTATACCTGTATATACACATGTCCAGGTCTCTGCTGAGACCCCCTAATAATGACAAATAATAATAATGATAATAGACTAACCATGGATTGCTGCTCAGTGAGTTCTTTTTAACTTTTTTTGAATCAAAATATCGCCAGTTTGGCACGGCAAGTGGGTGTGGTTTGCAAAAAGGGGTGTGTCATAATTATCGGTCAATTATCGTTACCGCGGCTACATGTGCGATAAACCGCGATATTGATTTAGGCCAATATCGCCCAGCCCTAATATAAACCACAATGTCACATATCTTATAACACTGATGCCATGAAGACCCTACTGACATACAGTTACAGTGACAAACCCCAATGGCAAGCATCATTTTCCTCATTATTTCCCTCCACAATGGAGGCTTAAACGCAGGTGTGAACAGATCCCCCTCACTCATATATAAAAAAACGGAAGGCAGGATGGAAGAAAGAAGAAAGTAGGAAAAGGCAGTGGAGGAGGAAAAAGAGGAAACATAATACTTGTATGGCTAAAACGCAGGTGTGAACAGGTCCCCCTCACTTACATACATACATATTTATTTTCATTATATATATAATATATATATATATATATATATATATATATATATATATATATATATATATATATATATAAACATTGGAGAAGATGGAAGAAGAAAGCAGGAAAAGAAAAGGCACTGGAGGAAAGATAATACTTGTATGACAATATGTAAGTGTACACCAATAGTTACCAACCTGTCCAAAACTACAACAGGGCATGCTGGGAGTTGTACTTTTCCAAAGCTGGAGGGCCACAGGTTGTCGATCACTCCATAGAAGGTTGTATAACAACAAGTAGTATTTTCTCACCTGGTCCACTGAGCTTACAATCTAGTGTCCGATACCGCACTTTTTGTGCACTGGTAAGAAAACTTTATACACCCAAGTGAAACTCCCTTCCAAGAACCTATACACAATGGGGGGGATATCGGCCATCATAGCCACTTTTCCCCCTCCAAATTCCAGTGCAAGGAGAATCCTTCCCCCGTAAGTCTCCAATAAAAAGACAGGATGCAATCCACTACACACACACAGCTCTGCTACATGAGTAGAAGCAGCGACGGATGAATCATAGCTTTCTAATGGGACGCACAATCCCAACAACCTTCCGTCCGGGTAATGTCAGTAAAAGGCGCAAACCACATCAAAGCAGAAAGCGTAAAAAATCTCCTCTCAATGCCAAGCAGTATAGTAGGACAAACACACACAGAAGTATACAAACATTGCTGCCCATCCCTTTCAGCGGATGAGATTCTGGTGAAATCAGACGTTATCCAACAACTGCAGAATAAGCAGAGCCGGGGCAGCGGGGACACATGCTTGGACGGCTGCCCTGGGATCTGTCTATTCCCTGTTCCAATTCGACAAAGTTTGCTCACATTATGTACTTGTTCATGCTGATAAAGCACAACCACCCCCTCCGTACCCTGGGGCGCGACAAGGGGCGGCGGGCCGGGGATACTGACCATTGCCAGGTATTCCTGGGATGGCTTCTAGGCTTCGTGTTGTCAAAAATCTTCATGGTTCCTTGCATAAATTTCACAGGCGGAGGAGGGAAAAGTGAAGAGTCCGGAGCTCCCGGGGGTGATGCTATTGGAAGGACATGGTAGAAATAGCAAAACGGGAAGAAAACTAAGAGGAGCAGGGGGAAGACGTCTTGACGCCTTGTCTCAGACCTTGACAATTAGAGATCAAGTCATTTCTAAGATGGAACTTGATGTGGTCTCCTATCCCGGAGACGTAAGTGAAAACAGCTGCACGTGCTGCTAAGAGGCGACGTTAGCTGGGTCTTCTCCGTACAGTCTTCTGCCATTCCACTCACAAGGCAGGGGATGGGCCGCTCCTTCTGCAAGAGGACGGGAGGGAAAACTTGCTGGGAAGAGTCAGAGACTCCACTCAAGGTAGAGGAAGAAGGAAAAAGTGGCTGATCCTGGGAGCTCGGAGAGTTTATAGGGGAGGAAGGTTGTCAGACAATGCAGGAGGAGGGCGTGAAGATTGCAGGAGGGTTTGTCCAGGTGGCCAGGAGCTGCCTCTTAAGACATGCTGACTGTATTACATAATGCTGATCCTGCCCAGGAGGAGGAGGAGTGGTGCTCAGTCAGGTGGAGGGGGGAGGTGATGCACTCGCTGTACAAACACATCTTCATGTTACTGATCAGGACACCAGGAAGTCAACTCCGTCCTCTATCCTATCCCCCATACCCGGAAAGCACTGATCCAGGACTACAACTCTCAGCGTGTGTCGCAGGCAATAGGCATAGACGAAGGCAGGCGGTAGGGAACCTTGGCTCTCCAGCTGTTGCAAAACTACAACTCCCATCATGCCTGGACAGCCGTTGGCTGTCCAGGCATGATGGGAGTTGTAGTTTTGCAACAGCTGGAGAGCCAAGGTTCCCTACCCCTGGACTAAGTGGTAATGTAATTTTTTGTTCACATTCAGGACCTGGACAGAAGAGCTTACAATCACGCAGGTGCAGGAGTGAAATAAGCCGTGCGCTAGAAGTTACTATGAGGCACTGTTCACACTTGGTGTGTGGTTACTCAACACATTGCAGTTTTTGTTTGCACAAACACAGCTTTCGCTTTTCAGCCACGATTTGAGAAAGTTTGCAGCAAAGTGCCAACAGGACTGTAACAAGGCCAGCAGCCTTACACTTTGTTCACACAGGGCAGTTTTTTTTTGTTTTTTTTTTTATAGTAAATGATTATAAAAAAAAAACACTTTAAAAAAAAAATAAAAATAAATAATAATCGCATGGATTTTTAACTCCTTTTCACTGGAAAATACTATGAAGCTAGGTGCACAGATTACCGCTCTGTTACACTACTGTTCCACTGGGTGTGCGCAAAAATGCAGATTTTAAAGGGGTATTCCGGAGGGATTTTTTTTTTTTAAATCCACTGTTAATCAGAAAGTTATATGGATTTGTAATTTACATTTATCGAAAAATCTTCTGTCTTCCAGTACTTATCAGCTGCTGGATGTCCTGCAGGAAGTGGTGTATTCTTTTCAGTCTGACACACTGCTCTCTGCTGCCACCTCTGTCTACGACAGGAACTGCCTAGAGCAGGAGAGGTTTTCTATGGGGATTTGCTGTCAGTTGCTGTCACTGACATAGAAGTGTAAAGTATACCTTTATACTGGTATAATTGTGGATTTTCCCATTGGAATTTCAGAAATGTGTGATGTGATGTGTAAAGAGAAATGTGTGTTATACTGCGCTCACGCTGTGGTGTAATTCTGGATACTTTCATAGACACAAGTGCCTCCTGTCTGACCAGTTATGTCGCGGTGATCGTCCAGAAGAAGAAAAAAAGAACATCCCTTATGGTGTAATAGCCAATCCATACATGTTAAAGGCATGGTGTCAGAAAGTTATACAAATTTGTAAATTACTTCTATTGAAAAATCTTGAGTCCTCCTATACTTATCAGCTGCTGTATGTCCTGCAGGAAGTGGTGTATTTTTTCCAGTCTGACAGTGCTCTCTGCTGCCACCTCTGTCCATGTCAGGAACTGTCCGGAGCAGTAGCAATTCCCCATAGGATACCTCTACTGCCCTAGACAGTTCCTGGCAGCAAAAAGCACTGTGTCAGGCTGCAAGGAATTCACCACTTCCCGCAGAACATACAGCTGCTGATAAGTACTGGTAGACTTAAGATTTTTAAATAGTAATTTAGAAATTGTAAATTCCAAATCAATCTACCTTTCCGAAACCAGTTTATTTGAAAGGGGAAAAACAGTATGCAGTAGAGTAAGCAGGAGCAAAAGGACAATTGTGACCACTGCACATTTCCCATAAGATCCACTACATACACTCACCCATCAATGAAAAATATAGGAGCAGAGGAGCCATTGGCCCTGAAACGCATTTCACAGAAGTGCTTCATGGTTGGCAGCCGAGCTATGGACTATTGCCATGGACGGACTCGGACGGGACGTTATATGCAGCCGGCTTTGGTTAATAGGGCAGATGGGAGGCACCTTATCAGGTAACGTCACCATAAAAGGAGAGTGGACAGGAGGATAGCCAAAAGGGGACTGCACCTTAGAGGGTAACGGTACACATAGTAACAGATACGGAGTGACGCCTACAGTATCCGGTATTGTTGGACTTTTTTTTATTTTTTTTTTTATAAAGTTTGAAGGTCATTGAATAATAAGGTCCAAAATGGCCCCATTACCCAGATTACAGGTTTTTATAAGATTACCTGATGGTTATTGAAACATCATTGCTCATGTGTCATTACCAGCAGTCAGGAAAGTCCACGTCACTGTACAGGCCAATATGTCCGCTGTGTAACCTGGTGAAGTACAGGACATAAAACCTATAAAAACAACTATAAACCTTCCCGATAATACAGCCGTGTGGTACAGGATGCGGTATACAGCATATAAGGGAAAGCGATGGATTGCCTCCGCAGGTCCATATTACAGCGTGCCTGTCACTTTAAAAAACTTGTAACATATCACAGAGACATGTCAGAAGCTTTGATCAGGTGGGGTCTGGGTGTTTAGACCCCCAATGATTATTAGATAGCAGCAGATGGTCTCCAGAGACAAACAACGGACCGTCTACTGCAGCGAGATGGAAAAAGCAACAAGTCGGGGAGTGAAGCGAACAGCCGAGCGCTTCTCCCAACGCTATATAATAATACAAGATCAAAACTTAAAAGGTTGTCTTCTATATTTGCACTATATGTGTTGGAATACCGGTAATTTTCCCTAAAAATAAAGTGGTTATTAAGGTTTAAAAAACAAAACAAAACATAGCTGATTTCTTCCAGAAACAGCGCCACTCTTGTCCTTAGTGTGGGTGTGGTATTGCGGCTCTGTGGAATCCAGACTGTACGGAAGATGTGAGAATGAAGACGTAAGTATAGGTCAATGCTCTCACTTTCCTGCTGCATTGTCCAGTTATTGAAAAAAAAAAAAAAAGTAATACAATAGGAATATAGAATAAAAGCCTTGATGGGCATGATGGGAATTGTAGTTGTACAACAGCTGGAGAGATAAAGTTTCCTCATCCTTATATTAAAAGGATCTCTATTCTGCATGTCAATGGTGAAAAAAAAAATTGTAATTTTAAAATTTAACCCCAATCTTACTGGTTACGTCAAGCAAGTGAAAAGCCCTGGTGTGTACTGCGGACATACAATTTTTTTTGTCTTGTCAAAAAAAAAAATAAAAAAAAAAATAAAAAAAGAAAAGAAAATAACTTGTAAAGAAAAGTCATATTGAAAATGTTTTCAATAAGTGTAAAGTTCCCAGTATCCAGCAGGGGGCAGAGGTGAGAACAGGACACAAACTAAGAGTAACAACAGCAACAAGCAGCAGTGTAGGCTGCATTATCAGTCCCATACACACATAGTACGTTAGTCCCCATCTTGGGGGATGGGTCAATGGATCTGAAAAATCTATTAAAAAAATTTGAGCATATTTTCCATAAAGAATATATCCCTTAAAGGGGGTAATGTGCTATTTGGCTTAGGCAACCCTCTTTAGTAACGGTATACAGATGACAAACTGATCACAGGGCATCTGTGCAGAACTAAGCATGAAATGTTCAATTTCCCAGCAGGTGAAAGTGAGGAGCGCAGAGGAATCATAGAGATCAATGGATTGTCTATGTATTGTATGGACATATTGGGTCCTCCAAAGTGAGAGGTGCTTTTTGTAGCCATTCTACATACTAATAGACCAGGGTCATGAAAGGTTTTCTAAACTAGACAATACCTTTAAGAAAAGGTAAATGTCACAGTAACACAGGGCACTCTTAAAGGAGAAGTTTGGCAAAAAAATTTATTACAGTAAAGTATTGTATTGCCCCCCAAAAGTTAAACAAATCACCAATATACACTTATTACGGGAAATGCTTATAAAGTGCTTTTTTCCCTGCACTTACTACTGCATCAAGGCTTCACTTCCTGGATAACATGGTGATGTCACTTCCTGGATAACATGGTGATGTCACTTCCTGGATAAACATGGTGATGTCACTTCCTGGATAAACATGGTGATGTCACTTCCTGGATAACATGGTGGTGTCACTTCCTGGATAACATGGTGGTGTCACTTCCTGGATAACATGGTGGTGTCACTTCCTGGATAACATGGTGAGGTCACAACCCAAATCCCAGGGCTGTGCGGGCTGTGGCTGCTGGAGAGGATGATGGCAGAGGGATGCTCAGTGTCCCCCCCATGCCCTGTGTCCCTCAGTGCCCCCCTGCCATCATCCTCTCCAGCAGCCACAGCCCGCACAGCTCTGGGATTTGGGTTGTGACCTCACCATGTTATCCAGGAAGTGACCTCACCATGTTATCCAGGAAGTGACACCACCATGTTATCCAGGAAGTGACATCACCATGTTATCCAGGAAGTGAAGCCTTGATGCAGTAGTAAGTGCAGGGAAAAAAGCACTTTACAAGCATTTCCATTAATAAGTGTATATTGGGGATTTGTATAACTTTTGGGGGGGCAATACAATACTTAAATAAAAAATTTTGGCCAGACTTCTCCTTTTATATAAAAGTTGTAACTCTCCAGATCAATAAGCGACTTCTTTGCTAAAGGTCTTGTCTGCCGAGTTTTGCCCTGCTTTTTTGTATCCTATTTCAGACCATTGGTAATCTACTTAAAGGATATTTTGACTTAAAGGGTTTAAGAAAAACATGGCTGCTTTCTTTCATAAACAGCACCACTCTTGTTCTCAGTTTGGGTGTGGTATTGCAGCTCAGTTCCAATGAAGTGTATGGAGGTGAATTGTAATACCGCACACAACCTGAGGACAGGAGTGGCGCTATTTTTACAAGAAAGTTGCTGTGTTTTGTTTTGTTTTTAACCCTGAATAACCCCTTTAAATGAGCTTCTCCTCTATGCCCTGTCCACTGTACATGACTATAATGAAAGGCCAGTCTATGGGATATACTGCACAGGTAGAGGACTGTGGTCGGAGTCCCCATCTGTACACAGCGCTGGCCGTCTCAGCCACGTTTCCATACACACGGCGGGATTACTTACTGCTGGCCGGGATTACAGAGGAAGCCGGAGCTCCTCATCTGCCTGCAGCCTGGCTGCACTGGATTTCTGATGAGTAAGAGAGTAACAGATAATAGTAAACCAACAAGGACGGGATTACTCGCTCAACAAAAGAGACCAACGCCGGCTAAAAGGCTGTGTTACTGGTGCTGCTATTCACCGCTATTGTACATACGCGGCTTATTATCTCCAACTCAAAGGTCGTATTATGCAACGGGGATTCCTGCCCTGTTCAGTTATCTTATATGGAATAGTCCTCAAGTCATACGATGGCCGACAACCAGTGGGGGCTGCTCTGTACACACTATATAACAGGGGCTTGGCTCTCCAGATGGTGCAAAACTACAACTCCCATCATGCCTGGACAGCCAAAGCTTTTGCTTTGGCTGTCCAGGCATGATGGGAGTTGTAGTTTTGCACCAGCTGGAGAACCAAGCTTCACTACCCCTGCCATATATAATGCAACAGCTAGAATACAGGATGTTAATGTTTTTTTTTTTAAACAACGCTGTAAATAACCTGTGATACCAGACATAGGTCATAGATAGGAGTATTTAGGGTTTTTTTTCCCCCCCTTGGAAATTTTTATGTTGTGACATTTTGTTCTAGCAGAAAAACAAGTAAGAAAAGTGCTGAGAGCGAGGCGTCATGTGAAGGTGCCTGGAGCCCTATAAACGGGAACGTCACCTTACACCACTGCAGGTAATAGGGCGGCGATGCACAGCGGAGCGCAGATAAACACTCAAGTAGTGGAGGTTTTGTAAGCACGAGTGCCGCAGCCCCTTCACACAGCTGATTGGTGGGGGTGCAGGGAGTCAGTGCCCTTTTACACCGGCAGATGAACTCTTCCAGGAACACTTTTTGCCAACATTCAGGCAATGTTAAAATGCCAGCGACTGGCTGCTGAACGAGCAAATGCTTGATGAGCGGCTGATTGGATATTAATTGTGAAGGTGTCTGACCCCCCCCCCAAGTCTTTATTGGTGATCTTTAAAGGGGTTATCCAGCGCTACAAAAACATGGCCACTTTCCCCCCTACCGTTGTCTCCAGTTCAGGGGCGGTTTGCAATTAAGCTCCATTTACTTCAATGGAACTGAGTTTCAAAACCCCACCCAAACTGGAGACAAGAGAGGGGGAAAGTGGCCATGTTTTTGTAGCGCTGGATAACCCCTTTAGGGACCCCAAACACCTTAGATCTTAGGGCCTTATTACATGGAGCGATATTTGGCCGATTCGGCTGATTATCGTTCAGTCTAATAAAGAGAACGATTGGCCGATGAAACGATGATCAGCTGATCGCTTTTTTTAGATTTAGACCAAAAATCATCAGGAGCGCATGGCTACGTGTAACAGTGATGTGCACCGACGGCTGATTATAGTGTAAAATAATAAATGTTAACTCCCTTATCACGTACCCCGGAGTCCTCTGAGGCCCTCCGTGCTGTGTACAGCTCTGCCTCTGCTACAGTCTTTGCAGTGACAGGCCACGGCCACTCGGACAATTACCGGCTGCGGCCTGTCTCGGACAATGATTGTCTGAGCAGCCGCCGGCCTGTCACTGCAAAGACCAGAGCAGAGGCACACAGCACAGAAAGCCTGAGCACTTCCAGGAACGTGGTAAGGCGAGATATTTTACACTAAATGCAAGGGCTGCGCGGACATCGCTAACGATGTCTGTGCAGTCCTTGTTGCCCAAAAATCGGCCTGTGTAACGGCTCAGTAAATGAGCGGCGATCTAGGACCCTTAGACCACCGAACCTGTATAAATTCACTGTCAATCTGAACAATTACCAACAGATCATGTGGTGGAGATAGGGGTTGGACGTGATGGAAAATCATGGCTGATCCCTTTAATCCAGGAAAGATAAGCCGCAGCTAGAGTGCTCTGGCTTCAGCTTACACCTCCTCTCCCCATAAAGAAGGCAGGACTGCGCGGCCGAGCTGAATATTCCTGTGTATGGGGAGGACTGGCGGCAGGCAGGAGACATAACTGATGGTTGAGCGATCATTTGGCTGTCAGTTCTTGAAGGTGTCTGGGGAGCGTTACCCCTGTCAGGGGTCCAGACTGCTCTACCACCTCTGCTATCACTCATCCCAAAAGATAAGACATTACTATAACTTTATTTGCTTAAAAAGTGCTTTCCCTCCCCTGTTTACCTGGTACAACAAAACCTGCAGAGTCAATAATATTACGGCGTTCACACGGAGTGTGAATCACAGGACTGTATACAAGTGATGCCAACTGCAGCGCCCTGCGCCCACGAATCCCTCTATTTACTGTACGGAGACAATTACAATAGCTCCACCCGACTTGTCCTGCTCTGACACCAGACAGGTTACTGTAATACACCACAAAAAGGAGAAAAGAGGAACGCAAGAGACTTTCACAATACTGTTTAAAAAAAGAAAAAAAAAGCAGAGATCCACTTTGGATGCTACTTTATTACATTTAAATGGGGTAAAGAAATAATATAATCCCTCTAAAATGGTTCACAATGGACTACAAGAAATCTACAGCATCTACTGTTTGCTTATTAATATAATGTATGTTCTATGGAAGGGAGCATGACTGTAGGATCAGACTACACAGGGTAGTCTGTTACCATAGAAACACACAGATCTGCATAGGAACGGTAGACACTACAAACTAGGATAATTTTAGGATTTGCTTTATTTTATATTAATTACAGATTGTGCCATCAAAGCGGTAAGACAATGAAAGGGGTGGCTCCTTCTGTCACTATAGGCACCTCAGGGTCAGGACTGTGGGGTGTTGGTGGGTTTCAACAGCGTACTGTAGTGAGTATGTATTATATATATATATGTGTGTGTGTGTGTGTGTTTGTATGTATGTATGTATGTAAGTCTGTGTGTGTGTGTAATATATGTGTGTGTGTGTGTGTGTGTGTGTAATATATGTGTGTGTGTGTGTGTAATATATGTGTGTGTGTGTGTGTGTGTGTGTGTGTGTAATATATGTGTGTGTGTGTAATATATGTGTGTGTGTGTAATATATGTGTGTGTGTGTGTGTGTGTGTGTGTGTGTGTGTGTGTGTGTGAAAATGAAACACCAAAGAAAAGTTGAAAAAATGCCACAATTTCTTAAAATTAATTCTGTTTGGCAGTAAAATGATCACACAGTAGTATGTGCTCTAAAAGGTTCTAAAAGGGACAATTAAATGCACAATTTCACTACAAGACACTAAAAGACCTTTGTGCTCCACATCTGAATCCAGTAACATTGAACAGGACCACATCAGTATGAGCATTAGCACCAGAAAAGGATAAAAAGTTCTTGTGGTCGCTACTCACATGATCGCTTTGGGATTCTGCAGCATACAGGCCTTTGGTCCGAACGTGGTTACTGGGCATGGTCCATGCATGGATCTCGTTCTCCTGCACCGAAAAAGGACAGAAAGTTAAAAACAACAACTGGTAGGAGGCGGCGGCATTATAGATTGGCACCACTGACATTCATGTGAAGGGTTTTCATACAGGACGTGGCATAATCTGTATTAGGAAACAGAACGAGCCTAAGCCAGTGCAAAAATACAAACAAGGAAAACTCTTCTTAAAATGTAAATCTTGTTGGGGTAATGAATTTACAACATTTACAAAGAACCTAGAGGCTGAGGGAATAAGAGGATTCCACTTTACCCTAATAAGATATATAACTATAGGAAGGCTGTAAACACAAAGAGCAGAGACAAAGGATAATAAAAGGCAGCCATATAAATACTGATCTCTACTGCCAGATACAGCAACCTAGTCATATACTGGAGAATAAAGAAGCAGAATGAGATACCGATGAGTTACATGGTTGTTTGGTGATCAGCAATGGTGGCTTGCAGCACTGGGGCCCTGAGTTCAAATCCCACCAAGGACGAAAAGGCATTGTGCATGCTCCCTCTGTGTTTGCACTTTTCAAGCAAATTTCGCATGGACTCAGACAAGGAATCCACATCCTAATCTTTGTGTGAACACAACCCAAGGTTATGACGACTTTGCTCAGTAGGGAGAGGTTACAGGTCAACCATAGGAAAGTCAGCATGTTACCACTGATAAAGACTCTCAACAGAAAAGGGAAAACAGAGATAAAGTTGTCTAGAAAGCGGAAAAAAGCAATAAATATAATGATACAGCGTTCCCTCTCAACACAAGTACTAAAAGAGTAGTAAGAGGAGGTGTGTGGGCTGCTATACATTACAATAGGGAGCAGGGCTGGAGAAGGAGTGACACCAGGATTGCATAGTCATGCTTACTCAAACACCGCACAGCCACCCCATTAACCACTTACAGCTGGATGCACGCAACATAAGCAATGTATTACAACAAGCAGTAAAGGAGGAACATGAGACCACAAGAATTATGTAAATGGATGGAAAAACAAGATTCCCAGCGCTGTAGGGTATGGGCCAGCAAAGAGATTAAAGGGGTACTCCAAAGAGGGGGAAAAGAGTTTTTAAATCAACTAGTGGCAGAAAATTGTACAAATTTGTAAATTACTATGTAAAAATCTCAAGTCTTCCAGTACTTATCAGCTGCTGTATGTCCTGCAGGAAGTGGTGTATTTTTTCCAGTCTAACACAGTGCTCTCTGCTGCCACCTCTGTCCATCTCAGGAACTGCAGCAAAACCCCATAGAAAAGATTAGACAGTTTATTTCATGGACAGAGGTGGCAGCAGAGAGCACCACATAAGAAAACACCATTTCCTGCAGGACATACAGGAGCTGATAAGTATGGGAAGACTTGACATTTTTAAATAGAAAAATTAACAAATCTATATAAAACTTTTTGACACTGGTTGATTTTAAATAAATAAAATTTGAAAGAGGAAAATAAAAAAAAACTTTCTCCAGAGTACCCCTTTAAGGATGGATTCACATGCTACACTACAAGAAACCTGCAATAGAACCCAAGACAAATATGTAAGTATTAATCTATGGCTATGGGGATGTGATCCATCTGTAAGCAGGAGTCTGTGAGATGGGGCATGACAATGTTATTATGGCAGGATGACCTACAAGTATGGAAAGCCAATGGAGACCTTGCTTTCTACAGTACTGAATCCACCCCAAAGAGGAGTAGATAGAGGGTCCCAAAGAGTCTGGGGATACTGGAAGCTTCAGCCATGAATGTGAGGGACCCTATTAAACCTGGTTGGGGCGGAGGGGTCACCACTAGTTGGGGCTCATTCATGTTTTGATAGATAAGAAACCCAGAGGTGGCAGCCACATCAGAAAACAGGATATGCCATATGTGTTCAAGATCAGAATACCCCTTTAAGAAATGCATACTGACTATACAAAACAGGCAAGAAGAACAAAGACTTGCTTTGCATCCTATTGTGTCTACTGGGTCGTCGCTTTCCATGTGACATCTGCTGCTGTCAGCAGGAACAATCCAGCGGTGCCTCCATCTCTGAGCACGCAGAAGAGAGCGGGATACAGAGACTGGCACGGCCAGGGAGGACGCCATGGAGAACAGCCATATACCAAGCGCTCGAGTTCAACGTTTTAAAGTTGTAAGAATTAGTCAAAGAAAATCTGGAGTCCTGATCTATGACCCCAGTAAAGTGCACGGCATCTGCATTCAGGATCTGGGCAGTAGGGACGTTAAATACGCCTATATTCATGGGGCCTTAAAGGGATATTTCCATCTGGGACATTTATGGCATATCCTCAGGATAGCCATAAATGTCTCTTACAGTGGTGAACAACCTGCAGCCACCAGATGTTTGGAAACTACAATTCTGATCCCGTCTGGTCACCCACTGACTGTCCACACATATTGGGACTTAATAGTTTTGCACAGCTGGGGGGCCACAGGTTTGGCACCAGCAGTGCATTAGATGCAGGTCTCACCTCCGAACCCCCTGTTCTTCCCTGGCTCTTATGCAACTCCCTGTAATGTGGACTCCCGACCACCACCAACAGCTAAAAGCGGAGTAGGCCAGGGGGCCCTCCATCTCAAGATAGGCACAGGCCCTACAGCGCTGGGAGGCCCCTGATCTTGACATAGGGGCCATGAAGGCTTCAGATCTGTTGCCACTATTTCAGTTGCAAAAATGTTAAAGTGTCACTGTCGTTTGAATTGTTTTTTGCAGAAATCAATAGTACAGGCAATTTTTAAGAAAACTTTGTAATTGGGTTTATTAGCCAAAAAATGCATTTTTATCATGAAAAAGCAGTTTGAAGCTCTCCCCCTGTCTTCATGATTTGTCTATAGAGAGGAAAGGGGTGGAGGGAGAGGAGGCACCAAAACAGGACAACAAAAAGTTAATTTACAGCTACATCACCGGGCTATCGCCTCTGAAGTCAGCATTGATCTCTCTGACCTCTGAATACCGGCTTTCACACAGGTCCCGCTGTGTAATCCTTTGTTCTCTGCTCTCTGCTGGTGACTAATCTCTCTCCTCCTCTCTTCATAGAACAGACAGGGCCCGACTGATGTAAAAGAGTCGAGATTTCCTGATAATGAGCAGTGAAAGAGAGAGAAGGGGGGGGGGACCTGGGGAAAGTCTTTTTGAATGCAGATAATGGCGTATTTGCCTAATAAACCCAATTACAAAGTTTCTTAAAATAGCCTGGACTATTAATTTCTGCAAAAAAAAATAAAAATAAAATAACAGTGACACTTTAAATCAAAGTGTTACTGCCGCTTTTCAAAATGTTACATTGACACATGAAAAGTTTTTATCAGTTTTGTTCAGACCCCTGCTAACCGCTAAACCGAGCTAGAAGTGTTCGGCTGTGTGTTCCACTCTCCGGCTCGCTGCTCGATCTGTCTCCATAGATGTCTAAGAAACCTGTCTCCTGCAATGAGACGGATCAAGTCGGAGCGTGGAACACACAGCCGCCCACTCCCCCTACTCCATCTAATGATTGGCCGAGGACGATCGCTCAGATCCCAACCAATAAAAACCTTTCACATGTCAGAAGTTTTTTTTAAAAGTAACAGCGACGCTTTAAGAAACCTGACAGATCAACTTATTGTCTGCTGTATGTCAGCCGGATCAGTCCTCATGCGCCGGGCTATAGAGGACATGGATAACCCCACTGTATGATCAGTAATCTGTGTGCTCTATATCGTATAGCTCCATTCATTATTGATATGATGGAGCTGTCAGCAATCTATCGGGTTACCAGGCCATTCATTGTTCCTCAGGGACACTGTGGCTGGACAAGGATCGTAATAAGATACAGAGAGAATAGCTTAAAAAGGAACCCCTATAAAACACTTACTAGCCGTCCCAAGGGTGACAGCCTAGAGACCACCATTACACTTGGCCAGATTCCTATATCCAGTCTCCCCATAGGATTCCATAGGTAGCCAATGATGCCATTCAGTAGTCTGGGAAAGCTGTGTAAAAGCTTCTGTGCTGCGCATGATGTCAGCTGTTACCCAGCCCTCCCATATTCAACACCGAGCACAGATTATGAAGAATTTAAGAGGAATGATGTAACTTTTAATTCACTTACAATGTTATATATATTATATACATACATTCAATGCAATCTAATGAGTGGCCCGACTATATAACCATACAAAAAAAGTATCATGTATCAGAATGTTAAAGGGGAACTAACCTGCTGGTATGCCCCTTCTGCACAGGCGGCATGTCTCTTACCTTTCTCCTCGGTGCCGTTCCGGTGCAGCTAGTTGTGTGCTCCACAGTCCGGTGAGACCATTAGGAGGACTGCCCGCCCCCAAAGCGCCGATCCAGCCCACCCATCCTCTCTAATTATAATCAATGGAGCGGGAGATTGGCGCTATGGGGGCAGACAGTGCTTCCAATGGTCTCACCGAACCCTGGAGCATATGACTAACTGCACCAGAACCTGCGCAATAGGGACATATCAGCAGGTTAGATTTATCTATCTTTCACACTGGAGAGGATAGACATACCTGGGGAATCCGATACGTAGTTAATACATGTTCTTAAAAGACCTGCAAGAATGAAGGAGCCCCTAGCTAAGAGATGTCACACCTTCACAGCAGCGCTCCCCACCACCTGTGCAGATAACATCAGACAGCTACACTTATATTTAGCAGGGGTGTACAACGGGTGGGCAGGACAGGTGAACTCAGCAGCGGCCAGGGCACCCCAACTAAACATAAGGTTATGCATAGCTGTGTGATAACATTACGTGATGGAAACACATTTATAAACATTTTTTATTTCATATTAACCATTTGGCCAACAAAGGCAGGGATCACTGCATCAAACAAAATGTTCAGAGCACAGCTAAAGCTTTGACTGCGCAGGCATGATGGGAATTGCAGGAGGGCCGGAAGTTTGACACCGGTGGGTTAAGGTATGGGTGTTCGGACCCCCACAGATGGTTAGGGTCCTATTAAAGGACCTGATGCTCATAGATTGGCATTGGGTAGGATGGGCTGCATGAATAATCACTGGATCATTTACATAGCCCTTTGCTGTCATCCATTGCCGGGGACATATTCCCCATCATAAAGGGGAGCTATGTGGCCATTTAATGATATTGTTCAGGTCAAAGTGACCAAACCAACCAATAAAAGTTCTCATTCGTTGGCAGATCACTGGCCATATTGTACAGGGAGAGGTTGGTCTAATTGCCCTATGTAATAGGGCTCTTAGAGTAGGGAGAAGTGCTCATCTAAGTGCCTCACTCCCTGCCTTGTTACAGTAGTTGGTCCCTCCAGAGACTGTCCCCTGCAGCTAGATGGGATGATTGATGCAGTGAGCTGGGAAGTGAAGAACTCACCTGGGCGCTTCTTCTCGCTCTATCTCAGTGATGGGAAACCTTCAGCCCTCCAGCTGTTGCAAAACTACAACTCCCATCATGGCTGGACAGCCGAAGCTAAAGCTTTGGCTGTCCAGGCATGATGGGAATTGTAGTTTTGCAACAGCTGGAGGGCCGAAGGATCCCCATCCTTCCTCTATCTAATGAACAATGGGGGTTCTAGACCCAGCACCCGACCATTCTGCACCCAAGATCCCAGCGCCATCCACTGGGTACCCTGGGAACCAGCCCACCAAGCCACCAGGGAGGTAGGAGCCAGCCCACATGACACTATTTAGACCAATATATATACACTTAGGAAAAGAAAAAAAAAATGTAAACTTTGCCCCTGATTTTCTCCCCAACACACCTGAATTCCTTGGTGCTTCCAGGTCCTGGAGATGCAGACAGACTGCGAGCTTTTGTCCTCCCTCGAATAGGTTTCCCCCGGGTCAGGTCCTCCTCACAATCACAGGCCGCAAAGAAGAGCGGCTCTTCTACGTTCACACTCTTCTCTTGGCCGCACACCTTGTTCTGGGATCGCTCCATAGTGCAACAGGGAATGGCTCACTCAAAAACAATGAAAACACCTGAAAGAGAAGGAAACAATACAGGTTACATTTTACGCCTCTGTATTGGAAACCTAGTGTCCGTCCTTTGTATTATTAGCCAATCAATTCTAATAGGAGTCAGGTGGCAAGTGACACCTGAGACGTGAAATCACTATACACCTCCTCCCCACCCAGCTGACAGCGAGACACTCAGAGGGCAGCCGCAGCCATACCTGCCCTACTGACAGCCTAGTAATCCAGGCACAGAACACTGCGCGTTTCAAGACTGGAGGAAACTCCACCCGGCTTCCTCTCAACCAGAGTAGGTCAATACCAGGAACGAAAAAAAAAAGGTCTGTGGATTACACAAACAGGATAAAGGGGGAAGAAAATGCAGGTTGTCACATTGTGGCAAACTTTATTACAGAAGGTATCTGGTGTGACGGAGACCTTGTGCCGCAACATGAGATTACAACAGATACCGAGTGATGGGAAAGAGCAATACTAGGTACCTAGACGTGCGACCGTAAGGGATACCTTTACCCAGAACACCAAACTGAAATGGTAATTTCACAGATAATGGGAAAAAAAAAAAAAAAAAGTTGCATTATAGTCTTACTGTAATACTCAGACTTTCCTGCAGTTATAGCACATAGTAGCTTTATAACATAACTGCTATAGGAGTCACTTAAAGGGAAAGTCCACTTTTTATGATCACATCATTTTAGAGCAGTCTGTTTACACTGATTAATTTCCTCATAGCATTTTCCCTGTAACAGAGCTCCCTTGCATTGTACTAAAGGAGAAGTCCGGGCGCAGGGCAAAAAAATTATTAGGGTTGGGGGGGGACGTAAAAAAGAAGTTATACTTACCTGTCTCGATATCCACACAGCGCCACATCCCGCTCCTAGACCCCGCTGGCTGTATTCTGAGCTCCCTTATGGCTACGTCATGATCCGATTAACGAATGCCCCGCTTAGCCAGTCAGTGACTGGGCCGGGACTCCGCTGTAGTCACTGATTGGCTGATCGGGCTAAAAATTTCGCCTGGAAACTGGAAGAGGAGGACAGCCCTCGGAGTAAAGGAGCCCGGTGATATGGCACAGTGTGGGAATGGGGACAGGTGAGCATATTGTCTTTTTTAATTTCCCCCCAGCCACTGCCCTAATGGATTTTTGCCCCTTGCCAGAATTCTCCTTTAGGCTATGTTCACATGCTGTAAGAGACCGGTCGTTCCGTGACCCGGCCGAGTCACGGAACGGCCGGTCTCTGAAAAGATCATCCTGGCCAGGACTGCAGTACTGGCCGGATGATCTTTCATGCCGCAAAGTTCTGATGCGGGCGCATCCATGCACGTCTGCATCAGAACTCCCCACAGAACACCATACAGCTTGCGGCCGCAGCTGCTCGCTTCACTGTGTGCACTGACAGGGCTTTCTGCACCCGCAGAACACTGACATGTCAGTTCTTTGCGGCGCCGCGAGGGATCCGAGCCGGAGCGTATATACTATGTGTATCCGGCTGGGATCCCATAGAAGATAAGGCAGCGTGTCTTTTCATACAAATTACAGCCGTTGTTTCCGCTTGCAACAACGGCCGTACTTTTACAAAAAGATATGCTGTGGGAACATGGCCTTCAAGTGTACCTACAAATCCAGAGGGGCGACTAAGCGATTGTATTTATCCTACCGTTGTTACCGAGTCCCTGAGAGTCCTGTTTCTTATTTTTACCATTGCACGTTGAGGACCAAAGCTAGGCAATTTGCCAGCAGTACACATACAGGTAGATTCTTGTCCTTACTTGTCTGACCAGTCACATGACTGCACTAAGTCGTGACAGAGGGCTGGTGAAAGTATGGACTGAATAAGCTGACACTGTACTAAGACATGATTTACAGTACACTACTACAGATGGCATGAGGGGAGAGAGAAGGGGTTACTAATGCACTGACTTTGCAAGGTGTCATGTGATCAGTAATAAAACCAGCAGCAAGCAAGAGGTTAACTGTGCCTGCTGAGAAGCTAGTAAGGGTAGTGGGGGGAGATAAAACTGCAGAGGGAGAGATTACATTTGGAGAGCTGCTCAAAAATGTATAGGTGGTGAAAGGAGGAAGCCTTGATTTACCTTTCAGGAACAGTATGGGACATCTACTATATCACTGCACCTCTGCGATCTCTTTAGCATTGTAATATGCATCAGGGACTTACAATTAAACTAAATGGTGCTTAGTGGGCATGGGTGGTGTCTGGATATGTAAGAATAGGGACGCTGAGGACTAAACACTACACATATAGACCAGCAACTTTCTCTCCTTTAAATCAATGGCAATAGAAAGTTTGTCAGCTAAAAAGCAACATGACAACTAGAGAGGTGGATGACAATATGCTAACATAATAAGTCAAAGGGGAGTGGCTATAAAGGGTACATCTCCCTGGACAGGCATCTCCATGCAGTATACAGACACAAATAAAAAAAAATAATAATAAAAAATTAAAAAAAATGTGTAATGCTTCATTTGTCCTGCGGAGGCTCTGCAGAAAAGTTAAGCACTTGCTGGCAGGATCCTGTACAATATACTGCTAGGAAGGGTCTCCTGACAATGAGAAGACTGTCCATAGGGTACAACCTCTTTCATGACATGTGTAAAACAGAAAGACATTCATGACACTGTTGGGCTACATAAGAAGAAGCCGGCCCTGCGTTTAAGCCGGATCGGTACTTTTAGACTCTTTATGAGGAGAGGCTGCATTCTGCATTATAGAAATCTGCTAGAAAGTAGACTAAAGGGGCCAGGAGCGGCAGAAGCGAGAACATTCCTCCGCACATTCATGTCTCCGAATGAAAGGAAGCGATTATTTTATATCCTGTATTACAATAAGACATTTGTTAGCCAGGAATCCACTCAGTGAAGCCCCCACCCCCCTCAATGACCAGCAGCCTTCTGCTTTCTAGATTAGGGACTACACAGTCCAAAACTCAAGGCCACCAAACTGCAGGGAGTGTGAACGCTGCTGAGGGTTTGTTACAGATGATCGCTGTGATAGGGCTGCATTGTAGGGTCCACTCACCCACATCTAGGGGGCCAAAGGTTCCCTATTCCTGGCTTAGGAGGATTGGACCAAGTGATTGCTTTTACAATACACAACTCCTCTCTTACTACAGTATTGCAGTACTAAGATGACAGGCCTAGGCGTCATCACTAGCTGCCATCTGCCATCAGCTACCAGCTATCATGTAGCCACCACTTAATATCTAACCGATTAGATGCTGCAGTCACTATTGACTGGAGCATCTAGGGGGTTAAAGAGCCGCTATCAGAGTTCTCTCTTATTCAGGCTTCTGGGCATCAGCTGTAATGGAAAACTTCTACTGACCATACGTGGAGGGGGCTCAGGGCAACCTTCCATATATTAAAATGTTGGGAAGAGGTTCGTAGGTTTGACTTATTAAGACACAAGGAAACTATGGGCTGGGGGGGGGGGGGGTATAGGATTCTCTCCATGAGCCACTCTGTACAAGCAGCTCCCATTCTGGAGGACTTGAGTAAAACTGCATAAGGGCCTGTTCACACTACGGACTCGCGGCTTAAATTCCACTCGGAACCCCTGCCAAATCCCGCCTCTTTCAATGGGAGGCGTCGCTAATCCCCGCGTAGAAGCGCGAGGCCTCCCGTTGAAAGAGATAGCAGGCGGATTTGGCCCGGAGTCTGTCGGCAGGGGTTCCGAGTGGAATTTAAACGGCGATTCCGTAGCGTGAACAGGCCCTAACATGGAGAACCATTGGTCTCCATTCAGCACTCACGAGGTGCCTAACCCAGATGAAACATAACCATGTACACAGTATTGGAGCCAAAGCCCAGGCTGGAATCACACACTTCATTTTCTGAGCAGATACAGAAGGAAGGATCAGTCTATGCTTTCTCCTTTATGAATCCACATCCAGGGGATGGCAAAAAAAATAAATAAAAAATTCATGTGTGATTTCAGCCCAACAGCGACGCAATGAGGCCAAGCCTGATGGCCTGAGAACATTCTGGTGTTTCCACATCTCATATGAAGGCCGGGCACCCTGCACCTACTGGACTGGTTTCTCTAGCAGTATATAACAATGTGTGTTATTCTGGGCCATTCTAGGCTTGGCTGTACACTGAGATGGGTTTCCATGGGAGGATTTTACCAGCAATTTGGTTCTTTCTGATCACATTTAGTAATAATTACAGATCATGACACAAAGTAACTGGTGGTGTTATAGGGGATAACCTGCTAATCGGTAGGGGTCTGACCACCATGATCTGGAGAGGGCACGCTCAGTCACTCGCTGGCTATGGTAATGGCAGAATTTGTCTATGCAACTGATCTGTTTGGGATTAACTAGTTCTCCTTTATCTGTGAACAGGAGATAACTTTTCATGTCGGTATAACCCCTTTAAGATTAAAAAAAAAAAAAAAAAAAGTCTTCAAATCAACTAGTATACAGATTTGTAAATGGCTTCCATTTAGAAATCTTCAGTCTTCCAGTACATATCAGCTGCTGTATGTCCTGCAGAAAGTGGTGTATTCTTTACAGTGTAACACAGTCCTCTCTGCTGCCACCACTGTCCATGTCAGGAACTGTCAAGAGCAGAAGAGGTTTTCTATGGAGATTTTCTAGTGCTCTGGACAGTTCCTGACATGGACAGAGGTGGCAGCAGAGAGGACTGTGTTAGACTGGAAAGAATACATTACTTCCTGCAGGGAATACAGTAGCTGATAAGTATTGGAAGACTTGATATTTTTTAAATAGAAGTAATTTACAAATCTATATAAAACTTTTTGATACAAATTGGATCTCAAAACTATTTGTCCCCAGAGTACCCCTTTAAGTGGAAACTTCTGTGATTAATGACCGAACCCAGCTTCTTCACCACGCCTAGACATTAGGAATAACTGACCTTCCGAGGCCATTGTCCGATCAATGCCATGAAGGAACTCTTTCCTGTGCTCACATACAACTATTATAATTATATATATATATATATATATATATATATATATATATATATATATATATATATATATATATATATATATAAATATGTGTGTGTGTGAAACGGGATGGGTAAAATAGATGCCAGTAGTGTCGGACTGTGCCACCATTCAGCATATATCATGGCACAGACACAAACTACCATTGTCCTCAGTTATAAGTTCTTCTAAGAAGCTGCATCTTACAAAATGATCCATCATGTCCCCATCCTCTCGCTATGATGATATTACAGCCACTTCCACTAAATCATCTTACAAAACCCTCAGCCACCATTGCTACAGCCCGCACTTCCGCATAGCCCATGATGTTCCCCACCGTATAATGGGAAGTATACCAAGATTTTATCTTTAATAAACACCGACTACTTCCCTATGTACCTACTGCTCAGTCATAGGAACACTATGTATTCACCTGATAGAATGTATGATAGATTACAGCAAATAGAAGGGGGATTTCCAGCTCCGGCCCAATAATAGATTGTGTTTCAGGAAAAAACCGTATTCACACCAGTACCTTTGTAAATAATACCTATGAGAGATGGGACCATATCATATAATAGGGTTCTATATGACTCCCATAGACTATAATAACAATTGGCTTCTGCACAACCTGCCGGCCTACAGTCCTCTGCTCCAATGTGCACAATAGGGGACTGAGTAACTGGACTCCACCGGTAAGACGTTTTTTGCACGTCCGACCATTATTGTTTCTCTTTTTCTTTTTTTTCATCCCTTAGTAGTGTTATGTGGCATACACTGCTTGTGTTATAGAGCAGAGCTTATGTCTTACCCCATATAATGGCTATTACATACATAGATAAAGGTTAATATGAAAAGAGAGGGGGGGGGGGGAAACAACACAAGAAAAAGAGGACACAGTGAGAGGTTAGTTAAGGGCAAGATCAAACAAAATATTACTTTACTGAAAAAGTAGTACATGCTTGGAACAAACGTCCAGCAGATGTGGTAGGTAAATTTATAATAACTGAACGTAAACCTGCCTGGTATATACATATATCTATCCTAAGATAATAAGAAAGGAGATAATATAAGGGCGGACTAGACGGACCAGGGGGGCTTTTTCTGCCAGCTATCTTCTGTGTTTCTAGATTTTTCCAAGTGAGGAATCTTTGCCCCCTGATCACGACAAAAGGTTAATATTCGACTAGTTGGTCTGCTGGTAAAAAAAAAACTAGTCAAAGAGGACATGGTGGATGTGACAGGATGTGGATGTGACAGGATGAGCGAACCTGGAGCATGCTCGAGTCGATCCGAACCCGAACTTTCGGCATTTGATTAGCGGTGGCTGCTGAACTTGGATAAAGCCCTAAGGCTATGTGGAAAACATGGATACAGTCATTGGCTGTATCCATGTTTTCCAGACAAACAGAGCTTTATCCAACTTCAGCAGCCACAGCTGATCAAATGCCGAATGTTCGGGTCTGGATGGACTTGAACCCGAAACCGGTTCCCTCATCTCTAGGACACATTTTTAATGGACAGGACAGGACACATTTTTAATGTTCTCGATTTTCTATGAATCCCCATAGAAAACCTCTCCTGCTCTGGACAGTTCCTGTCTCGGCAAGAGGTGGCAGCAGAGAGCACTGTGTCTGACTGGAAATAAAACAACATTTCCTGCAGGACATACAGCAGCTGATAAATATGGGATTTTTAAAGTAAATTACAAATCTATATAACTTTCTGACCCCAGTTGATTTGAAAGAAAAAGATTTTCGCTGGATAACCCCTTTAAAGAAAGGGAGTAGATAATATTTCTGTAATGTTACCAGCTACAGCTCCACCTTACATGTAACCATTCAGGAAGACAATGCCATACTAAACAAAAGATGAATCATCCACAATATCATAGAAACCAGGAAATCATTGCCACATGTATACAATATCATGTCAATCCCTGGAAGGAATGAGGAAGGTGCAATAATGGGTGATCTACTGGGAAAACACCATGACCACTGACAGGACAGATACTCTATCCCATCACGGGCGTTCATGGTGGTTAATGTTTATCTGGTAGTGTTCGCAAGTCCAATATATGTCATATATATACAGTGGTACCTTGGTTTAAGAGTAACTTGGATTAAGAGCGTTTTGCAAGAAGAGCTCATAGTTTTTCAAAATTGTAACTTGGTTTAAGAGCATTGCTTCGGTGTAAGAGCTCCCTGTACTGGGTGGGATGGGGAGTGGGGGAGGGGCATGGCCTGCATAGCGATTCTACAGCACTGTTCTCTGACCCAGTAAGTGGCAGATCCACTTCAGGCTGGGGCTTACATCAGGGGACAGGACTGTGGAGGTAATCTCTTCATAGCTGTAACCCCTCTCTCCCCGGCCAGAGAGTGCTGCATGTATGTCCCCACATCTGTCCTGCTCATTCCTTCATGCTCCCTACAGTCTCTTTCAGCCCTTGTGTTTCCCATCTTCTCCATTCCTGCTATAATGTGCCTGTACTTACACTCAGCTATACACACTGCTGCTATAATATGCCTGCAGTTACATTCAGCTATACACACTGCTGCTATATTATGCCTGCAGTTACATTCAGCTATACACACTGGTGCTATAATGTGCCTGCACTCACACTCAGCTATACACACTGGTGCTATAATGTGCCTGCACTTACACTCAGCTATACACACTGCTGCTATACTGTGCCTGCACTCACACTTAGCTATACACACTGCTTCTATAATATGCCTGCACTCACACTTAGCTATACACACTGCTGCTATAATGTGCCTGCACTTACCCTCAGCTATACACACTGCTGCTATAATGTGCCTGCACTCACACTCAGCTATACACACTGCTGCTAAAATATCCCTGCAGTAACACTCAGCTATACACACTGCTGCTATAATGTGCCTGCACTTACCCTCAGCTATACACACTGCTGCTATAATGTACCTGCACTTACACTCAGCCATTTACACTGCTGTATAGAAACTTTTCTGTCACTGTCCTCCTGCACAGCTCTGTGATTCTCACTTCCTGATTGGTCAATGCTGAACACCCCCCTTCTCCATTGCAGTCATGTGTCCACACAGACCTCTGACAGCAGCCCTGCTTCTCTATTCTGGCCTGTTGTTCTACCCTACTGCATTATGGGGATCTGCAGTTCCATCCTGTATCTACAAACTGCTGCTGTGTTATCAGGTTTATGCACTTACTATACATTATACTCCACATGCTGACTGCTATACTGTACAGTAACTTATCACATATTGAGCTGTTTCTAAATGTTTGTTTCATTTGTTTTACATTTTACTCAGAATGAAAAATCATTATTTTTGGGGTGTGGAACCAATTGTCTGCATTTTAATTACTTTTTATGGGAAAATGTGCTTTGTTTTGAAGAGTGATTTGGATTACAAGAACAGTCCCAGAAAAAATTATGCACATAATCCAAGGCACCACTGTGTGTGTGTGTGTATAATATATATATTAATATATACACACATATACATATCCCTGCTACCAGGGAGGAGCACTTTAGGTAGGTACTTACCATGGCATACCAGGAATACTAGTAGGCGGCACTTGGTTTATCGGCTACTTTATCAGCATTTACGTCCGGCTGTAACTCCACGTCTAGTAGAGCGGTCACATGAGCCAGTTTTCGGACGCCCAGATACATCATAGTGTTGTATTTGTTCATTTACTCAGCAGCTCATGTGACGGGGCCTAATATTAGCGGTGACCGGGTGAGTTCCTTTTCAGTAGTTTACGCATCTTTGTTTCAGGGTCAAAAGCTGCAAATAGACGCTGCTTCCTTCTGGACACATTAGACAAATATCTGCAGATTTGGCCAACTTCTGTTTACTGCGTATGGAGTCCTTAAAAGGGTTATTCAGGCTTAGAAAACATGGCCACTTTCTCCCTCTCCTGTCCTCAGTTTTCAGCTCCAATTCCATTAAAGTTAACGGAGCCGAGTTGTAATACCACCCAGGACAGGGGTTGTGCTGTTTGTGCAAGAAAGTAGATGTGTTTTTTCTAACTGTGTATAACCCCTTTTAAAAGTTTAAGTGACTCCTTATATAATGTTATGAAACACCAGGCACTGCAGGAAGCGTTCACCTGCTATGGATGAGGCTTATCGTGGCACTGGTTTACGCAGGGCAGGTCAACAACCCTCAGAACGATGAATCCCGGCATTAGAGAAAGTGACCACTAAAGCTATCCATACATCTATATTTATTCAAGAGAAGATAGAGAACACAGGGTCGCGGCATGACTGTCTAAGTTGGGGTCACGCTTATCCACAGTTTCCCAAGGGGGAGGGGGGGTGTCCATCATTCACATGCCTTATCATAGCATACGGTAAGGGGCTGCCATGACAGGTTACTGAATCTCTATATAACTTTTTACAGTGCTATTAACTGGCTTTCATTGTTGTTAACTACACACATCAAACATATGAGGTCATGCATCACTTTTAGACACTTCCTTGTAAGTCAGATGATGTCATCATCTGTGAACCAGAGCTCTCACCTTTAAAATTAAAGGGGCTAGGGTGCTTTTCTCCACAGATCACTAGCCTCCCTCCATAATAACCGTTCATGTGCCCCTACATCAGGGATGGGGAACCTTCGGTCCTCCAGCTGTTGAAAAACTACAATTCCCATAATGCTTGGAAAGCCAAAGCTTTAGCTGTAGTTTTGCAACAGCTGAAGGGCTGAAGGTTCCCCATCCCTGCCCTAGACGAACCTTTAAAATAGGATCTACAAGCAATCAGATTCCACCTTTCATTCCTCACAGACTCTTTGGAAAATGAAAAGTGGAATCTGATTGGTTGCTAGGGGCAACTAAGCCAGTCCTACCTTATACCAGTTTGATAAATCTCCCCCTATCCATATAATAATCCCCATATTACCTTCCCATCGAAATATTTGCAGCCCATTTTAAGAGAGTCCATGCCATGGACGTGTAACGACGGCCGCGCTCCTGACAGCAGCCGTGCACTGTGAACTGACACTTTGGTCACAGTCCTGAATGCTGTTAAAGGTTAACCCATCCTGATAGGACTTAAAGAGACACAGGATTATTTAAACCAAATAATCCTTTCTTTTTTTCTTTTGTTGGATATTTATTTAAACCAATATAGGAGAGTTATGATGTCTTCAGCCACATTTCGTGCTACTCCAGCTTCCCCTTTTTGAAGCCATTACTACATACTGGCGCAGAAACTGAAACTGCGCAATGCGACAACACCGCTTTCCGTGCCTTAACCAGATGTGGCACCTGACCCTCCACACCTGGATTCAGCATGCTGTGACCTAGGACCTCGTTGAGGGACCTACAGGGAATATGCTCCCTTAAAGGCCCAATACATATACCTCTCCGTCCACTAACCATCTTCCCGCTCTCCTATATTGGTTTTCTTGTCTTATTTGAGAAAAAAAAAAAAAAAAAGAAGAGGTAAAGACAACCACTTTCAAAATATGGCCCCTGATCCTGATCTCTGTGCCCTGGGTGCGAACCATGGCGAGCCGTGCAAACAGTCCTTATAGAACAAGAACAGTGAACGTCCCTTAGTCTTCTGGTGGCTTCCCTCATCACTCTCTGGAGGCTGCCAATATGCTGCCATTATCTGCTCCAATGATATAGTGCTGTACTCTGCTAGCTCCAGCATGACTCTATACAACGAATGGATGGCCACCTACTCAACCGACCACCCCACTCCAAGGCGAGACAAGGTGACCGTTCTCAAGATCCCCACTGGTCCCAGCAGGTCGGCACTTGCTTGCTCCCTCTTGTCGCCCCCATGTAATAGGGGCTTTAGATGCAATTTGCCATCACAAAGCCCAAGCCAAATGGAGTAGATGGTATTGGTGATGCATCTGTGAATCCACTAACGTCCATTGAGCTTACAGAAACATTACAGCGAGCGCTGTATTACGTAAAGGGGTTGTCCAGCGAAAATATTTTTCTTAAAATCAACTGGTTTCAGAAAGTTATACAGATTTGTAATTTACTTCTATTTAAAAAAAAAATAATCACAATTCTTCCCATACATATCAGCTGCTGTATGTCCTGCAGAAGGGGTGTATTCCAATCTGACACAGTGCTCTCCGCTGCCACCTCTGTGCGAGACAAGAACTGTCCAGAGCAGATGGGGATTTGCTACTGCTCTAGACAGTTCCTGCCATGGACAGAGGTGGCAGCAAAGAGCGCAGTGTAAGACTGGAGAGAATACATGACTTCCTGCAGGACATACAGCAGCTGATAAGTATGGGAAGACATATGATTTTTAAATAGAAGTAAATTACAAATCTATATAACCTCCTGACACCAGCTCATTTGAAAGAAAAAAGGTTTTCGCTGGATAACCCCTTTAAGATTTGCCGTAATGCAACGTGTTAAAATCATTTTCCTCTTCTATATTGTTGGTGATCACATTGAGAGGGCACGTACAGCTCACCGCTCCATGACTCAAGGCATTCCTGTGGACTGTCGGCACAACAAGACGTCTGACCTCAGTAGTCACCCAAAAAAATATACACGGCTGTCACTGGCAGATGCCTGGTTCTATCGCTACACTAAAAGCAACAAGGAATAGAAATTACGACGACTGTCCCTATAATTTCCTTAATGGCAATACATAGGGGGGGAAAACCCACATGAGACCACACCTATTCATTGCAGCTGCCATAAAGCATACACACCCTGCTACACTCACTGTCTGTACAGGAAGGAAGTGAGTGTTTTCTAATATGGACACCACCAGGAAGGTTTAAGTGTTCCTGCCACTTTAAAAAAAAAAACCCTCTGCCTATGTCCAGACTTTTGACAACCTAGGGTGTTCAGACTGATCATAGATGTAGCCAAGTAAGGGTTTCACTCTACAGCTTGCTGCAAGAGTTGGGATAGACAGACTAAAGGCCGTATTACATAGGCCGATATTTAGGAGAACGCTGTGCCGACCTGTCAGGTAAGCACTTGCTTGCTCCTTGTTCCCCGCTCGCTGTCTGTCTGAAAGAGATATTGAGCAGGGAGGAGCAGGAGGGGCTGCCTGGATGATGTTTAGATCATAGAGCCCATAGAGGAAAGCGGCGGTCTAATGCCACTGCTCCTATTAGGGTATGTTCACACGGAGCAAAAGGGGCGGAATTCCACAGCGGATCTCTCGCCTGGCTCAGTGTCACACAGTGTCTCTATGGGAGGGCTTACGTGCCTCCGTTTCCGTTGCTCTCCGCTCAAAGAATTGACTTGTCAATTTTTTGAGCGGAGAGCGTAGGCGTGCACACCCTCCCATAGAGACACTGTGTGACACTGAACCAGGTGGGATTCTGTGGTGCAGAGATCAGCTGCGGAATTCTGTTGATTTTGCTCCGCGTGAACATATCCTTACACAGGGTGATTGCCAGCAGACCGTCGCTAGCGTGATCGTTTTTTAAAAATACGTTGTGGGACAACGATCAGCCGACATCGTGCATGTCGGCTGATTGTTGCCTTTTATGCAGCGTTTACACGGAATGATTATCGTGCGAATTCGAACAATAATCGTACGTGTAAATGCTGCCAATGATCAAACGACAAACGAGAAATCGTTCATTTTGGTCTTACAACATGTTCTAAAATCGTCGTTTGCGAAAAAAATCGCAGATCGTTCTGTGTAAACAGTCGTTCACCGATTTTTCCTATGTGCGAGATTGGTTTTGCGTTAAACCAATTTTCCGTACCATATATCGTACAGTCTAAACGCTGATCGTTATTAAAAGAAAAAAATGTTACTCCGACATCGTTAATCGTACGATTGGGCGAATTATCGTTCCGTGTTAACGCAGCATTAGCATGACCAATCACATCAAGCAATTATTGGCGTGAACGGACAATATTCGCTCGGTGTAAAAGGGAGAGAGATTTATCAAACATGGTGTAAAGTGAAACCGGCTCAGTTGCCCCTAGCAACCAATCAGATTCCACCTTTCATTCCTCACAGACTCTTTGGAAAATGAAAGGTGGAATCTGATTGGTTGCTAGGGGCAACTGAGCCAGTTTCACTTTACACCATGTTTGATAAATCTCCCCCTGTATGTGTAAAAGCACCCTCACAATGGAGCCTACCTAAAAGGTAGCAATCCGAGGAGTGAAGCATTCAGGCGTGTTCTTCTCCTGGCTCTATCTAATGAATCCCTCAAAATAATAGTATAGGTCTGTACACTGAAATGAACGCGCACAGCTTGCATACATGGCGGCGGTATATAGGTTGTTATACTGTTCTGCTGCTATATACAGCAAACATGGGGCACTTTTGCCTACGGCCTCCCTCACACTTGCGAATTTTGCTTCCGTGTTTAGATGACAAAACTAATAAAAGCCTATAACAAATACTGATACAAAACACTGACCACAATACACTGGTGTGAACGAGACCTAATAAAATGCTCAATGATCCCTAGACAGCAGGGGGTAGGAAACCTTGGCTCTCCAGCTGTGGCAAAACTACAACTCCCATCGTGCCTGGGCAGCCAAAGCTTTAGCTTTGGCTGCCTAGGCATGATGGGAGTTGTAGTTTTGCAACAACTGGAGAGCCAAGGTTCCCTACCCCTGCTATAGAGATTAACTCATTCTATATATCTGAATCAGAAAAGGAGTAAAAGCATATAAAGCTACATAACAGATCTGTAATAGGTATAATGCCATAAGTCACACTTACAGTCATAGACTTCGCAGACTTTCACTAGCTCCAGAGGTTAATATATATATATACTGGTGATGACAGGATATACACAGCTGTATATATGGCACCAGACAATGTACAATGACACTTAAGGCAGAAAGCCATTAACATACCGGCGTCCAGGGGCGGGATCCCCGACAGCCACGGCCGCTTCCCCGTTCCACACATACAGAGAATGTCATCCGGCTGGTTCTCCCGGCTCGGAATAACGTCCATGAAGTAAGGAAATCTGCTTTGAAGTGGAATAGGATGACAGGAAGTGTAGGCATGGGGCTGACTTACACCTCGGATAACCCCACGGCTGAGATTCCTTGTATATGACAGGTCAGCAGCAACGTGATATCAGGAAATTACACATCACTATCCCCTCAGGATAGGCTTCATTACAGTGATTCCTAAAGGGGATCTCCCACCTTAGAGGGTGTAAACCTTTTACTTTAGCAGGGAACCTTGACAATAGGCTGACCACTGCTGGGACCCCCAGAGACAAAGGCCTTCAAGTACTAAAAATCCCGTCTTCCAGTACTTGTCAGCTGCTGTATGTCCGGCAGGAAGTGGTGTATTCTTTCCACTCTGCTGCCACCTCTGTCCATGTCAGTAGCAAATCTCCCTAAAAACCTTTCCTGCTCTGGACAGTTCCTGACATGGACAGAATTGGCAGCAGAGTTCAAAGAATACACCACTTCCTGCAGGACATACAGCAGCTGATATGTACTGGAAGAATTGAGATTTCTAAATGGAAGCCATTTACAAATCTGTATACTAGTTGATTTGAAAACTTTTTTTTTCACTTTTAAAGGGGTTATACCAAGATGAAAAGTTATCCCCTGTTCACCGAGTATCTCTGAGTTCAAAGAATACACCACTTCTTGCAGGGCATACAGCAGCTGATAAGTACTGGAAGACTTGTAATTTTTAGTACTTGAAGGCTTTCGTCTCTGGGGGGTCCCAGCAGTGGTCAGCCTATTATCAGGGGTCCCTGCTAAGGTAAAAGGGTTACACCCCTAAGGTGAGAGATGAAGCCTATCCTGACTTAGAAGATAGCGGTATATGAGGGGATAGTAATGTGCAATTTCCTAATATCACATTGCTGCTGATGTCAGTGGAAAACCCGACCTGTCATATAGGTGGCAGCATAGAGCAATGTGTCAGGCTGGAAAAAATAAATCACTTCCTACAGGGCATACAGCAGCTGATAAGTACTGGAAGGCTTGAGATTTATTTATTTTTTTAAAAGAGTAATTTTCAAATCTTTATAACTTTCTGTTGGTTGATTTGAAAACACTAGAGGTTCCAGCGTTTGGGCCCCGAGTGGTACAGCATATCCTAGTCATAGGCCATAACATTAGTGGATGGAAATAGCGCTACACCATGTGGGTCTGTAGGTTTTATCTCCTACTGAATCCCTAATGGAGTCTATTATGGTACTGATGCATTCCCCCGGGATGGATACAGTAAGAAGGCCTGTATGATTTACTACATGGCCCAGCAATATTACATATGAATGGAAACTATCACAGACATTTAGATGCCCGATGTGTCTAGGTGCACTGGCTAGCTGGCTCCTTGGAGGTGTACAGTCTTCTAATATAGAAGTGTAGGCAATAGGGACACCGAAGAAGAGAACGCTGACCTTGGGACCCCCACCGATTCTAAGGATGAAGTCCTAAGGGAAGGTCCAGACCCCTATGGGGCCAGCTGGAGAAGTCCACATGAGACCTGTACGAAAAACTAGAATTTGGCTGCGGACAAGACAGGAGAGATATCATATACATTGCTCACAAACTTAAAGGGGTACTCCAGTGAAAATATTTTTCTTTCAAATAAACTGGTTTCAGAAAGTTATATAGATTTGCAATTTACTTCTATTTAAAAATCTTAAGTCTTCCAGCACTTATCAGCTGCTGTATGTCCTGTATGAAATGGTGTTTTCTTTCCAGTCTGACACAGTGCTCTCTGCTGCCACCTCTGTCCATGTTAGGAACTGTCCAGAGCGGAAAAAGGTTTTCTATGAGGATTTGCCACTGCTCTGGACAGTTCCTGTCATGGACAGAGGTGGCAGCAGAGAGCACTGTGTCAGACTAGAAAGAAAAAAAAAACATTTCCTGCAGGACATACAGCAGCTGATAAGTATGGGAAGACTTGAGATTTTTTTAAATAGAAGTAAATTACAAATTTATATAACTTCCTGAATCCAGTTAAATTAAAAGAAAAAGATTTTCGCTGGACAACCCCTTTAGAGCAGGGATAGGGAACCTTGGCTCTTCAGCTGTTGCAAAACTACAACTCCCATCATGCCTGGACAGCCAAAGCTTTAGCTGTTCAGGCATGACGCGAGTTGTAGTTTTGCAACAGCTGGAGAGCCAAGGCTCCCTACCCCTTACTTAAAGGAACACTTAATCACACAATGGGACCACTTCAGTCATAGACACTGAACATAGTGAGAGAAGCGCTCAGCCAGGCACTTCTCTCCTTGCCGGTTCTGGTCGGGGGTCATGGATGAAATCTTTTGACACGTCTTTACAATGTCAACAAAGCAACAGGTACACTTTAACAGCTCCCCTAATTTTTTGTGTGCAGTCATATATCTACTTTTGGCACAAGCAGCTGTCAGGACGCAACGACGTTCAAAGGGACGTTCAACCATACAACGATTGATGTCCGACATGTAAAGAGAACAATGTGACCGCTGCAAAAGTCAAAGAAACAAAGAAAATCAAGGCCGCTTATTTCCACTTCAGAGCTGTATGCGATGCCACGGCCTTCAAACAGATGGGGTGCATGACTTAATCGGGGGAAAACTAGACAGTTATGTCCCGTCCATACACTGCTACCTGTAACTACTTCAGACATGGAAGAAGAGGGATTCATTTCAAAGGGGTACTCTAAAAAAAAAAAATTCAAATCAACTGGTGTCAAAAAGGGCCAGAGATTGGAGATCTGAGAATTATTAGCAGTACTTATCAGCTGCTGTATGTCCTACAGTAAGTGGTGTATTCTTTCCAGTCTGACACAGTGCTCTCTGCTGCCACCTCTGTCCATGACAGGAACTGTCCAGAGCAGTAACAAATCCCCATAGAAAACCTCTCCAGACTGGAAGAAATACACCACTTCCTGCAGGACATACAGCAGCTGGTAAGTACTGGAAGACTGGAGATTTTTTTTTTTTTTTTAATAAACGTAAAATACTAATCTCTAGCACCAGTTGATTTGAAAGATTTTTTGCTGGGGTTCCCCTTTAAAGGCTTTGGTAAAATTCATTGGAAAGGGAAGTACAGGCAGCATGACCATGGGATAGACCATAGGGGTCAGAGACTATAAAGTGAAGGTCATGATCATAGACGCTCACTGTAATGGGGCTCTGTCTTTCTTTAGATAAAGTGTTAGGATACCGTCCCCTATAGCGGTGCAGGACACCTTATAGTGGTGGTCACTAGGATCCCCCCTCATCCTGGTCTTACACCATGAAGACGTCTCATCGTACAACATGTGACTACAGTATATCTATAAGATATCTTGCATTGCAGGCGCTGTATTATCCCATGCTGTGTGCATTACCCCAAAGAAATAAAAAGCAAAATTAACAATAGACAAGAGGCTGAGCTGCCATCAGACGCTTACCGAATCTCCTAGAAGCCTCCCTATACCCGGTGATCAGGCGTTTGTGCTATGGGACGGTCTAGTTAGGCGTCTTTGAGGCGCAGGTTCACAGTAAAACTTTATAGAAAGGAATTCTATTGCCAAGTATAAAATGTAACTGAACTCTGTACAAGGATCATAGTAGTAGTGTGTGAGAACTAATCTCCGAGAAGCCCTGTGATGACTCTCTCAAACAGGGGAGTCCTAATCAAAATGTATAATTTTGAAAAAAATAAATATAAAAAATAGCTGAGAGCAGTCACTTCCTGACTACATTGGGGGCGGCGTAGTCAGGAGAACGACAGAGATGGCACCTGAGGAAGAAGGGGCCAAGAAAAGACCCTATCTAATCTGCCGTCTGCTGCTGGAGGTGGGGTCTCCACCAGGCTGAAACCTTCGGCTATTGCAATACTACAATCCCCATCATGCCTGGACAGCCAAAGCTAAAGCCTAATGGGGATTGTAGTTCTGCAACAGCTGGAGGATCGCAATCTGACACTTGTGCTGTAAAATAACAAGATCTCTGCCGCCTGTCATTGACTGGAACCCTGCAGACATGAAGGCTGGAGGTAAAAACAGCTTGTGCTTCCATTCTATGGCAGCAAGCAGAGATTGTGACCATGAATTGCTGACGCTATTAGAAAGTTTGAGGACTTGTCTTTATGACACATCCCATAGGCCGGTAATGTCGCAGTCCCAGGAACACTCACTCCTAATAACCGGTTGGTTGTTGGGCGTTTTCACACACTCTCGCTCCATTCACTTGCGGGGTACAGGGCTACTGCCAGCAGGGGGACCCCGACAATCCTGTACCTCATTCATTGGGGGGTACAGGCAGACACCAGCCTGGACAACCCCTGTAAGGCTGCGGCAGCATACCACTTTGTGCAGTGACCGTTGCACCTTCCTGCAATTTTCACACAATAGCAAAAGTATCAATAAAACAATAGAGCAGAGAAAAGTTGTGATCGTCACGTGACTGTGGGGTCAGCTGAGGGGGCTGTGTGTGTGTACCCCACCTTTGCATCACTCATATGACAGAAGTTCCTATGTACCCCCACACAGAGATGACTGCCCCCCTCAGTGCCTGGCACAGGCCGCCCAGCAGCTGGCAGACGTGGACACGTGACTTACAGGCTGTGCCCAGCTGGCAGGGTGGACGTCGTCTCTTCCTACATCATGGCCTCCTCTTCCTCCAGGTCTCCAGGCTACGAGCCTCCCATGGCCGCTTCTCCGGAGCCTGAACCCCCCGCCCGCCGCTCCACACCGGGCCCCGAGCGCACGGGAGATGCAGGGGACGAAAGGGTTAAAGGAGCTCACGTGATCTGAGCGGAAGGGGCGGGGCTTAGTGGCAGTGCCGCTCAATGGAGGGAGAACGTCAAGGGGTCGCGGAGGGGACAGACGTGGGAAGGGCAGACGGGAGATAATCTGCACTAGGGGACTGATGGAGGGAGTGATGCTCTGCAGGGGGGACTGGTGGAGGGAGTGATGCTCTGCAGGGAGGACTGATGGAGGGAGTGATGCTCTGCAGGGGGACTGATGCTCTGCAGCACAAGGTTGACTGATGGAGGGAGTGATGCTCTGCACTATTAAGGCTCTCAGGTGATGGTATCTCTGGGTCTCTCTCCTGTTCCTCCCATTGATCCTCCTTTGATTAAGACCTGAGGTGGAGGGAGTGATGCTCTGCACTGTTAGGGCTGAGGAGGGAGTGATGCTCTGCACTGTTAGGGCTGAGGAGGGAGTGATGCTCTGCACTGTTAGGGCTGAGGAGGGAGTGATGCTCTGCACTGTTAGGGCTGAGGTGGAGGGAGTGATGCTCTGCACTGTTAGGGCTGAGTGGAGGGAGTGATGCTCTGCACTGTTAGGGCTGAGGTGGAGGGAGTGATGCTCTGCACTGTTAGGGCTGAGGTGGAGGGAGTGATGCTCTGCACTGTTAGGGCTGAGGTGGAGGGAGTGATGCTCTGCACTGTTAGGGCTGAGGTGGAGGGAGTGATGCTCTGCACTGTTAGGGCTGAGGTGGAGGGAGTGATGCTCTGTACTGTTAGGGCTGAGTGGAGGGAGTGATGCTCTGCACTGTTAGGGCTGAGGTGGAGGGAGTGATGCTCTGCACTGTTAGGGCTGAGGTGGAGGGAGTGATGCTCTGCACTGTTAGGGCTGAGGTGGAGGGAGTGATGCTCTGCACTGTTAGGGCTGAGGTGGAGGGAGTGATGCTCTGCACTGTTAGGGCTGAGGTGGAGGGAGTGATGCTCTGCACTGTTAGGGCTGAGGTGGAGGGAGTGATGCTCTGCACTGTTAGGGCTGAGGTGGAGGGAGGGTGTTTGTTCCCTGTGATGAGTTACCCTGTCCTTGCGCACATCTTTAGTTACGGATCCGGTGCTGGGGTTGTGATGTGATATACCGGCCGGCACTGATAATGAGGACCTATGGACCGTGCACAAGTCACAGATCACCGTATTAATGGGTCGGTTCCAATTGTGGACGGTTATGGCCGTGTGAGGGGCCTGAGTTATATCCGTTGTGTCCGTCAGCTCGTTCTATGTGTATTGTACTGTTTGTGTTTCTATAAGGCTGGGTTCACACTGCGTTTTTCCTATCCTTTCAACGTATCCGTTTTTAATTGGTTACTTTTATTAGACAGAAAAACGTAGTCAACAATATTTTTGTGTACGTTTAAAAAAATGCATCCGTTTCGATCCGTTTTTGTTTTTTTGTTTTTTTATAATTGAAGTCAATGGAAAAATGGAACCAAACAGATGGCACACAATTGCATCCGTATTTGTTTTTTCCTTAAAACGTATATGTTAAACGGATAGGGAAAAACGCAGTGTGAACCTAGCCTAACACCTATAATACAGTGGATCCCCGGCCGTCTCCTGTCTGCAGAGATCTCCTGTGGTCAGCGGTGACAGAGACGGACATGTACATAGTCACAGCATGGCTGCCGCATCTCATTAATGGACCCGTACAGAGTGAGGGCTGCCTGGTACATTGTGCTTTTAGACGGAGCGATAATTCAACAGATCACACGATTAACGATTTTAAATGAACGTTATGTCTTTTATAACGATCAGTGTTTAGACGGAACAATACATCGTACGGAAAAATCGTTTTGCGATCGCTTAAGCCTATCTCACACATAGGTTAAATCAGTGAACGACTGTTTAGACGGAACGATCTGCAAATTTTTTGCGAACGACGATTTAAGAACATGTTGAAGGATCAAAATGAACGATTTCTCGCTCGTCGCTTGATCGTTCGCATCGTTTACACGTACGATTATGGTTCGAATCCGATCGTTATGGCGCAAATTCGAACGATAATCGTTCTGTCTAAAAGCACCATAACTACATAGGAAGTGCTCAGTGCACCTCTAGTCATGGGCATAGTATGGGCTCTACCACATGTGGCCCCTATCTATGTGGTATAGAGGAGACATGTTTGTAGTGGGATAAGGGGTTAGCACAGAGAGGGTTAAAGGGAATCTATCGCCTAGATCACAGGTGTGAAAAAGTGGCCCTCCACCTGTCCAGGCATGATGGGAATTGTAGTTTTGCAACAGCAGGAGGGCCTGAGTTCGACACAATGTACTTTTTTGTAAATTGTTATGGGAGTTGCTCTATTGCCTGGGTTGTTCTTAACATCATTTAGTGACATGCTTTACAGCCAGGCTCATGGACATAGACCACAATAGACAGACTCAGTCCCCTTGAGATGAATGTGAAACATTACTGAGCGCGCTCTGTGAACTTTGAAAAGCTTCCACATGGAGCTGCTATTTTCTCTATCTACTGGTGTCACATGTTACTGTAATGCTGTACAGATCACTTTACAGCAGCCTCCTCTTATCACCACAGACACAACTCAGCTTAGTTTTAGCCCCAGTGGTAAGAATGAAAACTTCAAGATTCCAATATATAGATAGTAACATGGGAAATTAGAAAAAAAAAATCTTAAGGGTGCCTTAAATTATATGGATGATTCTTCATTTTTTTCCCAATGATAAGGGGTATAGAAGTAGCGGTAAAGTAGATGAGGGGAGTAGTAGTAGAAGAGGTCCTGTAGATGAGGGAAGTAGTAGTTACAGGGTAGTGGGGGTGGGGCACCATGTTAGGACCTCACCCGCTCTCTGGTGATGGTGCTCGGGGTCTCTCATGTTCCTCCCATTGATCCTCCTTTGAGTGAGACCCCCCAGGGCCCGGCTGCAGCTACGCTGGAGGATCTTGAGTGGGCATGCGGTGGAGGTTCAGACATGGCAGCGCCAGATCCAGCAGGGGACCCGGCCAAACTCTGTGTTCTAGCTGGAGTCTGCCTGTAACCTTATCTCCCAGGCCCTGAGCTCTGCTACTCCCCCTGCAGGTTGGAGCACACAATTATTTTTTTTCTTTTTTGAAAATTGAATTTGCAATTTTCCCCCAAAAAATTTATTTTTCAGTTTAAGGGTCCGTCGCTCAGCCCTAAGTCAGACCTTGGAAATCAATGGGGGCCGTGCCTCTCCATGCATGTATAGAGGTGTATCAGTATCCCATACTGACAGGTGGCCAACATAACGCTATGGAGGGAATCCGGCCTAAGAAAACTCGGGCTCTCCACGTTATTAATTCCTCTTTATGTAGAAATGTAAGAGATAACCAACCAGGCAGCACGTT